>NC_137919.1:13771066-13796066 GCF_963457725.1 Sprattus sprattus
AGTGCGGAGTAGAAAGAGCAAGTTGTTACACAGTTTGTTTAGGATTATTTAGGCCAGATCAGACACACACACACACACACACACACACACACACCCACACACACACATACACACACGTACAGTTCTGAAGTGATAAACTGGATAGAGCCATTAACTCACATTGCAGGCTGATTCTGTGATTGGATTGACCCAAGCCTGACCCCTGTGGCCTGTTCACTGTTCAAGGATGCATCTGACCCGAAACTGAATGTGTGTGTGTGTTTTTGGGTGTGTGTGGGTGTGTGTGTGTGTGTGTGTGTGTGTGTGTGTTTGTATATCGTGTCTGAGATCCTTGTATACAATGGGTCTGTACCTCTGAGAGTTTACAGCAGTGTATTGTACTGATGTATTGTGGGGTGTGGGGGTGGTGTGACACGTTCCATCATCAGCGGAAGACGTGACCCAGATTTCCTCCTATTGGACGCCTCCTACACCCGTCCTTTGTGTCCCCCCTCCTGCTTGCCCTTCTTCTCTCTCTCTCTCTCTCTCTCTCTCTCTTGCTCTCCCCCCATCACTGACCAAATGTCAGAACAGACCGAGGGTAATCCTCTTTCCCTCTAAACCCTGTCATCCTCTTTTTCATTCTCCCTCTCCCCTCTCTTTCCCCCTCTCTCTCTCTTGCTCTGTTTCCCTCTGTCTACATCCTTCCCTTTCAATCACTCTCTCCATTCATCACTTTGTCCATCTAAAGCTTCAGCAGCAGGTAGGCGGTCCATATCACTCATCCATCCATCCACCCATGCACCCATACCACCTATACCACCCATCCATCCATCCACCCATCCATCCACCCACTCATCCATCTATCTGTCCATCATTCTAGCTAACTTTATTTTGCCTCTATTAACTCAACCAACCATTCAACCAATCAATCTATCTAGCTATCTATCTATCTATCTATTCTTTAAAATTTTGGTCACAGGTATCTTCCATTATACCTGCTGCTGGAGATGTTTGAGGTTAGCCCCTCCTCCTCCCTGATGGTCTCATAACACTCTAAGCAGAAGGCTGAAATACATCTTAATCCAGAATGGCAAACCTGCTTCTATACGCAAATGCACAGAAACACACCCACAAACACACAAACACACACACACACACACACACACACACACACACACCTCACACACACACACACACACACACACACACACACACACACACACACACACACACACACACACACACACACACACACACACACACACACACACACACACACACACACACATACACACACACACACACACACACACAAACTCAGAATCCAAGTATAATTCTACTCAGAATTACCTTGTGTTACTTGTACGTACACACACACACACCCACACACAGACCCCCTGATGTGATTAATCCTGGTAGTTGCTTCCAGATTAACATACAGGAAAGAATGGTGGTGGGGGGAAGAGAGAGTGTGTGTGGCAGGATGTGTCTATGCATATGCCTGTGTTTGTCTGTTCGCGTGTGCAAACGAGAGAGAGAGAATGAGAGGCAGAGAGAGATCAGTGGGGGGATGGTGGTCCATGCCGGATTAAAATAGGGAAGGAGGCAGAGCATTTGTAGGGCAGTCTGTTGACATTCAGGATGAAAATGTAACCAACGTGCGGCTCCAGTGCCTCACCATGCCACTGCCCCCAGCCACCATTCCGGCTCTCATATGGTGGCCACCATCTTGGCTCCAACAGAGGGACAATTGTCAGGGGAATTCTGGACAGCTGAACGAGAGGCAATTTCCTTGAAGTGCACCGGTCAAGACGATTGACATGTTACTGTAAATAATTAATGATATTTTTTGATGACAAATTTCCACTGCATTCAACACCACCAAAGCAATCAACGGTGTAGAGGTCAAGTATAGCGGTCTGAAGGAGAAAGGTTAGCCTTTATTGCAAGACAGCAACCCCAATTTATTAGTGATGTTACTGTACCATATGTCTAAGTAAATGATGATTGTATGTAGGTGTATATGTCAAGAATGTATTGCAATGTGTTGATGTTCATTTTGTTTTTAGACTTGAATGTCTGAATAGATACACAGGTAACAATAAAAGGTCAAATAAAGTCATGGTCCACATCTTCTTTAATAGAGAGTATTTCTTAAAATGAGTCTTAAACTGTTTGGAAATAGCGTACTTTATACTGCAAGAACAATGTGGGCAATGATCCAAAAACACAACAGGCTATATGTTCTGTAATGTATTTCCAGGGTAAGAGTTATATCTCTGTATATCACCCCATCCTCTCTCTCTTTTTCTCTCTCTCTCACTCTATCTGTCCATCTCTGTCTGAGCTGAGACTGTTGGGGTTACATAATTGTGGAGGAACACATGGTGAGTCTAGGAAAGAGTTGACCTCACCCTGGCACTCTCTCTCTCTCTCTCTCTCTCTCTCTCCTTTCCATCACTTTCAGCTTCTTTATTTCTCCTGTTTTTCTCTCTCTGTCTGTCTGTCTCTCTCTCTCTCAAATCAAATCGAATCAAATGATGCTTTATTGGCATGAATGAATGAACACATTGTTGCCAAAGCTACAAGTTTGAAACTATGTAAATCTGTCTCTCTTCCCCTCTCTCTGTCTCTCTCTCTCTCTCTCTGTCTCTCTCCTGTATAAAGACTCTCTTCATTCTGTCTCGTAAACACTTCCAGACACACACTATAACAAAGACATGCATAATGTCTTAATTCTGTGCACACAATGGTCTGCACATATCTGGGGACAAGTCTGGAGATGAAATGGCGTGTAAAGTAAAATTAGACGCACACTAAACACAATCCAAAGCCCAACCAAAATTTCCCACAGGATGACCATGGCCAATGAAGGTCTTGTAAGTGAGTGTGTGAGTGTGTGTGTGTGTGTGTGTGTGTGTGTCTGTGTGTGTGTGTGTGTGTCTCTATGTGTGTGTGTGTCTGTGTGTGTGCGTGCGTGCGTGTGCGTGCGTGTGCGTGAGTGTGCGTGCGTGTGCGTGCGTGTGTGTGCGTGCGTGAGTGTCTTTTTCTGTGTCTGTGTCTGTATCTGTGTCTGTGTCTGTGTCTGTGTCTGTGTCTGTGTCTGTGTCTGTGTCTGTGTCTGTGTCTGTGTCTGTGTGGCAAAAGTGCAAGTTGACCAATGGAGGTCTTGTAAGAGAGTGAGTGTGTGTGTGTCTGTGTGTGTGTGTGTGGCAAATTGCAGGTTGACTGTGGCCAATAGAGGTCTTGTAAGTGAGTTTGTGTGTGTGTGCGCGGGGGGGGGGGGTTGGGCACAAAGACAGCGAACCTAGGTCACTGTGAATCATTTTGGCCCCTGGCTGTACTTGTTTGTGTGTGTTAGTGTGTGTGTGTGTCTGTAAGTGTGTTTGTGTGTTTGTGTGTGTGTGTGTGTTCCTGTAAGTATGTGTGCGTTTGTGTGTGTGTGTTTCTGAGTACATGCTCTGTCGTTTTGTATCATGTCTGCCTTTGCTCTCCCTGAAGCTTATGTTGTTCAGCTCCCTCTCTTTCTCTCTCTCTCCCTTTTTCATCCTTCTCTCCTTATCACAGGAATAGCCTCACTTGTACCTCTGCTGTTCTCCTCTAATAATTCAGATTTCTTCTTCTCTTTTGTACATCACTCCCTTTTTT
The DNA here is from genome assembly GCF_963457725.1 of Sprattus sprattus. NCBI lineage: Eukaryota > Metazoa > Chordata > Actinopteri > Clupeiformes > Clupeidae > Sprattus > Sprattus sprattus. The sequence goes on from NC_137919.1 coordinate 13,774,697, forward strand.
CCTTTTCCACACGTGTGTGTGGTGTGTGGTGTGTGTGTGTGTGTGGTGTGTGTGTGTGTGTGTGTGTGTGTGTGTGTGTGTGTGTGTATGTGTTTGTGTGTCTCTAATCTCTGATCCGACTGTGTGTCCCGCATAGACCTGTGCCTGAAAGCAGTTGGAGGGTGGAACTCAGTGCCTCAGGAGGAGCCACCATGCGGGGAGGCAGAAGCTAATGAGGCTAACGCTAATGAAGTCCCACCAGTGGAGCAGCCAGCCTAATGAGGCCTCCGTCCACGCTTGTATGATGAGTCAGCTACAGAGCTTGGTTAACTCCTAAGGAGGGAGCAAGTGGTGGAAAGAGGGTGAAAGGGGGACAGAGAGAGAGGAAGGGAGTGAGGAAGAGACAGGCAGTGTATGAGAGAGAAAGAGGGAGAGTGCAGAGGAGGGGCGGGGGAGAAGCGCAGAACATCAGAACGCCTCTGAGTCAGTGCAGATAGGCTAAAAAAAGCTCCATCTAGGTGCACTCAAAACCTCACTCATACATGCGCTCGCTCACTCACACACTCACTCACACATGCGCTCGCTCGCTCTGTCACTCACACACTCACTCACACACACATACGCTCGCTCACACACTTACTCACTCACTAACACACATTTACACGCACACAGATGCACACCTGCATAAATACAAGCTGTACTCCTGCAACTAGCGGTTCTGGGGCTGAGCAAAATCCAGTTGTTTTTGTGTCAATCCTGGCTTAGGGCGGGTTTTTTTGGCCAGGAAAGGAAGGGGGCATTTGTTGGTCTTGTCTCCTACCCCTTCTCTTTATCGCACGCACGCACACAGAGCGCATAAAAGGGTGTATGGGATAGCATTCAACTAATTTCAAATACTAAGGGAGAAAGAGTGAATTAATCATAAATGGATGCGCTCTCCCCATCCCTCTTCATGGTGTATATTTGTCATCTGAGTGTGTTCATGTACGTTAAAATATACTGATTACACTGTATTCCACTTCAGGTAATATAATCACATAATACTACAAGTACCACTAACCATTACTAATTTAATCAACTGCCAATCTAATCATTCCTAACAATTCATTTAATTTCTACATCAGTTCACTGTGTGTCCATTAAACCTGTCTCACTCTCACGTGCTTCACCTCTCTAGTTCTGCATCTATCTCTTTATCAGTGCTATGTTCTTCCCTATTCTGAGACAACTTCAACAAATCCACTCACTGTATGTTGTAAATCACATCGGGGAAAATGACACAATGAAAAGGCTGTTAAAGAAGATCAACCAGAGGCTATTCAGCAATATCCAGTGAGACTATGCTAACACGTTACACGTTACCTCGGTGAAATGACTAGGCTCCATGGGAAGATATATGATTAGCAGATATAAAAAATAGACATATATATATGTCTATAGATGACCTGGTGCCTTGAATCACAGCCTTGCATGTCCTTAATTTGGCGATCATAATGGTGTCATCTCTCTGTAATGTGTTCCGTGGTGTACAGCAGGAAAGCTGTCTAGTACTGTAGATCTAAATTACATTAGCTAGGGTTCAGAGTAATGAGACAGACGTCGCCACCCGACCGTGAGGACAGTGCCACTGGCAGACACGGCCACTGCGACTGAGGCGCTTTCTGAAGGCACGACAGAGGGCGCAGAGGAGTCAACAGCGATCGGGTCGCTCCGCATTTCTTTAGAAACCAGGATGTTTTATCTATACCGTTAGCTGTGGCTATAGTTGCATTTATAACTAATTATAAATCCATATCTTAGATGTTAAGCCATATGAATGGGTGGTGTTTGTCATTGGCACTCATTTTCTCTTTCCAGCTGCAATCTTACATATCCATCCACCCAAGCACATACATATACACATACACACACAGTGGAGTGATATGCATCCACGTCACGTCAGGTTATTGATCTGCCTCATGCTCTTCCGCGCTGTCCAAGCGAATCGCCCGTTCGCTGGCGCAGCATCTCTCAATGCGGGGCCTGCGATCGATTCTACAGGCTCTTAGGGCACCGAGACTCCCCGATGAATGACAGAGTCTAAAATAAGGCATCTTTGCATGAACTGATGAGGCAGACTGTCTCTGTACAGAGACCGACGTCATGTCACGTGAACCACGTCACAGAATCTGTGAAGAACAGCCTATTCAATCCTCACCATGATTCGACCTCATACGATAACCTTGCATGCGCGCTGACATTATTATTATCAGTGTGAGCGCGACTCAGTAGGTGCGCGCACGGAGGCCCATATGTATCAGCCATGCTGTAGCCAATCAATTGATCGGGAGGCTCTGCTTGCTGACTGTAACCTCCTGATTCACATCCCCACTGTGTAGACCGAATCTCGGGCTTAATATCTCTGAAACACATCCACACACACACATGGTGATGGCGGTTGACAGACAATGGCATTGTGCCACAATAAATGATATAGGCCTCTCGTGTAGACTTAAAAAGAACCTGGGCATACGCACACTCACCATCAGACGCATTGCGCAACGGGTTCCGGTAGAACCCAGAATTAATTAAATAAGAAAGGAAAACCCAGGCTGGGTCTGATACCGACAGCATGTGCACCGGCTCAGATATCCCGTCCACAATACTCTATAACTGAAATTCTCCGCAAGTGAATCTCAGCCATAGATATATTCATATAAACGCTCAAAGTGAATCAAAGTGAATAAAAAGCTGCCCAAGTCATCTGCAGATGCGGTGAATCTGGGCTCTTATGTAACGCTGCCAGTGCTGCTCCGGCTCTGTGCGTGTGTGTCATCTTACTACTGTAACAAAGCAGGCACAGATGCCTCATACAACCAATTCCGCAATGCATTCAAGCCCCAAGGAGCCAAATTGGTACCGCAGCATGTAAACCCGAGTGAGGAGTCCCTGATTGTGAGGGTGGGGTGGGGAGCCCGGGAAATGAAGGCCACGATTGGTACTGGCGCGGTTAGATACTCACCCCAGCTGCTCGCTGTCCTCCCCATCACTTCGTGCGTCCGGGGGTTCCAGAAGAACTCCGTCCATGATCCTGTGTTTCCTTTCGTTTCCTCTTCTTCCTTGGCCATGGTTGCGGTCAGGTCTACTCGATACAACTCGCGGCGGATGGACAAATAACGGAACTAACGGAGATGAAATGTGAGACGGCACCGTATAACGGAACACCGCGCGCCCTGAGGCAATCCGTCCGGCCCTGGTGAATGGTTAGAAAAAAGAAAAAAATGTCGGCGATCTGAACAGGTGCTTTAGAAAGATGGTGTGCCCTCAGCCTGTGGTGGTTAAAATGAGATGAAACAAAATGCGCGTGGCTCAGTGAGGAGCGAACGTTTTTTTCTCCCCCCTTAAAACCGGACGGAGTGTCGCAGCGCGCGCGGGTAGTCCAGTGATACTGCGGTAAAACGCGCTGAGGCTTTTAAGCGTGCTCGCGCGCTCGTGCACCCATTGCCTCCCCTCCTCCCCTCCCCCTTCTTCTGCAGAACAGACGCTCACACACCCCCTCCCCCACCTCTCTCTATCCCTCACCCTCTCCCCTCTCCATCTCTGCAGACACGCAGAGAACGACACAATTAGATAGCGTCATCCGCCAATAGCAACACTCAGCTTATTCAGTCGTCCCGCCCTCCTCCTTTTTTCTCGCATCGCCATCACTGCGTTGATTTTGCGTCGCCTGCTCTGCGATTGACAGCTGACAGAGCGAACTGGCAGAAAACCGGGATTCCCTTTGTCTGTCCTCTTTGACAGCCTGTTGAGAACCACTGTGCGCTAATGAGACCCCTTTGGAAGGAGACCTGTTAACGCGTGGTTAACGGGTGGTTTACGGGTGGCTCCCAAACAGATGACTTCCTATAGATGTGGACATTGTGCTTCACAAACCTCTATCACACAGCCGACCTAAATTCTCAAGAATGAGATAGTCTATTGTAATTGCTGCAAAGGGGATAGAAGTGTCACCTCTCAACTCACACTCATCACACACACACAAATACACACACACACACACACACACACACACACACACACACACACACACACACACACACACACACACACACACACACACAGCCACTGTTATGAGGGCTGTGGCTCTGAGGCCTTGAGCTGTGGGTCAAACCATTTGAAATCATCAGCCTGAGGATGTCTTTCTGCAGCCCAGCCCAAAGCATATGTTGTGTGCACGCGCATGCACACACACACTCGCACACACACACTCGCACACACTCACAGTCCACAAGCCACACAGGTATTGTATCAACAAATGAAGAGTGACCCCTTGGGGTATAGGCATCATTGGACTGTTAATCTTTAACCTAAGTGACTGTGAGTGAGACAGATACCTAAGTGACTGTGAGTGAGACAGATACCTAAGTGACTGTGAGTGAGACAGATGCCTAAGGGACTGTGAGTAAGACAGAAACTTAAGTGACTGTGAGTGAGACAGACACCAGTGTAAACTCCCTACTTATAGTTCCATGCTGCTCTCTCTTCTAAATGCACATCATGGGTATGAGTATGTTAATCTCAATTTACTGCCCAGGCAACCAAATTCTCTCATCAAAATATAGAAGGGGTCTACTGACCACATGGCACCAATGGGCTTCCTTACTCCTGTGCCACCCCTTGTACATGAAGTCTGTTGACAGCATGGCACCAGCTGGCTTCCATACTCCTGTGCCACCCCTAGTAGGGGAGAGCGGGGTAATGTGAGACACCCCCTGTATCTAGGCTAAGGAACACATTTGTGGTCAAGTGACAATTATGTTTTCAAGCCATTCCCATTCCCCTCTTGCCATGAAGGAGAGGTTGGTGCTGGCTCTTGTCAGCAGTGACACAACGGAATATCTCTTCTGGATTTAAGTCCACTGGGATTTTCCCGTATAACCAAGCTATTTTCCCTGAGGAAGTGTTTGCACCATCTGTGGTGTCAGACCGGACAAATCTTGAGCTGCACTCCACTGGTCCATCCACTTCAGATGACTGTAACCTTCGCGTCGGGGTGCTGTTCGCCCTGTCGGGGCTTATTTTCATGATAATGACCGGCGTTCTATACATTTTCCCTTACAAAAGGAGTACGAGGCTGATGTTCTAATCCAGCTGGGTCACCTAGTCCTGTGTTCTGAGTCCCAGGCTGTTCTAGCTGGTTCTGATTATGGTCCTATGACTACTGTGTTCTAACTTAACTGGTTCTATCCGTCATTTGAATCTTAACAAAAACATTTTGAATTATATTATGTTGTATATGATTTTGTTCGGAGTTACTTTAAAGCGTTTAAAAAAAAATGCTTAATTGACCAATCCCCTTGATTCTGTTACTAGTCCGATAAAAGTTTTGGAATGTGTAGTTGTCAATCTAGCTGTCAGGATTCTTACTGTTACAACATGTTATGGTTGTTATGGTAGTTTTAAAGTGGAAAAAGTAAGTAGATCACTTTTTTGATTTCTCTGGTGTGTCTCACTTTACCCTGCTGGTGTAAAGTAAGACAGTTTTTTTTAAAACAATCATATTTTCACTGCCCTTTGTCTTGAAGACATTCTGATGATTTCAATTGCTAGGAAACATCCTGAATAAATGGGATATGTGTACATTTTAATGATATATCAATTAAGCTCGCCTAGAGGAGAGCAAATGTAAATAATGTCTCACATTACCCCGCTCTCCCCTACATGAAGTCTGTTGCTTTTATGTCATTAATGGCGCTTGCTGTAGCACACATTGGTCTTTAAGCTTGCGATGGACCAATGGAAAAAAGTGCCATAGCTTATTGCTGAAAATTACGACCCCTCATCTATTACACTCCATTCTGCCCCTCTTCCCCTTCCCTCTCCCATCTATTACATGTGGCAGTCCTATCCTATCTCTATTACTTCGCCCCTCCATGGTTTCTCCGTCAATCACTATCCTCTCTTCTCTTCTCTTCTATTCTCTCCTATTTTGTATGCATTCATCTTATTTCTTCCATCCTCATTTTGTGACAATCCTCTTTTTGTCCACCTCTCACTCCACGCTCCTCATTCCCTGTCTCCTCATCTTCCAGCTCGCACACAGAGATATCATCATCACTATCAAATGAAGCATGTGATTATGAAACGTCTCTTCCAGCAGGTGGCAATCCAGTATTACGTCTGGAATTCTGGAATCTGGACATCTGGAATTTCCTGTTTAAAAAAGCATTTAGTTCAGGGGCATTCCACAGCTGAGAGATAAGCTGATGCTTACCCTCCCCCTTATGTGGGTCGAAACTTTTCCCCTTCGAGTTTGGGAAAACAACATGTCCTTGGGTAACTCTCCTACCTAAGTGGTGTCTTCTACCAACAGGCCTCTGCGCCCAACATAAGACATAAACTTTGTTGTCATTGCACTGCTGTTATGATGGCACTCCCCGAATTGAAAACAATATACAAAAACACAATTAAATAGTAGCATAATAATTAAATAGAGGCATTCATTTAACAGCAATACAAGAGAGTGTGAACAAGTAAAGTCATTGCATAGTATAGAGTTCAGTCAGTGATTCTGCTCCAGTGTGTGTGTGTGTGTGTTGTAGTGGGTACGTAGGTAGGGTGTGTGTGGTGGGGGGGAGGGGGTGGTGTACAATTTGACAGCTTTGGGGAAGAAGCTGTTTTACAGGCTTGTGGTGCGTGCATGTGTTTGGATAGATGGTGGGCAGGGTGGCTTGGGTGACAGATGATCCTGGAGGCCCTGCCCAGACATCTGGCCTGATCGGTCTGCAGCTGTGTCCAAATGGTGATTTGGGCCATCTTGATGACCCTGTGCAGAGCTCTCTGGTCCTCCCTGGTGCTGCTGGCATGCCACGCTGTGATGCAGTACATCAGGATACTCTCCACTGTGAACTGTTTAAAGTTCATGAGAAGGTTGTGCAGCAGGCTGCCTATCCTCAGCTTCCTTAGAGGTGTTACTGTGCCTTCCCCATGACAGTGGACGTATGTCAGGCCTGGGAGAGGCCTTCATTGTCGTGTCGTCGGGGGGGCTAACTCTGCCTGAGAGCTGGGTCCCCACTTGTAAGCTGGTAATAAACGTTTTAACTTTTGCGAGTTACTTTTGCGAATTTATCTAAATTCAGAAAATTCCACCACACAGGTCTCTGCATCAGGTGCATGTAAAAAAAAAAAAATACTTGTTTGTGGAATGTATGTACAACTATTAGGTATTTGAGCTTCAAGGTTATAAAATAAATATCGTACCTGTAAAACTAATATGAACTCCAACTCTTTTGAACCATGACAGAACAGGCAAGGGGAAAAACACAAGGAGCAGCAGGATTTCTGTCGGGTCTGGGTCAAAAAAGGCCCGAATTCAAAGGGCTTCATTGTCACAGCCCACCTGCCAGTTAGATCAAAGCATCAGCTTTAATGATGCAGCAGGTGTCAGCATGGGGAAGGCTCCTGTGTAGCTGAGATCCAGATGCCCTCTCTGTCGCTCCAGGGTCGCAGTTGCATAGAAACAATGCTGTGGATCTCTACTGGGAGCAAGACATGTTCAGGCTATTAAAATAACAGTGTTCTGAGACAATGTGGGTGTTCTTGTAGTCTACTATTAATGTATAGCTAAAAATACACAAATGTGTATAGTTGCTGCTCAGAGATAGAATAGGTTGATTGCCTCTATGGTACCACTAAAGTACTTTGATGGGTAAAAGCTGATTTTTAAATAAATATTTGGACATGATCACACCAATCTAAAGAGATATCTTGCTACACCTCGATAACCTTGCTAACCCTATGTTATAGTTTGCCATCAGCCAGTTACAAGCACAAGTCTGCCCTCTAGTGGTTAGAGGGTTGAACTACTCGTATGGTAAGCGCTTAAAAGTCAAGTCTCTCTCTCTCCCCCTCTCTCTCTCCCTCTCTCTCTCTCTCTGTAAAAACACACAGGGACAGTCTTTTCCCATGGGTAAATGGTAATTCACATGGTCGTGCTCAAATGTATCGCCAGTCAGCAAACCTCAGGTGCAATGTGCGGCTACATTATGTCTATTGGCTGTCCAACTTATCATAAAATCAATACATAGAAATACATACACTGTGTCCTTTTTTCGGAATAGGGTGACAATGTAATTAGGATCCAGTACAGATAAACCTAAGGGTGGTGTTATTCTGATGGTACCAACACTATTCATTATTTATTTATAATGGTAGCAAGTAGTTTTGGTAGCAAGTTGCTTTACATGACTTCCCACAAATCTGTATTTGGCAAGATACAGATGTGCAATGGACACACAGACACAGACACACACACACACACACACACACACACACACACACACACACACACACACACACACACACACACACACACACACACACACACACACACACACACACACACACACATATTCAAAATGAAATAGAGAGAGTGAAGAGACTTTTAAGACTTGACTACACAAACATAAGCTACGACTATGCCAAAGTGAAAGCTGTCCTTGACCTTGTCATGACTTGTTTTGATGATAACTGTGCTTCTACTTGCATATTCACAGACAGACAAGAAGAAATAAGTGTGCCCTAGAGTAATACCCACACAGTACATTTAAGATAACAACAACACAGAAACCAAACGAATTCCTGCATCTAATTTGTGCACTGCTGAATTTGACAAATGGGGGGGGGGGGGGCAGTGTGACAACTATCTCTGAGTCTGACATTGTTGTTTAGTCAATGGTTTTATTTAATTTATTTATTCAGCCTAAGGATTATCATAATTAACAGCCGCCCTCCACTTCGCGTCACTAACAAAATCAGGGAATGGACAAAACATTACAGTCCATGCTGAGATTTAAACAACTGGCTGAACGCCAATATGTTCACCAGTCGTTGAATACACAGCATAGATAGCAAATAGCAGGACCCCGACCATTTGAAACGGGAGAGCAGTAGCAGAAACGCCTGTAAAGTCTTGTAGTGTCTTGCAGTGTGTCCACTATTGTGTGATTGGTTCAACTGACACCAAAGTTAGGGGTGGGACTGTGACGCGATACCTTTTTGGGAATGTCTTAGCCGCGAGCCAGCAATCACTGAATCTCAGGAAAGCTCGGGTTTGGAGAAGTCTGACTTGTTATCCGTCTTCACTGTGACCGAAGGTTTTGACAGATTCATCTTGTCTGCTCAGAGCGTAACGTTACTTCTGGGTCTGCGAACCGGATTTGGAGTTTTTAATAAGCAGTGGCAACAGGTCCTACCTCAACTTCCTTGCTCTGCGAAACAACTGGAGCGTCCTCAAGGAAGGAGGCTGGTGTGTGTGTGTGAGCTTTGTCTCGACTGCAGTTATGAAGATTCAGTTCGCGCCGCTAAACGTGCCGTTACACAGACGCTTGCAAACGGTTGCTGTGGTTCAGTGGGTCTTCTCCTTCATCGCGCTGGGTAAGTAGTTATTCCACCGTAACTGGGTCCAACGGAGAGGCTCGCGCTGGGTTATTGAAGGGGGAGGTAACCCCGATGCACTCGGAGACGTGTTGTACACATACCTTTCAACTACACGTGTACTAGATATGTTCCATGGTTGTGTGTGTGTGTGTGTATGTTTGTGCGTAAAAGAGCAGGGGGAGAATAGCGCTGAGGTCTGTAAACAGTCTTCTTGTTTTTCTGTTGTGTTGTAATTTGATTACAATACACAGTGATTGCACTGCTTGTGTGCTGGTGAGTGTACCCAAACTGTGGGTCTCTTGCACCGCTAGCACTTCTGCTAACTCTCACACACAGCGGGGAAACTAATCACAGTGGACTGTTGTGGTTTCTCCACTTGGACACCAGACAGACTTTTGGTTGTGTATGAAATCTCAATTATGCATTAGCAAATGATGTAACATTTGATATTTGCTTTCTTTCGTATGCTTTCACATTTGCTGTCAAGTTACATTGTAGGCAAGGCTTTAGCGAATAATTCTGGGCCGTTTTAAATAATATCTGAGCGCTATTTGATTTATTCAAAAGATTATGGAATACCAAGCAGAAAGCTGTTTAAGCTCTGTCTTCAGTGGTCCGCTTGAATCATGCTCAACTTTCATTCTTCAAGCAAAGGTGCTGATTGTCAACCTTGTCACTCCAGCGGTTTAAATTACTACAAACTATAAAGATTTTACAAAGGAACTGTCCTGAAATAGACCTCTGGCTTGTCAACGTCATAATGTAGTGTTACTTTAATGTGACCGCTTTCTGTGTGCGTGTGTGCGTGTGTGTGTGTGTGTGTGTGTGTGTGTGTGTGTGTGTGACACAATGTCCACTTGTGTGCTGACCTTGATAAACTGTGACAAAGAGCATCCGCCCCCCTGACCACAACCCTACTTGGCACTGTCATCCCACACATCTCTGGGTCCTTTCTGTGACACGCACTTACACACACACACACACACACACACACACAGTCTGATACAATTACACAGGTGCTATTGATTGATATAAATGCTTTTTTCCTTTTGCCTCTTTCACTTTGAAACTTTGTCTCACTTTGTCTTTCTCCGCAGCTCAGTGCTGCCTGGCAGCATTTGTGCTCCTGTGTCTCAGTGATTGGTGGATCCTCGGTGCGCTCTATGCTGGTTGGCTGTACCTGGACAGAGACACACCTGTAACGGGGGGTCGGAGGTCACACTGGGTTCGGAGCTGGACGGTGTGGCGGTACTTTAGAGACTATTTCCCTATCTCAGTGAGTTATACACACTCAAACACACACACACACACACACACACACACACACCAAAATACACAAACCACACAGTCCTAAGGGGTATCTCTCTCTCACACACACACACACACTCACCGAAGCACACACAAACGCACACACATAAAAACACACACCGACTGATTGGCTAACTACCTTCTCTGGAGATTTAGTTGTGTCTGAGTGTATACTCAGTCACATTATTTGTTTAGTTAGGCATGCTCCCAACTGCTTGCCTGAGGGCTCGGTGTTTTTTTATTTTTTTAAACTGCCAACTTTGTTTCATTTTGCAGGTTTGACCTGACCTTTCATAGCTTTTAGTACCTCCATCTTAGCCCCTTTGAATTGTGGAGGCCACAAGAAATCAACTGCATTCACATGACCAAACTGTTGAGCTCAAATATCAACAGCCTTTCGCTCAAATCGCAAAATCCACCTCTAAGGGTGCGGCAATGTAAAGGTTTTAATACCGGTTTAGAAAACAAGTGCCTTTTAACCCCACCACCCTCTCTCTCTCTCTCTGTAGTTGGTGAAAACAGTAGATTTGGACCCCAGTCATAACTACATCTTTGGGTTCCATCCACATGGAGTTCTTGTTGCCGGGGGATTCGGGAACTTCTGCACAGAAATTGCTGGCTTTTCCACTCTATTCCCGGGACTCACGCCATACCTGCTCATGCTGCCCTTCTGGTTTCGAGTGCCATTCTTCAGGGACTACATCATGTGTGGAGGTGTGTGTGTGTGTGTGTTTGTGTGTTTGTGTGTGTGTGTGTGTGTGTTTGAGGAGATTTGTGTTAAATGTGGCAAAAGTATGGAGGCAGTACTCACTGTGTGTGTGTGTGTGTGTGTGTGTGTGTGTGTGTGTGTGTTAGGGGATGTGGAGGAGGCACTTGTTTGCCCTCTGTGTTTGTCTGGCTGTTCTCTCTCTGTCGTATATTGCGTAAACAGTCCTTAGAAAAGTTGACAGTGAAGAAACGATTGAACCCAACCCAATTGGGCAACGGCCACTCACTCATTCTCACATGCAACACACACCACACACACATACACACACACACACACACACAAACTAGCCTTCTTCCCCACTCATGTACAGTACTGCCGGTGAGATCTGCTTTACGTATAGAGAGGGGTTGGTGGTGATGGGGGGGGGTGTGGGGGTGTGGGGGTAAATATCTCTTTTTGTCATCATTGCACAAATCTACACACCACTGCACTCTAGATAAGCACACGTACACATTGTTCATGATATGTTATACTGTATGTTGGCCTTTGAGCTTGTTTGAGCCAAATAACAAATGCACCCTTATGCTAGGAACATGAACTAAGCACGCCAATGTGTTCAGATGTGTGTTCAGATGTGGGTTCAAACGTACGGTAACTGAAACTCGTCTGGGCCTTGTGCTTTATGACAATATGACTTCCTCTGAGCCTTCCTAGACAGCTGCTTGATGTACAGCACTTTACATGACAGCTACTGTAGCCAATGGGCTTTCAGAAACATGCTTCAGCTGCCTCAGGGTCTTAGACGTGTGTGCACTGATATGATTCTGATTGGTGAGGGTGGTTGGCACTCAGCCTGTTTATTACATTAACTGTTCATTGGAGGGACCAGAATGTGACAACTTCTGCAATGCAACTTCTGCAAAGACACTTTCTTGCTTAATTGTGTGTGTGTGTGTGTGTGTGTGTGTGTGTGTGTGTGTGTGTGTTAATGTATGGGTGTGTCTATGTTAGTGTTTGTGTGTGGATGTATGTATGGATGTGTGTGAGGGAGCGAGAAGATTGATGTCTGATGTCATCATGTCTCCTGAACTTTAAGCTTCATCTGATGCAGCTCTTGCCCAACCTCGAGCAGCAAAGCAGAACTGTGCTGTCATCAGCTGACCTGACCTGACCTGACCTGACGTCTCTGAGTTCTTGGTCTCCACCCCCTCAAGTTAGATTTCTTCACTGTCAAGTTCAAGCCCTCATTCATAAGGACATTGTGAAAGCTGAAAATAAGCCAGAAGTTCCTAAGGTCATTCCATACTTTTCACCAAGAGTGACTCTCATATTGGCGTAATTTCTTCCTGAATGACAAGCCAGATACACCTATCACACCAAACAGGCCTCAGCACACCAATACCTCCTCAAAACACCTTTCTTCCTGAGTGTTCTTCCACGGGAGAACCGTAGAATCCATGGGTCCTGAAGGGACCGGCATTTGAGATTTATTGTAAATAAGGATATGTCATAGTCAATAATTATCTTAGTATCTTATACTTAAGCAATATAGCACGAGTGGGGGGTAGGTAAGGGATAATCCCACGGGTGGTGTTCGGCCGTAGCCATCAAGGCCGGAGGCCGAGTGGCGTAGGCAACAACACACGTGGGATTATCCCTTACCTACCCCACTCCCACCAGTGATATTTTGATTTTATAAAACAATTCTATAGTCAACCAATTCACATTTAAACACGAAGTTATTGATTAAAAAACTTTTATTTTGCCATTGTTTCTCCGCAACAAAAAAAAGTTGTCAACGTCTTGGTTTGTAATTATAAGAACTTTGAATTAACGGTTATCATCAGTCAGACGTAGCTCTAGACACCACAAACTCCGATATAACTCTAAACACCACAAACTCCGACGTAACTCTAAACACCACAAACTCCGACGTAACTCTAAACACCACAAACTCCGACATAACTCTTAGACTCTATCTGCAGCCGTAGGAGGTTGTCACTGTGAGTAGAAGCCGACGTTGGTGTATAGCACAAAGTGTGATGATGAAGCTGCTCTTATGAGAAATATCTAATTACAGCTGTACGCCTGTATCTGAGATGCGTTTGAGGGACCTGTCTGATTCTGGATACTCTGTTATCTGAAATATAGCGATATGACTCTTGGGGTCGGGAGTTATGAAAGTCTGATGACTAGTTCTGATCAGATGAACCAGTGACACTGGCTGGGCTTAAGGAAACAAGGTAAAAAAATAAAGGCTGAAATCTTGAATGAAGATTTGAAATGTTTCCTATTTCTAAAAGGAATCTTTGGAAAATTCCCTAGTTTGTAAACCAGGGACATGCTTAAGGCCTGATCCTGCAGTCCTCCCTCCCTAATACATTCTCCCAGCACAGGCCTACTTTTACTGCCCAAAACGGTATGGAATAGTGTGTGTGGCTGGGAAAGCAATGTCATACTAGAATCAAATGTATAATTCTAAATTCTGGTGTCACTGGACATCCATCTTATTAGCGCTGCTGTCTCTTCTATTTGGTTGGATGTTTGGCTGGTTGGTGACCTTTTCTACACGACCTTTGACCCCCTCAGGGCTGGTATCCAGTGAGAAGGCCAGCGCCAACTACATCATCAGTCGGCCAGGGGGCGGGCACGTTGCCGTGTTGGCAGTGGGCGGAGCACCGGAGTCACTGGACGCCCGACCGGGAGAGCTGACACTTCAGATGCTACAACGCAAGGGCTTCATCAAGCTTGCTCTCAAACATGGGTGTGTGTGTGTGTGTGTGTTTGTTTGTAATTGCTCTTAAACATGGGTGAGCATGTGCAAACACCCCAGCATGACTTTTACCAAGGTACCACTGACCGCGAGGCCGGGTCGACACAACACGTGTGTATGTTTGCATCATAATATGTGTTTGATGCCGAAGGTTTTTCTGGTTATGTAATTGCAATCTTTTGTGTGTGTGTGTGTGTGTGTGTGTGTGTGTGTGTGTGTGTGTGTGTGTGTGTGTGTGTGTGTGTGTGTGTGTGTGTTTAGGGCATGGCTGGTCCCAGTGTTCTCCTTCGGTGAGAATGAGCTATTTGACCAGATGGAGAACCCAAGAGGCTCCGCCCTCAGGCGCATGCAGGACCGCCTCCAGAGGATATTGGGCGTGGCACTGCCCCTCTTCCATGCCCGGGGCGTCTTCCAGTACAGTTTTGGCGTACTGCCCTACAGAAAGCCCATAAGCACCATTGGTAAGAAACACAAACGCACACAACGGCCACATACAAACCTCTCAGTGTTTACCTACTGACGTAGACTGTGGCATGTACTGGTCCTCTTTTTAATCCTGCTCTAATCTTGCAGTGGGTCGGCCCATTCCAGTTGTCCAAACTCCATCTCCAAGTAAAGAAGACATAGACAACCTCCATAAGCTCTACATTGAGGTAGGTGTTGCATTGCCTGCCTTTAAATGGCAGGGGAATGAGGAACATAACATGGGGGAGAATGGGTGTTGGTGACAAGGAAGTGTGTTTCATGAGTAATGCTTTGCATATGTGCGACTGTAGGGAATTGAGGGGTAAATAAGTGTTGTCTGTGTGTCCATTTATTTGCATGATGATGATCGTGGGTTTATGTATGTGTGTGAGTGAGTGAAATGATTGTGTGTGTGTGTGTGTGTGTGTGTGTGTGCGCGTGTGTGTGTGTGTCTGAAATTATTATGTGTGGGTAACCACTGTCACTGTCCGCAGGGTCTCACCCAGGTATTTGAGGAGAATAAAGCTAATTATGGCGTCGCTGAAGACAAACACCTCAAGTTCATCTGACCTCAGTTTCAATCTGTCTTTGTCTGTCTGTCTGTCTGTCTGTCTGTCTGACTGTCTGTCTGACTGTCTGTCTTTCTGTCTGTCTGTCTGACTGTCTGTCTTTCTGTACGTACGTGTATCCTTTTACTTGCTTGTTTGCCAATGTCAAACGTCAAACCTTTCAGTTTGGAATTCTTTTTGGAATTCTATTTGTCTGGTCCCTACAAAAAGAAAGCACCTTATGGACACTCATCAGTTCTGCCGTGTGTGTGTGTGTCTGTGTGTGCTGAGTGAGAGAGTGAGAGACAGAGGGAGTGACCGATAAAGAGGGGGAGAAATACCTGTTTTTTTAGTCCTATTTGTCTTGTGTTGAATGGTTCATTTGCAATAGCGTGTGTGTGTGTGTGTGTGTGTGTGTGTGTGTGTGTGTGTGTGTGTGTTTGTGCACCATGTTTTTTTATGTTACAAATGTGTTGGAAAACACATCATCTCTCCAAGGTACAACACATAAATTAACTTTATGGGGGTATATCTTTGTGTTTCTATCCTATATTATACCGGAATGGAGGCTCAGAGACTATATGAGACTATATGTCTCTAGTTACACTAGTCTCTAGTGAGGAAGTTCAGTGCATTTTATGCATGTTGCCTGAAAATAGGAAGACATTGCTTGTTTTAGATTACATTTTAGATCGTCTAGACAATGTCTGAGAGTTTTTTGCTACACAACTGCCTTGTGTGCGTGTGCGTGTGCGTGTGCGTGTGCGTGTGCGTGTGTGTGTGTGTGTGTGTGTTTGTATCAGTGAGTTGAAGTGAAGTGCTCAATAAGAAATGTGGTGTAGGACACTGGTACAACCAGAGGTCAAGATTTGTTTGCAGGAGAAAATACGCCTATCATGAAAAGCCATTTTGTGCCATTCTTCTGTTGGGTAAAACTGTTAATATGTGTCATGGTTCTTTGAGAACATACAAACAATAAATTACTGTGACTGTTTTTGAAATGTAAGCCTTTCATTTACTTAAAAATCACGTGCAGGCCTGTGTGAAGTTGCATGTTGGTAACCTATTTGATGACAGCGAACAATATAACAGAACAATATAACAATATTACAGAGTTCGTAGGCTACACCGTCTCGTTTCAATTAAACTGTCGCCCCTTAGATACAACATATAGAGTCGTTATAACTATTCCAACGGGGCCTCGCTGTTATAACAGTTTTATGAATTGGCAATACCATACGATGCAGTAGAGGGCGCTAAAGACCAGCGCTCTGTCTAACAGTGCCTCGTCTTCCTAGGCTCGCTTTACTGAGCTCTGGCTGATCTGGGGTCGGTAGTCTAATGTGATGAATCCGAGCCTGGAAAGGAGATCTCCGCTCTGACCTCCACGCTTCAGGGCAGGACGTTTAGCAAGTGGTGCGTGCAGCAACTGCGTGCGCTTATGGCCGGAAAAAGCTAAATACATGTAATTACGTGGTGGACAGTTTGCTATGCATTAATGTTATTTGAGATAATGTTTTTGATCGCATCAAATTTATCGTTTCATTTTCTCCGGATAAATCACGGTTTTGAGCATTACGGTGATTAAAAGTTTCGGGTTATCAGCGGAAGACAGTCACTTGCAAAGCTGTAGCAGGTAACCGTCGTCTTGCTCTGCCCGCATCCGGAGCGTCTAGCTCACTTGCAGAGGTGAGGAGTTGATTTGATTACCAAGGGAGGAGGGATGCGCCGCGGACGCATCGTGCATCTGAGGGGCGGGACTTCCGTTAGAAGAAAACTTGTCAACAGTTTCGTACAAGAAAAAATAAACATGTAGCTTGATTTCACGAGAAATGGTCCAACAACGCAGCCAACGGACACGAAATCGAGAGTGACATTGGAGTGACGCACGGGCCAATAATTCCAAAACGGTCTGGTTCAGGCACTAGTGGGATTTAAAGGTCTACGGGGCAGTCTGTGCGAGCCGTGTACGTCTCTGTCAAGAGTTGCTCGCTGAAGTCTGCTGCTGTCCAACGAGAAGGGAAATTGTTTCTTCGCCTAATCGGACAGATAGCTGTTTTACGGCTGAGGACCGCAAGCTCGTCTCTCAACCTCACCGACAGCTCATTGTGGTCCAAGTGGCAATTTGTGTTAACATAGCATCGCTTCAGAATCACAACTTGGATTCGATTCGAGCCTGGAAGAGGTGTGACGGACGAGAAGGGGAGAGACGATCAGAGAGTGTGTGAGTGACAAAAAGAGGATTGTACGGCTGACGAACAATGGAGTTGGATTGAGTTTTGCACTGTTTTCTAAAGACAGAAGTTTCTATTGACACCATGTGTACTTTAGTAACACTTAAATTGCCTTCAAGATGAACACAACACACCCCCCTTTAACTTAGTCTACCTAAAAAAGCCTCGCAAAGTGCTTCTGTGGTTGTTCGCAGTGTCAAAACTGTGGTCGTCATCCTGAGGAATATTGGGCAATATAGACAACATCGACTTTCTCCTGTTCAGTACCTTATTCTGATGGTTACAGCATGAATGACTGAGTGTGAGGGCAAGCCTGGAGAAGAAAAAACATTCAGGCAAATGAATGCGTGAAGTCGAGAAATTACGTAATTCTTCTTCAGTGTCCAGACTATATCAGAATGTAGGTGAACAGGGCCCGTGATACGCACACACTTGGTTCAAAGTTTCAGAAACATCATCTCTCAGCCATTTGCGGAAGGGTCCGAACGCAATCGAGGGTGAAGTGTGCTGGGATTTCTGCATCAATTGATAGTTTGAAACCACAGCGTTCCGTGGCGCTCAGTAAGGAATCTAATTTGGCTCCAGAGACGTCAGAGTTTAGGCTGCAACACTCTATTGGATTAAAACGTTTGCCTTTGTCTACGTGACCCTAAGCACACATGCCTACAGCGAAAAGTTGTTAATCGATTTTCCTGAGAAAATGTGTCTGATGTTCCTTCAAATGGATTACCCATGGTAATCTATAGTTGGACTTAATGCTCGTGGTAAACGAGCTGGGTGTTTCTTCTCTCGGTGTTAAGGTCTCCCTGTTTGGTCGACCCCGCCTCTGTCAGTGCTCATGGCAACGGAGGAACCCCTTACCTGTCAATTTGACTAGAGTCAAGCACCAGCAAAAAAGACGGGTTCCCTTTTTGAACATCTAGTTTTAAATGAATTAATATTTTGTTGTTGTCGCTGTGTATTTATTTATACATTTAACCATTAGATATCGGTTTTGTCGTTGACCCGAGGGACAAGGGGTTTACTAAGCCTGATCTGATCGACGCGCAAGTTGAAGAGATCCACATCTTTTCGTGGAATGTATCCCATGGCGCAGGCGCAACGCTGTCAAGCAAGCCATCTATAAATACAGTCCGGCGCGAGGAGGACGCCTTGTTCGTCTTCAGCCAAGTGCGCCTTGCGCAATCTCCGGGCAGAGCGCTGCCTGCTCCTGTTTAAAAGGCTTGGCTCCGAGTCTTCTTTTTTAACGAAACATTACTGAGTTCTGTACTTTTGCACAGTGCGGGCTTATTGGAAAGTTTTACGTGTTTCAAAAAGGAGGGTTTTAAGGTGGGCAGAAAGACTGTAGTTGTAAGGCCAGTGGGAAGCCTGCTGGAGTTCACCTGAGGACTGTGGGTGTTTTCCAGTGTGATCTGTGGAATGTAACTAGATGCTCCCCTGTGGGTTTACAGATGAAAAGAGACCTTTATTCTTCTCAATCTCTCTTGAACTCTCTCTCTTGCACGCACTAGGATGAACTGAACCACTTGGATGTTCCATGTTGCTTTTGGTTGACCTCAGATACTTGTTTTCTTATTCGGTGTCACCCAGTTTCACTGGTGTGTGTATGTGTGTGTGAGATACTCCTTGGAATTCAGGCATGAACTTGGAAAGAGATGTGAGTCCTAACACTCAGGGCTAACACACACTCATACACATTTACCACATACATCTTCCGACCACACACACTGACACACTTACACTTTTAAAATGAGTGGGGGTAAAAAAAAAAGTGGTTTCCAGATCACCAGTGTGACATCAGACTACAGCCAGTGGGCAACTGATAGCGCCTCCTCCCAAAACCCTGTAACCACGGAGACCAGCCCTGCTGCGGCGCTGAGCAACGGAGGCCAGAGTGCCACAGCTTCCCCATCTCTCCCCCACAGGCAGCCATTGGTCGAGGCGAGCCCGACAGATGCTCAAGTCATGCCCAATGGCCCATCCCCTTTTCTCACCATCAGCCCCACCTTGCAGACGGACAGGAGTTCTAGCCAACCAGCAACGCCTGTGCTGTCACGCCGGCAGAGCTCGGGGGATCAGGGCGGCTCAGGGGGCGGGGCCTCTCGCTTCCGCGTGGTGCGTCTGGGCCAGGGATTGGGGGAGCCGTTCAAACGAGGCCGCTGGACCTGCGTGGACCAGCTGGAGCGGCCCGAGCCCGAGCCGCGCCTCCGCCGCGTCCTGGACAGCATGCGGCACGCCCACTCGCTGGAGTCCCTAGACGCTGTAGGGCTGGAGGGGGGCGGAGCGGTGGGCAGCGCCGCGCTGAAGCCGCTGGGGCTTGCCCGGGGTCTGCGAGGGGCGGGGGGGCCCGTGGTGCACTCCCAGGGCACCAGCCACCTGCTGGTGCAGCAGCAGCAGAGGGGTGGCCCAGCAGAGGGCGCCCTCAGCGGACCACCGTCCCCGACGCACTCCTGCGCCGAGGCGCCCAGCCTGCTGTCGCCGCCCACCCCACGCACGCGCAACATTCCGGCGCCACTCAGGCTGGACATGGACGCCACCGGAAAGGTAAAGAAAACATAATCATATAAACATACACACTCGCATTCACACAAACACACACATAAACACACATACTGAAACAAATGTACACTCAAAGAAGCATACATTCACTACATTCATGAACAACTGTCACGCAGTACCCTTCACAATATGAACGCATGCACACCTATTCTAATGGACACCCACAATAAGCCTACACTCACCGGACAGTACACAATCAGGTACACTACCCCTCGTAAATACACACACACACAGTCAGAAGTGTTCACACTCACACACTTAGATTGACTCAGAGGCATTGACATGCAGTAAGAAGACACATTATACACACTCACCTGTACACTCGCACACACACACACACAGTGTGCACATGCTCAATGTAAGCACACATACACTCACAACACACATCACTCAGTGAATTGTAGTCAGTAGAACTCGCGGTTTATGACCCAGTAAGTAGTCAGACACTGTTGTTTATGCCTTTTTATTTCACTGAACATTATATCTATGTCCTGTGCAGGAATCACATCTAAATCTGAAGAACGGCACACAGATATATTCAGATATATTCCTTAGAAGATGTAGTGAAAACTGTAAAAATTTCCATTTTCTTACCACAGTTCTTCCCTGTAATGCACTTATTGAAAACCATTGTACTTGACCACACTACACTACACACAAACACACACACACACACACACACACACACACACACACACACACACATTGGCATTGAGCTTTTAGTGGACAGTGTCTGTAGTTTCCCCTTTAATTATGGTTAATTAACCACCAAGACTGTCAGAGAGGGTAGTTTGAATTATGTCAATAATTTATACTAATATAAGAGATTACACTAATGAACATCCTCAGCAGACCAAGTTATTTTAACTTTATTATTACTGTTAAGTATAGATTGTGTGTTGCACACGGTTAATCGTCACATGTACTGTAGAGATTTCCTGTTTACAGAGGGGTTAGTGATTGATGACCTTTTGGTGTGGGACAGTACTGATCACATGTGCAGTAGACAGTCTTATGATACACACACACACAGACACACACACACACAGACACACACACACACAGACACACACACACACAGACACACAGACACACAGACACACACACACACACACACACACACACACTCATGCACACACACTCATGCACACAAAGGTGATCATACACATTTCTCTCATAAATTCCTATTTCAATGGATATGCATACTGTAATGCACATGTAATCACATCATCACACTCACACATTCTCACATACGCTCATACTTCGCCCTACATTCACACACTTTCTCACACCTCGGTATTACTCACCAACAGTCACTTACTCATATCTACGTTCACTGCCACTCACAAACATGCACCAACAAATACGCACACACACA
>NC_137919.1:13801066-13818566 GCF_963457725.1 Sprattus sprattus
TAATTTCCAAGGGAAGCCAAGCCATTGTTACAGTACGCTTGTGCGGTGAGGGCCAGACCTCCACGTTGTTGCCATGGATAAAGTGTGACAGACACATCCGGAGTTTGTGCAGGAATTTTGGGATTACAGGAAGGACCCCGGAGAGACGGCCACACCCGTCCGGCTCAGATTACCGTAATCCTTGAGACATTCTGCAGACGCAGCGCGGACTGGCCTTATTACTGGGATTAGATCAGATTAAGTGGCCGGATTAGGACTGACCAGCTAAGAGGAGACCTTGTGATTGGGATTTTTGAGGAGCCTCCGCTAAGAATTGAACACACACACACACACACATGCACATATCCGGATGAAATTGAGCCCAGTTTTGAGAAGCCGTGTGTGTGCACTGCAGGGTGGTGAGTTGACGTGTGTGTGTGAGTATGTGTGTGTGTGTGAGCTCTGACCCAGAAATGGATGATGGCTGAGCTGCGTTGAGCTGTAAATCAGAGCTGCAATCCACCTGTTGCCCACTGTCCCTCTCAGAACTGCACTGCACCGGAACAATCCGCAGACTGCTGCTCTTTTTTTAGTGTGCTCTGTAGTGGGAGACTGCGGTCACCCGAGATTCACGCGCTGCCGCTTAATTTGGTCTGCTGGAGGAAATGGACAAATTGAAGGCTTCCTTGGCTTGATTCTATCCTGTGGCTGTCTGGCTGTCGCTACACTAACCTTATAAGGGAGACGGGGGCGAGCTCTTCCTCTGGCCTGTTAGAGAGTTAGTGGGTGCGTGGGTGAGTGGGTGAGTGAGTGAGAGAGTTAGTGGGTCAGTGGGTGAGTTAGTTGGTGAGTGAGTGAGTGGGTGAGTGGGTAAGTGAGTGAGTGAGTGACTAAGTAGGTGAGTTAGTGGGTGAGTGGGTGAGTGAGTGAGTAGGTGAGTTAGTGGGTGAGTGGGTGAGTGAGTGAGTGAGTGGGTGTGTTAGTAAGTGAGTGAGTGAGTGAGTGAGTGAGTGAGTTAGTGGGTGAGTGAGTGAGTAGATGAGTAAGTGTGTGAGTGAGTGAGTGAGTGGGTGGGTGAGTGAGTAGGTGAGTTAGTGAGTGAGTAGGTGAGTGAGTGAGTTAGTGAGTGGGTGGTTGAGTGAGTGAGTAGGTGAGATAGTGAGTGAGTAGGTGAGTTAGTGAGTGAGTTGGTGAGTGAGTTGGTGAGTTAGTGAGTGAGTATGCCCTGCAGTCATGTTTGGCAGCGTGAAGAAGATCATATCTGCCTTTGAGACTCGCAGGCAGGCACGTCCGGTCTCTCTCCCTCAGTCCCTCCCCTCTCCCCTCCCCCCGTCCCTCAACTCATCCGTCTCTTCGTCCTCCATCTCAGCGTCCTCCCCCTCTCCGCCTTCATCCTCATCTTCCTCCTCTGTCCTATCAAAGGTCTCTCCACTTCACAGCCCTGTCAATCATGAGTCTAAATCCCACCCTCTCAGGGCATCTTCTCCCAGCAAGCCCTGTCCTGGCTCCACCCCATCTTCTCCGTCAGTGAAGAGATTGGCCAGTATATCTGTCCCTCATGCAGCTGAGCCAATCCTGTTCTCTCCATCACAGCCACTGCAGACAGCAAAGAGAGAAGTGAGGAGAGAGGGATGGAAGGATGGTGGGATGAAAGGGACAGAGGTGAGTGTGGTCAAAAACACCCCCCGGATGCGGGTACGTGACTCTTGGCCCATCGGTCGGCAATCGGCAACATATGTGGAGCGCTGGAGTCTGTACTGCCAGACGATTCCCCTGCGGGCAGACAGGCACACCGCGACCAGATCCACCACCACCACCACAGGGCCCAGGTCCACATCTGCCACTGGACTGAAATCCAGCTCTGCCTCAGGGTCCACCACCAATGCTAGTCTTGGATCCAAGCCAACACCTGTTGGTGGACTCAAAATGAGCTCCTCCATGCAACATTTAGCCGTTTCCATCACTGGACAGCCCTCCTCCTCTAACAAAGGGCCCACTGTTAAAATCAATACAGGGCCTAAAGCTAGCTGCACCACAGGGTCGATTTCCATCAGCACTGCTTGTCCAAAGGGATTGATTGCAAGTTCTAATCCAGGGCCTCAAATCAGCTCCACCACAGGACCTACTGTCACCTCCACCACAGGACCCCCTGTCACCTCTGATACAGGGCCTACTGTCACCTCTGCTACAGGGCCTACTGTCACCTCAGCTACAGGGCCTACTGTCACCTCCACTACAGGGCCTACTGTAACCTCCACTACAGGATCTACTGTCAGCTCCACTATAGGGCCTACTATCACCTCTGCTACAGGACGTACTGTCACCTCCGCTACAGGGCCTACTGTCACCTCCGCTACAGGGCCTACTGTCACCTCCGCTACAGGGCCTACTGTCACCTCCGCTACAGGGCCTACTGTCATCTCCACTATAGGATCTACTGTTAGTTCTACCACAGGATCCATAACTCAGTCTCAGTCTAGCAGACCCACAGTAGTTGGGGCTGCCCCCCCATCAATCCAGCAGTCTTCTCCTGCTAAAGCTCAAGCCATAACAGCACCATCCTCAGAGGGACCTCACTCCTCCAACTCCCCAAAAGGTCCTTCCTTCCCGGACAACCCTCAGACCCTCACCCCTTGTGTTCCTCTGGGGCACCACACACCTCAGTCACCAGCTTCAGATGGTAGGCAGCAGTCCCCTGGAAAACATACCCATGCTTGTGATCCGGCCACAAGCACGAGTCTCCTCCAAACCCACCCAGCTGTCCAGAGAGTTGCAAACCAGCCTGGTTCTTTCTCCAGTCCTCAGGGCCCAGCTCTTCAGTCCTGCTGCCCAGCACAAGGCACCATCTCAGGAACTCTTTGTCCTGGCCTGGCCCCTGGCCATGGAAGTGTGGGAGAGACCAAGAGGAATGGAGAACAGGGGGGTCTCTCTCTCCTCCCCATGGTCAGGCACAAGTTGGACCTTCCGACAGAGGCGCGGTGGTGTGGTTCTGAGGCAGCTTTTCTGTCCTTGGTGCTCTTCTGTCGAGGGTAACTGAGTGTCTGTCTTGAGAGTGTGAGACATTTGTTAGTAATTAAGTGTGACTCTGTGTCTGTGGTATGTGAGTGGTATGAGAGTGTGAACAAAATATTTTTGGACATCTATATTCTCTCACCTCTGTGATGTTGCCGTCTATTAGATTGAAGAAGGAATGTGTTTGTGTGTGACTGCTGTGTTTGGAACCTTTTCTCACTTCTGTGGTGTTGCCTCTCATTATGTTCGGATTGTTTCAAGCTCTGTGTGTGTGTCTATGTGTTTGTGTGTGTGTATGTGTGTATGTATTTATATCAGGAATAGACCACAGTAATATGAACCATGTGCCCCACTCATTACCAAACAATGAGATCTGTGTCACAGATGCACAAAAACACACACACGTATACACACGTACACACACACACACACACACACACACACACAAACACAAACACACACACATTCACAGATAGTATGGCACAGATGTTTTCTGTTGGCTGTAGCTGTCCGGGGGTCTTTTCCTGCTTTTATATACAACTGTGACACATTTTTAAACTCGCAAACACACACACACAGACACACACAGACACAGACACACACATCTACACAGAGTTCATGCTCAGACACTTCCTCACTCATTCCCGTAACTGTTCGTGGGTTTGGGCACTGAAACCACGCTGACTTCATGCAGATTGTGGCAAGGGTGCCAGACAGAGGCACAGAGGTGTGTGTGTGTGTTTGTGTGTGAGTGCGTGTGTGTGTGTGTGGTGTGTGTGTGTGTGTGTGTGTGCAATGCTCCAGGAGTAAAGAATGTTCTCTTGTCAATCTCCCTTTCTGTCTTTTATCTCTTTCTTTCTTCCTCCCTGTCATACAGTAACGCAGACACACAGTCTACTTACTAAAAAAAAAAAAATGACAGCAGCAACAGAAGCTGCTATCTATCTCTTCCTCTTTTTCTGTCTGTTTCTGTGTCTCTGTTCTGTGTGTGTGTGTGTGTGTGTGTGTGTGTGTGTGTGTGTGTGTGTGTGTGTGTGTGTATAAACCTACACTCAGACTTGCATTCACAATCAAATCAAAAAAACATAATGTATGGTATGGGAGCATTATAGAAATATTGAGAAGTTCTTGACTATTCTGGTTGTCTGTGAATAATTGATAAATGTGAGATAATGTGAATCTGAAGAGCGAATTAATTGCTGTTTTTTTGGATGTTAAGATTTGGTCTTGCCAAAAACAACAACCTATCTGATTATGAGATTCTGCTCTTTTGTTGTTTGCAGTGGATCTGGAAATAGTGCAATTGCTATTGACAACAAGATTGAGCAAGCAATGGTGAGTTCCTTTTATCTCTCTCTCTCTCTCTCTCTCTCTCTCTCTCCCTCTCTCTCTCTATCTGTGTTTGGTTAGTTGTTTGTTTGTGTCTGCAAGGGGAATTGAAGTAATGACCCAACAAACGATGAGGTCATATTTAGTGTGTGAATGCAGGCTATTATTTTTTGTTTGTTAAAAAGTTTCTGTGTGTTTAATTGTTTGTGTACACAACTGTGTGTTTCTCTTTATGTTTGTATGTATGCATGTATGTCTGCATTTTTAACATGCGTCTTGTATGTATACATATGTATATGTTCCATCCTTGTGTGTATGTGTGTTTATAGGATCTGGTGAAAACGCACCTGATGTTAGCTGTCAGAGAGGAGGTGGAGTTGCTAAGGGAGCAGATTAAGGAACTGACAGAGAAGAACGCCCAGCTTGAACGAGAGAACTACATCCTCAAGGCCCTCAGAGACCGCCACTAAGCATGATGGGACTTGTAGTCCTTATGCCCACAGGCCACTTTGGATACATAGTTTGTTTGCCCATCGGTCTCCTTAAAAAGATGAGTCTTTGTACATCCAGGTCTCACTTGACGTGAAGTTTGTCTACCCACAAGGCTCGCAGACCTCATGAGACTTGCAGTCCATCTTGTCACCGGCCTCAGGGGAAACAGAGTCTTTTCTTTTCTGGCCTTTTGAATAGCGTTCAGGATGAAGGGATGACTGAAAAAAAAGAATGTGCTTAGAGCGACAAAGGTGTGGTTTGAAGAAGAGGAAGTAAAGGAGAGAATTAAAACTAATGACTTTTGTTAAAAGGATGGAACATTTAAACTAGACTTTTAACCCTCACCTTGCAGATTTATGCAGAATGACGGGGAGGCTACTGTGACTCCCTGATCCCTGAGCAAATGCAAACTACACAAATGTATCCACACATTCACGCTGCATTTGGTATATTTTTAAACAGAAAATCGCACACACATGGTGTGCAGATACACTTGCACTTGCTTCCCATTCACACAAATGATCACATGACACACGCCAATTCATGACCTGAAATATTTCTCTCTCTTTCTCTTTCTCTTTCTCTTTCTCTTTCTCTTTCTCTTTCTCTCTGTCTCTGTTCCTGTTTCACACTCACGCTTGCATATTTCCACATGAATTAGGGGGTTGTGTAAGAATTTACATTTACACTGTCTAATATCTCATATAATTATTTTAAGGTGGAGTTTGCAATAAATGCTAATAATAACGATGAGTAGTGTTAATGACAGATCTACCATATGGAGACCTTTAAATGCCATCTTTATTTATTTAAATGTGTTTTCCACCAGAATGAATGTGTATTTTGAGCAGTCAACTGGCCCTGGATGGATTCCCTCAATGGATGGTCAATGGACTCCCTCCAACCATGTGTGGGTGTGTGTAGGCCTGTGTATGTGTGTGCCTGAATAAGTCTTGTATTCCCTATACGAATGTGTGTTTCCATTAGGGTGTGGCCTCCTCATTTTCTCCAGAAAGTAGCCTCTACTACAGGTGCCATGCCCATTTTGTCTGTCAACAATGCTCAGTAATCATGAAAATCAGACAATGAGGTACAGTTGTCAGTGTCAAGTATCATCCGGTGTAGACTTTTACATATCTTGTTACTGCTGTCATGGAGTCTACTTAAAAACAAATCCAGTGACTGCCCAAAGAACTGCCTGTGTGTGTGTGTGTGTGTGTGTGTGTGTGTGTGTGTGTGTGTGTGTGTGTGTGTGTGTGTGCGTGTGCGTGTGCGTGTGAGTGTATGTGTGTGCATGAGTGTCTAAAGAACGGTCTCTTAGCATCATTGTGCCAAACGGATTGTGAATGTCTTTTTCTGAAAGCACTTCTAAGCTTAACAGTAGGTTTTGTACATTCTTTTTAGGTCGCCTCGGTAACAATTGTTGTGTGCCATTATTACTCCCAGTCTGTGCTGCTTCTCCGGTAATGCTGAACAGTGGTACGAGGGGAGTGTTTTATGACTGTCACACCTTTGGTCCTGAACTTAAAACTCTCTCTCTCTTCTCTCTTCTCTCTTCTCTCTTCTCTCTTCTCTCTCTCTATCTCTCTCTGTCTCTCAGTCTCTCTCTATCTCTCTCTGTCTTTTTCTGTGGAATGCTTTTGTCCGAGATGTTAATTATCTCTACTGTTGAATGAAAATAAAAAAAGAGTAATCTAATAAATAACTTTTACTAAGTACTGTTTTGCTGAACTTTTTCTTCCAGCCTGTGCCTTTTTGTCGCTGCATAGCTTGTTATTTCAGGTAGACCTAGGAGCTCGTTTTAATTAGTATATATTAGTCATGCAAGTGTAAGGATTCTTTATGTTTCATCAAGAGCAGTCTGGACAACGTCAGGCTTTACTTTGTAGTGAGAAGCCAGAAGGGGAATTGCTCTGGCTAATGACCTTTCACCTGACCCATCATAAACTTCCTCTCTTCAATGACAAGTTACAATTCTCACGACTCTCTTAGCCTACATCACCTTGACCCTTGCCAAATACTCACACACAGACGTAGATAAATGCGCACAAAAGGTGAATGTAAATGTAACATGCTTTGTACTTCTTGACAGCCTCTGATTAATAAGTTAACTACCTAATTTTGACCTTATCGTGGATTTAATGGAATAATTTATTTTGTTAAAAAATTGTTTACATACTGTATATTATGTGTGAGCAGGGGAATGTATTATTTAATCGCATGAACCACTTCTCGAGCAAGCGTGTGTTGTTTGCTCTCTCTCGCCAGAGGGCGACGTTTAGTTTAGTAGTTTGTATGTTGTCGTCCACCACCACCAGAGCGAGGCGCTGTTGCCTTGATACAGGAAGTAGTCGTTACCATAGAACTAAATAATGTACCAACAGTAGCAGGTCTAAAGGCGGTGAGAGTGGAGGGAAGTTCAAATAGAATTGAAATTATAATGTAAAATACAGTTAATAGATGAGAGCATGTTTAATATCTCGACACACATTATCGGAGTACAATGTAAAGCTCTTTTACATGTAATTTATGGAAAGACAACGTTTTGCCAGGTAACGTTATCTGTACACAAACTTCCAGCTAACTTAGCAACTACAGTTGAGTAGTGAACTTAAAAAATAAGGACTTGTCGTTACAGGTCAGAAACTATATTAGCATTATTGAGCAGGATAATCAGCTGCTGGTTCAAGTGATAAAATGCTGTATTACAGCTGCAATGTTATTTAACACCTGCTACACAGTTGCATATATTTTTCCAAGCTATTTGCAATGAGCTATAATGGTTTTAATTTGCACCTCAACTGGCGTCATTTGCCCACTATTGTTAACGCATTTACAAAACATAAGCATTGTGTTCATTAGCTAAGTCACCTGTTAACATTTAAATTAGCTATCGTTATTCTATATAATAATGTGATCCTGTTATTATACATAAAGCTGGTATTATGAATTGAATCCCACAATGCAATTATATTGTTGTTTTTAATCTGATGTAGCTCTTATGAAACGTTTGCAACATGACTATGCTGCAACGTCCATTCGCTGGCTTCGGCGACCCAGACAGCGAGCCTGCCCCTCTTCCGGGTCCGACCGCAGCGGGTCACGGTACTCCACTGAGGAAATGCCCGGAGCTGGATCTCTCCATCACTTCTACCCCGGAGCGGCCGCCTGCGGACTCCGGGATCCTACGCAGGAGCAAAGGTCCCAGGCTGAAAGCCAGACAGGTGACATGACACCCCTTCTGTGAAAACAAATTCTCGTTTCGAAAGCCTATTCATTTGTAACAGCTACTAGGGAAATTTGAGGCAAAACAAACTGAGTTTACATCAGTACACAGTTAACTTGTATCAGTCAACTGCAATGTATGTGCAGTATTAGGAAAGACTGTCGTGTGCTTTTGTAACGTACATGCCTATTTGAAAATGAGTTCATGGTAATTTTCGCGGTTGTAGACAACAGGGGAAGTGTATTCTACCGTTGGCTGTTTACTGATACATTCCCTATGTTTTGGTTATTGTGACGTTAGTGCTATCTGTGGACTTCTAGGTGCGTTTTGACGTTCGCCCCAAGCCTAAGGCCACGAGTCCACACAGAGCATGCCCTGTGAATGAGCTCCCTGTTGTCACGGTGATCCAAGAGCCAAGCTTCACCCGTCCTGCAGCCAGCCAACCAGCAGTCAGTGAGAGAAGAGGTGAAGGAAAACTAACATTCTCTCCATACTTACCTCATCCTCCCTGCTCAATAAAATCGACCTCTGGTTTCATCTAACTTGTTTACGCACACTCAATCGTTGCCCTATGCTTTTCATCTATCTCTCTCTCTCTCGTGCTCTCTATCCCTCCGTCACATTTTTCGGATGTCATCCGAGGACTTTGTATGGGATTCATTGACATCTATTGAAACAGTGAGCAGTCATTCAAGTTCTGCGGTCCCGCTTGTACATAGAATTCCAGTCACACGTTCAACATTGCAAAGTCCCCTGTCATTCACAGTCAGAGTGAGAGTCAGGCTTTGAAACGGTCGGTCATTCTCCGTGCAGGGAAGAACAGGGAAAAACGGGCGGAACAAGACCGATGCATTACTCCTCCATTGGCTGAGACAGGTGATGGACAGCTCCTAGAGGGTGCCCAGCTGAACTCCACTCTGCACCTGAAGGCGGCGCTAGAGAAGGTGACACTGGAGGAGTTTGACCCACAGAAGGCCATGAAGGAGAAACTGCAAACGTCGACACACACCAAGAATCAGATCAGCGCTAAAGCAGCAGAGGGTAACAGCCCTACACTCATTATACACACACATACACACACACACATAGACAGACACAGACAGACACAGACAGACACAGACAGACACACACAGACACACACAGACACACACAGACAATCTCACACTTATATTATATGACAATACAACAGAATGGTATGCCAACACTGTTTTGTATACACAGACACAAAATCAATATGATCCCATGAGTGTCAGGCTAATTCGTTTTTTTCTCTGTGTGTGTGTTTGTGTGTGTGTGTGTGGCTCTCAGGGGTGAATTTCCAGCATACACAGCAGCTGTACCACGGCCTAGTCAGCGTTAGTCTGTCGCATGAGCAGCTGGTAAGCCAGGCCCTCCGTCACAGACCACCTCTGGCTCCGCCTGTTCGTAGCTACGGCAACAAGGTTGGTAAACTACACAGACTTATGAAAGAAAGCTTGAACTTTATAAACTTAAATGTCTCCTTAAATGACTGGTATATTTGTAACTTCCGCAGACACCATCAGAGGCTCCTGATCTGCTTGCGTTCTACAGTCCAGGAGAGTTGCTACGAGAATCTCCACTGTTGCCAGGCAACCAAGTGCCTTTGCCACGCCCCCGACCTAAGCCCCGCCCTGCACATGCAACCTTTGACCTTTACCAGCGACAAAGACAGTGGGAGGCTTGACCTTACATCCTTATGGAAGCATTGCATTGCTAAATACATATACAATGTGTGTTTGTTTGTTCTTTGTGTGTGTATGTATTGCGTGTCTGTGTTTTTTTTTTAATGTTATTTAATTAATAAAAAATGAAGAACAAAATGGCTTTGTCTGAAAGTGCTCCATGCATCTGTAGTGTATTTGGAATGAGGAGAGGACTGACACCTTGACTGGACACACACTTGTACAGTCACCAAGAGTAACGCCTCCTTTGGTCACCCCTCACACACACACACACACACACACACACTCCTATACCCCCGCTGTCTTGTTTCAGTGAGGCACTCTGAGGTGGCGTGTCTGTTTTCTGGGAAAGACAAACCTCTGTTGAAAGGTAAGTGCAAGACTCATTTTCAAATACTCATCTACTCATCACATAATGTGTTTCTTATTGTGAACAGCTCTTAAGCCTCTTAAGCCTTCACTGGAATATGATTTGTCACTGGTTGGTACTGAATGACATTTTCAACATTGATGTATGTTATTTGCGTAAGAATTCATTTGAAGCTGCTACCTTTTCAAGTGGGATAAACATTTCTTTTTCAAAATGAAAATTATGTATTTATGTACACAATACACACTGTTCTGTGTGTGCTTATATTTATGTCAGCAATGTTCTCAGATGCGTGTCAATGAGGCTGATGGGCTAGGTTGCATGTATACATTGTCTGAGCTCTGTGCCATTGAGCTGTAATTGATCGTTTCCTCTCAACACTCCGGCTTGGGGTCAATTCACATCGACACTCACTCGCCTTAAGTGTCATTAGTGTCATGCACACACTCACTGACACACACTCACACCAGTGTCATTAAGATGTGCACACACACACACTCACATCAGTGTCATTAAGGTGTGCACGCACACACACGCACCATCTTCATTAATGAGGGTCTTCTGTAAACCTTACGTGAACTTGAGATGCACACCTACACAGGCAGTCACCCAGTCAGTGGTTCAGTTGCAGGCTGGATGGAGGGGGACTGGTGTGTGTTTACTGAACCTGACGGATCAAACAGTTGGGTCCTGTTTATTTTTGTTCGTTCCTTTTCTCTGCAACTAGTCACCGTTAACAGTCGCTGTTATCTCTCAGCCTCGCCTGGACTTTTTTCATTAGCCTATCATTTTCATTTCATTCACTTTTTATTAATTTAACCCATCTAGCCACCTTTCTTTAATCATATTTTTTTTCAGTTTTTCCACCCCCTCCATTTAGCTCTTCTCCCCAAACTCTCTCGCTCACTCTGTTCATATCTGTGTGTGAGTGTGTGTGCCATTTAGATATCATTCTTGTGTCTCCCTCTCTACCTCCTCCAGGATGGACGTGGTGCTGGAGGGCAATGGCTCCGGGTCGGACTGTGTAGACTGCTGGAACGGCTCGGACGGGGACTACTGGGAGGACTGGGGCCTGAGCCAATCCCTGTTCAGCGACACCGAGCTGGTCGTCGTGACGACGCTGTGCATCCCACTGCTGCTGTTCGGCCTCATGGGTAACATGTTGACCATCTTTGTGGTGTGGAGGTGCCCGCAGATGAGGAGCACCACGTATCTGTACCTGAGCAGCATGGCCGTGTCGGACATCCTCATTCTCCTACTCATGCCCCTGGACTTGTACAAGGTGTGTGAGGCGGTGAATGTGTGTATGTGTATGGGTTTACTGTTCGTTGCCGGCCCAGTTAATGTCTGTCTATATGGATGTATGTATTCCCGAAAGTGTAAGCCGAAAGGATGTACAAAGTGGGTCTTGAGTGTGCATTTGTTTTTGTGTATGTATGTGTACTTACATTTTGCATATTTTGTTTAGAATGGTTTGTTTGTGAACGTGTGTCATCTATGGGATATATATATATATATGTCTAGTCTACTATATACTATAGTCTGTCATTCTATCTCTTATGCCTCAATGTGTGTGTACCTTTTTGTTTTTGTTGGGCAAGTGTGTGTACTCCTGAGTGTGTGTCTTCATATTTGCGTGGATGTGTGTACATGTATTATTGTGTTCGCTCCTTATGTAAACCTGTGAGTGGCCTCTTGTAAACCCAATCCATTCTGGATGTGGATGCTTGAACTTATTGACCTTGACTAACGACCTAACCTCCGCCACCTAACCCCCCCACCCCCCGATCCCCAGCTGTGGCACTACCGGCCGTGGTTGCTAGGCGAAGTCGTGTGCAAGCTGTCGATGTTCGCCAGCGAGTGCTGCACCTTCTCCTCCATCCTGCACATGACCGCACTCGGGGCGGAGCGCTACCTGGCCGTCTGCTTCCCGCTGAGGGCCCGCCTCCTCGTCACCAGAGGGCGTGTCCGCGTGCTGCTGGCCGTACTGTGGGGCGTGGCCTTTCTGAGCGCCGCCCCTGTGTTGGCCCTGGTGGGCGTGGAGCAGCTGGACGTGGGCGGGGTCGAGGGTGGGATCGCAGAGTGCCGCTGCACGCAGTACGCTCTGAGTTCGGGACTGCTGGTGGCCATGCTGTGGCTCTCCAACCTCTACTTCCTGGTGCCGCTCGGCCTGCTTTCGCTGCTCTACGGCCTCATCGCCCGGAGTCTGTTCATTCGGAGACGGACACACCGTGACCGTGGGCATCGCCAGACGCTGAGGATGATGGGTGAGAACTGTAAGATGTTGGTTGTTTTAGTTTGTTGATATTTTTATCATGGATGCTAATTTGTTTGAAATTCACTGAATTTGACAAAAAGTGTATGGGATTAGATTCACAGACTTTTAAATTGTTTTTTAATTAATGATGCTGTCTGACTGTTCTGCTGATTTTCTTTTTCCTATGATATCCCATGGGGTACTTCCCCTATGAAACAATCTTACTGGACACACTCATATTCTGCAGCAATATAGTTCCTCTCCACGGTTCTGATGCTGTGATTCCCTGTGAATCTTTTCTTTGTCTCCTTTTTTTACCTCCTCAATCTTTCTCATGCCACTCTCTATTTCAGTGGTGATAGTGCTGGCCTTCATTCTTTGTTGGCTGCCCTTCCACGTGGGCCGGACCCTCTTCTCTGTGTCGGCGGACTCCAGCCCTGAGCTTTACACCGTGTCCCAGTACCTCAACCTGGTCTCCTTCGTGCTGTTCTACCTGAGCGCCGCCATCAACCCGCTGCTGTACAACACCATGTCTGCCCGCTACCGATCCTGTGTGCGAGCCCTGCTCAGGCTGGCCAACAGCCCCACCTCGGAGCTCCACCACGGGGCCCACAGGGCCCAGCTCACCCCCCAGCACTCACACTCCAGCTCTCATATCTAAAGAAGAGAGAGAGAGAGAAAGAGGACAGATGTGCTAAAAGGTCTGCAGACGAGATAGACGGAGAGCGAAGAAGAATTGAAAGAGAAACTTTAGAAAAGACAGAGAGAAAGAGAGATTGAAGAGAGTGTCTACCCTGCCATTGAATTCTGAATGGCTGAGCATACGCTGACAATATGTTTGATCATGCATGTCATAGAGACATATAGGGACAGAACATTTGAGCATTTTGCTGGATGTTTGCATGAGTGACAGAAAATGAATATGTGTGTATGGGTTGGGAATTGTGTGATGTGATTGTGTGTGCGAGGATGTGTGAATGAATAAGTGTGTGTGTGTGTGTGTGTGTGTGTGTGTGTGTGTGTGTGTGTGTGTGTGTGTGTGTGTGTGTGTGTGTGTGTGTGTGTGTGTGTGTGTGTGTGTGTGTGTGTGTGTGTGTGTGTGTGTGTGTGTGTGTGTGGACGTGTATGTTTGCCCTCTGGGGTTTTCTTACCTCTCGTTCCCCAGACTCCATAACTCTGCATCAGTGTCAGCTTGCCCAACTCTGAGCCCAGCAGTAGCAGGGACACTCAAGGTCCCCTGAGCCGCAATGGACACACATTCATTTGCACTCTGAGCCGCGTGATCAATTTTACCCATAGCCTCGAGCCAGCATGGAGAAAAGGGTCTGTAGTTTCCTGTCTTTGTTGTTGTTGTTTTTTTAAACGTGCTGAAGCAAAACAATACAGCTGAAGATATGTAATTCTCTTTGTGTCATATTCTATCTATTCAAGAGGGAAGAGCTTCTCTGGTTTATGCTCATGATTTATATGAACCATATGTTTTTATGTGGAATAGAGTGGATTTATTCAGTCACTCCTGGGGAAAAACTGATTCTGTCTGTTTCCATAACAACAGAAATTGAGAGGTAGAGATATTTTTAATATAAGGTTAATATAAAATAAATCTGGTTATAAATATTGGACTGATTTGTCGTATTGTTTTTTTAATCTTTGTGTTGTTTGGCCACCGGCTTATTTTGAAGTGACTGTAATGCATGTTTGGCCTTAGCATGAACCTGTGTGTGTTAATGTGTGCAAAGACAAAGTAAAAAGGGATTGTTATTAAACTATGTGTATGAACCTATGTGGTTAGGCTTTCCAGATGTGATCCATATTTACTTGTGAAATGATTTAAGTTTGTATTTTTGATGTGTGTGTGCAACAGGATTATTTGTATTGTTCAAGTATGAATAGGTGTGATTTCAAATGTTTGAGGGTACCAGGATGTTAGTCTGTCTCCAGGGCTGGGGTGTGGGGAGTAAGTGTCATTTTAGGAATCGAATTTAAAGTCTGTGACGCACGCACACACCTAACTCTCTCTCATTCTCTGTGACCACACACACACAGTACTGTTTAGTACTGTTTCTACTACCCAAAATCTTCCCACTCTATTTTATCCAACTCCTCTCAAATAGCAGCAAAAGAAGGCAATACGCAATAATGAAACAAATATCAACATGAATGTGTTGTGTTGCTAGTAGTGTGAGGGATTCTAATCATATCAGTTAAGACCGAAGATGTAATATTGCAAGTGTAGCCTACTACTTCTGAAGGAGTTCAGCTTCATTCGCAGGATGATGTCAAGGGGGTAACAATCATAGACATGTATAGGGTAACAATGGTCATTGTTTTGCTGGTGGTCTCAAGCCCTTACCAAGATGGCGGATATGTTGGTACTTATCTACAGGATCGTCCGTATAAGCTTTATAGGTCACTACTGCTATCTACTGGACGAAACATGTAAGAGTCACCCCAAATCGTTGGCATTCATAAAAGCAGAATAATAACAATTGAATTCAGTAGCTGACTGTCCATAACATATTTTTCAAAAAACATTTGAAAGCTATACTAAAATTATGATGTTAAGTAGGCCTACAATATTGAATAAATCATGAATTGGACATATTTGTGGGCACAATTATCCCATTCAATGCTTTAGTTATTATTCCTCTGATGTCTTTGGTGCTGCCACCCCACACCCCATACCCCTCCCGTGCATAGCTCGCTTCACTGTCACGCGCAGTAACCGTCCCATGACACAAGCTGACGCGAGGACCCAGCTGACACCGGACACACGAGTGTAGGCTGTGTCTATTTACCACGTCAACCGACTCACCGAATCGATGGAGATACGCGATAAAACTAAAGCCGATCTTGAATTCGGTCAATAGGCGCGCGTCACAGATTGCCCCCTCGCACTGGCATCTCACAGCACAAAGGCGGAAACAGCTGGGCGAATGTTTACATGTCAATGATGCGTATATGAACTCATGGAAGTGTTTACATGTAGGCTACCAATGGTCCTTATCGTGCCTCTGGTTCTTTTAATGTCTTAACTGCGTAGTTACATCGAGTTTATCCTCCAATATTTATGCTAATTAAGAAAAGCACGTATACCGGTGATATTTGGAAAACCACGACGCCCAGACCTCAAGAAGGTGACAGGTAGGCGAAACATTCCACATGTGTCTTCTGCAGAACTAAGGCGCTGTACGAGCATCATTTCACATAGCCAACAAACACACACGCAGTGCAATAAGCCTACCAACTAATTACAGCTCTGTAAAAAAAAAACTACAATCCTTAGTCAGCCAGTTGTTATAGCCTATCTGTAGTCATAAAATAACTTATTTTCAGTCGTAACGATTAACGGACCTTTAGGACATAGAACACGGTGCTCGTTATTATTAGACTTTGATATATCCGTGTTGTTGTTGTCCCACTATTAGCCCAACCTTATGCTGCACTTGACTGAGCGTATAGCAGGGACCTTTTCCTGTTAAGCTAGGCCAGCATCCTTTGTGTGCATCTAGAGGTTGTAATACAGGCACCAAAGCCATGCCCTCCCTAGAACCCTAGACGTCCATCAGTCGGATAGGATGTGTCCGGTCACATGGTCTTTAATGAGTCGGTAATAAACCTTATCGATTCGAAGATGGAGTATGGGGGAGAAGATCCGGGGTCTGGGTTCACGGAGCAGGCTCAGAATGTCTTCATGCTGATGCAGGCTTCATATGTCCATCTGTGCAGTACACATAATGCAGTACTGGCACGTTTGCCACTCAGTTCTGGGTCAAGGGCATTAACAGTTTTCCCTGGGGCATGCAAGGCTAAGTAAGACTGTGATGTGTGGGTTGTATTTAGGTTGTTATTGTATGGCTCATTGAGGCTGTTTCCTTTTCTGCCATTCTCCTGACTGGATGTATCTCTTTTTCTTCTTTGCCTTCCTCTCTCTCACCTGACCCTTTCCTCCTCGGTTCAATACCACCACTCAATCCAGAACACACACATCCACCAACACTCGCACACAGTTGTAGCACAGGTGTGTGTGTATGTGTGTGTGTGCGTGTGTGTGTATGTGAGTGACCATGCCACACGAGAACTCCCCGCTCCTGACCTGCGGACTTTCAGGTCTCATCTCAGGGTTGGGACAGGATGGACAGGAGGAGCCCCTTGACGTGGACTGTAACCAAGGCAACCCTGCCACCTCAAGGGCGCGGAGCCTCAACACGTTTTTCGGCGTGATTGTGCCCACAGTGCTCTCCATGTTCAGCATTGTCCTGTTTTTACGGACAGGTGAGTCGCTGGTGATGGGGTGGTGGTGGCGGTGGTGATTATGGTTGTGACATGTAGTCAGTGGTTAATTGCTATCGTAAGTAGGCTACTATTTAAATGCTTGTAGTGGCCAGTGACCAAAAGAGCCAAAGAAGAAGCCAAAGGGCTTTTGGGAGCCAAATAAGGGGAAACATTTCAGGAAAGACTCCAATGAGAAATCTCGTCAAATTCTAAATTAACTGATCTTGTCCATGTTAATCTTCTTTGGTATGTTTTGTCCTTGCTTCGATGCTGATGGTTTAGTAATGATGATGTAATTTCTTCTCTCAGGCTTTGTGATTGGCCATGCTGGCTTGTTTCATTCTCTC
Source organism: Sprattus sprattus (assembly GCF_963457725.1). NCBI lineage: Eukaryota > Metazoa > Chordata > Actinopteri > Clupeiformes > Clupeidae > Sprattus > Sprattus sprattus. Next base: position 13,818,057 of record NC_137919.1, read on the forward strand.
ATCATGATGGGCGTGGCGTATGTGATTGTCTCCATGACGATCCTGTCAATTTGTGCTATCTCTACCAATGGGGCGATACAAGCAGGCGGGGCTTACTGTATCCTTTTGGCATTACACTTCCTCATCAGAGCAGGTCTACCACCCGATGGTCCCATATGGCCTCTGTTGATCTTGACATTAACCTTTGACCTTAACCCAAGAGCCAGTCATGATCAGTCGCTCCTTAGGCCCAGAGTTCGGGGGCAGCATCGGGCTGATGTTCTACCTGGCCAATGTGTGTGGCTGTGGAGTCTATGTGCTGGGCCTGGTTGAGGCTATACTCGACTCCTATGGACAAGAAGCAGGTGAACACTAACAAACATTTACATATAAATATGACATATCAAATTTGTAACAAGTAATCCTATATAATAACACAAAGCTATCTGACTTATAAAGATACATTAGCATTCAAAATATATGAACATAACAATAAACAAACCTACACTGAGACCCTTAAAGGCACTGAGA
>NC_137919.1:13826066-13901066 GCF_963457725.1 Sprattus sprattus
CTCCATGTCTCCATCTCCCTGTCTCCCTCTCCATGTCTCCCTCTCCCTGTCTCCCTCTACCTGTCTCCCTCTCCATGTCTCCCTCTCCCTGTCTCCCTCTCCCTGTCTCCCTCTCCCTGTCTCCCTCTCCATGTCTCCTTCTCCCTGTCTCCCTCTCCATGTCTCCCTCTCCCTGTCTCCCTCTCCATGTCTCCTTCTCCCTGTCTCCCTCTCCATGTCTCCCTCTCCCTGTCTCCCTCTACCTGTCTCCTCTCATTCGTACTCCTCCTTTTCCCTCTGTCATTCACTTCAGTCACCCTATGCCTCACTGTCGATCACCCCCTCCCTCTCCCGCATTACCAAAGCCATCTCACAGCGTGAAAAGAATTGTATTGTGCCTCCATTCTACTCCAAAGTACACCCTTATGTCTTAACCCATGTGTATGCTATCTCATTTGTACACCTTACTTGTTCATACCTTTATACCCCACTCTTACCCAGTTTTTGGAACTGTAGTCCAGCACTCGCCCCCTGTAATCATTATACCTCATTAGTAATCACTTCCTCTAGTCTATCTTTTGTCTACCTTCTGTTTTTTTCTAAATCACTAGGAATCTTCTGCAGTCCTTATCTCCGTCATACCTTTGAGTCAAGGACTTTAAATCCCTCTCGTAACCACTTCCTGTGTGAACCACTAACACTCTCCTCCTGTGGACTCTGTTTTGGTCATGGCATCCCCCTGTACTCTGTAACTAACTAACACGTTCAGTCTCCTGCTGGTAGCACTGAGCTTAATGTATCTGCCTTGCTTCTGTGCTCAAACATAGGCAGACAAATGCTGCTATTCTACCAACTGACTCATCACACACTAAGCGGCACGCCATTATGACATCATACTGTAGAGGACGCTTTTTTACACTGGCAGAGGAGTTGGCGCGAAACGCAACGCTGATGGTCGAAATGGAGCTGGGCATATATGGGGCACTGCTCTCGTTGAAGCCTCGCTCAGACATCCAGACCTCATTACAAAACCCTCTCCAGGACTGTAACCATAGAAACATAGCCAGGGCACTAATGGCACTTTCTCCCTTACTCTCTCTCTTGTGCTCTCTCAGCAAAGTTAATGGAGTGCATTCATTGATTGACCCTATTTCTGGGACAGAGGGAACTAATGAGAGACATATTGGCTGAGTGCAAAAGTTCGAAGGGTTCAGCATACGCTAAGGAGAAAAGACAATCTACTAAATGTATTCATTTATAAGCCTTATTTATTTGAATGTGTACCAACTGAAAGGTTTAGATCTCAGCTTAAAAAACCCCAGATACATTTAATGTACACAAAAGACTCCTAAAATTATTGTACTCATGGTTGAAGTCATGTTGTGCACTTCTGCCAACCAGACCCAGCATGGCACATGCAACGGGGTTGGTTGGCACAATGTTTTTAATGCCATAGTTACAAAGAATGTGACAAATGTAACCCAACCCTAACCCAATTTTGAACCAAATAACAGTTTTTGTAGTTGGCCTTTCTATGAATTACAATTAACATAAAATAACATTTCAGCACTTAATAGTAGTTATGATCTTTAGTTATCTGATTTAAAGGTGGATTGTATAGGATTCAGTGACATCTAGTGGCGAGGTTGCAGACTGCAAGCAACTGAATACCCCTCCGTCATCCCTCCCTTTCAAAGATTGTAGGATAATTTATGATGGGCTTCGGTTGCCTTAAAAACATCAAAGGCCCTCTCTAGAGCCAGTTTTGTGGTTTGTCCATTCTGGGCTACTGTACGTAGAAACACGGCGGTGTAATATGACGGACATGGATAGGAAGGGCTCATTCTAATGTAACAAAATGCGATCACAGCGATTCACAGCGATTTATAATTACAGGTGATTTTACACTTATGAAAGCATAATTATGAATACTATATTCCATTTCTGATGTCTGATGTAATAGATCTCCCTAAATCCTACACACTGTACCTTTAAAACATGTGATGCCAACCAACCCGGAAATCGGTGTGCCAACCAACCCCACCCACATTAGGACTGACACCTCTTTACTAAAACCATGTTATCCAGCTAGCATCGCTCACCGCAGACTTTCAAATTTCATACCAAAATAACTGATATTAATACATTTTCTATATCACCATCTAACACAGTTCTATAATGTATTTACTTAATATTTGTTTTGTCACTGCACACTGAAAGGTTTAGTGTCCTTCAGATGTTTTGGCAGAATGGATGTGTTCAGGTTTTGAGGTCACTTTAATTTTATATTTTTGTGGCACAACACAGTAGTGGCCTGGAAATGAACTGTGTGCTCACCAACCCTGCTTTCCCTTAATCTGAGTGCATATGTTATTGTTCCACACCTGACTTCTATCCATGGCTCAGACCCCATGAACTTCAATGTCCAGCTTCAGTAGAATAAGGTTAAAGGCTATGGATTGTATCTAACAAGTGGGGGTTTATGTTAAGGCACACCAGGGTTCTGGTAGCAGGCCTGTGTATGTTTAGCATGTCCTTTTTAAATAAATAATTATTTTAAAAAAGTATCCTGGGTTGGTGATCTTCACCGTGGCTAGTTACTTTGAGAACAGACGGGGCGAAAGTCAAATAGAAATAGTCGCACTTTATTAAACACTGTTTAGGACAAAGACACTTGCCAACTGAAATATATCTATCACACACTTGACATATTAACATAGAATAAGAACATTCAAACATTATGTTGATTTATATGAATCATTATCCTCCAGTCAAACAGTCCACATTTGGATCTCGTCACCACGGTCTCCATACTTCAATACCGCCTGGTCCAAGTTTATACTCTCTTTTCATCATTGAAGGCACAGCTGGCTCTACTGCTGGCTCTGCTGGTCTTGCTGCAGTAGTGTCTGCGGAGCGCGCTCGTTGCAGCAAACCCCGGGAACACACGGGGTCCGCCGCGGAACGGAGAGGTCCTTCCGCTATCCCGGGCGTACAAGGTGTTCCAGTTTTGCAAAGTGCCGGTAGTGGCCATTTTGAGTTAAACTGGTGGTCTAAACACACATTGTTTACTGTCCCGGTGTTTGCAGCAGAAAGCTTATCCGTTAGAGGGTGGAGAAATACAGTGGGATGTCCGCCGGAGATGCTTAAGAAACGGCTGACCTCTCTGGCGCAATCGGTGTATCCAGAGCAGAACCGGCTCAATCGTGTCGCCTCTGTGTATAGGGAAAGAAGTTGGTGCGTTTTAATTACACCAGCACATTGTTCATGGCGTTCTCAACTTTTATAGCGCACAACAGCACGATATGTGTGGTAGTTTCCCTCCTCCAGAAGCCATAATTGTATGCATTCTTATTTAAGTTGTTTAATCTCGCACGATATTCCGCCCCACAATTGACAATGTGCATTATTGTAAATGTGCAATGTGCATTATTTAGGATATTACTGAAAGAGAGGATCCAGGCCTACCTGTATTCTTGGAGGTGAGTGATTTCAGGTAACGAACAGTCAATTCGAGAATGTCTGCCTTTTCCAGCCTTGAATGTCGACAGGTCTGCAAATAAGTTAAAAAGTTAACTGTTAATAAGCTACTCGCGATTCATCAGTACATTTAACTCAAATAACGTTTATATCCAGTTACCTGTGTCGCGCGAGCCTGGGTAAGCAAAGCCTGCAGTTGTGCGAGGCATGCATTGATGCGCGCGCGACGGCGGCGTTCCATCAGTGGCTTGGATGCCTGAAACACAATATAATTGATGCATTCACATATCAAGACACCACCCAATTTAAAATCAAAGAGACGAAATTGTCAGGTACGAGTATACTATTGATAACCGACTGTGGGGTACAAGCCCTAAGCGACATACCTTTCGTTGCGCACGCTGTTTCGGCTGCGGCTTCAGTGACACTGATGAACTCATGCTTTTTTTCAGCAACCAACTTCCAATGTCTGTGACCTTACAGGGGTTGACCCTGCGCGATTGCTTATTTTATACGTCTCTCTGCAGGGGACTCACAGGAATATCTTCAACTTCTGCAACCCACCAGACAGCATAAGCCCTACAACTCTGCCATAAAACTACCGGATTGGCCCAAAGTTCGTTTGTCAGGATGTCCAAAAATGAATGGAAACAAAACGAAATAATCACAAGCTCTCTAATGTGTAGCTACAGGTGTTTAAGTGGTCAGTGAGAGACACAACGCACCCGCTGGTGAATTTATAGTGCAGAAGCGGATGGAGACAATACAAGCACAAGGGGCACACAGACAGACAAGAGGAAGATTAGGAGAAAAGGGATGACGGAGGGGAAAAGCCTTAAGTTGCTATGTCGGGTTATGCCAAGGGGTCCTAGAGCTTGGGTGGTAAGTGGCCGAGCCAAAAGTGTTGTCTGTGTGTGTGTGTGTGTGTGTGTGTGTGTGTGTGTGTGTGTGTATTGAAAGCTAGAGATCTGTTTAATTCATAAGTCTGAAGTGTCACTTAACCCCCCTTCTTCCCATTGAGGGATTAGGGTTTGTGCCAAAAAGATTCCTGTGCCGTCCGTCAACACTGATTGACAGCTGGGGGAGATGAGATGGTGAGACCATGCACAGCTCTGACACCCATCCGTTTAGTGTTGCTTCCCTACGTCTCAACCAAAAAACTTAAACCTTTTTCAGGGTAAAATGTGTGGCTATAAAATCTCTCTTCTTCTTCTTCTTCTTCTTCTTCTTCTTCTTCTTCTTCTTCTTCTATTTCTTCTTCTTCTTCTTCTTCTAGTTCTTCTTCTGTGTCCTCATGTCTGTAGTTTTCTTAACACACTCATGATATCTGCTTTACCATCATAAAGCCTTTATTCATCTTACTTGAATGGCATTCAAGAAAACTCTGGCATTCTTTGTGTAAGTTAAAGTAACAGTAAAACAAAACCTCTAAACATATACTTAAAGCAATATATTTTGGAGACATCAGTATAAATAATAATAAATGTTCAATCTCTGTGTGATAAGCTGTTCTGGCTTGTTTACAAGTGTCTTGCAAGATGTTATACACTGAGAAACTGCTTCAGAGAACACACACATTCACACATGCAAGCCCACACACACTGGAGGCGTGTAGAACACAGACGGACAGCAGAAGGGTGGGAGAGCACATACACATGCACAGAAAGAGAACATACTCTGTTCCTATGCTATGTTTCATTCTTTTATTCAGTTCTGTCATTCTTTCTCTCTCTCCTTGGCCTCTCCATCCACGCCCTTCTTTCTTTCTCCCCTCCGCTCTTGTCCTGGAGAGTCTGGCAGAAAAAGAACAACACTTGTCCCTTCTGCCTCTAACATGCCCTTAATCCCCCCAACCCGGAACACACGCACACACACACACACACACACACACACACACACACACACACACACACACACACACACACACACGTGTATGTCCACACACAGGCCACACACAGACACTCTTGCTCCTGTTTCTCACTTACGTTCACAAAACAAACCCACATACACACACAACATTAGATTTAAACTATGAGGGCCAAATGTTGATGTTAATCCAGAAGGAGAAGATATTTATTTACAATTTGTTTAAGTGGCATTTTTTGAGGTTTCACTTCTAGTAAACTGATCCACGTGGTCTGGAAGGCCGGGGCACTTGAGGAAAATGATGAGACAATGATATTGGGGACTCATTATACGTATATATGTTTTGATCTCAATATACACATATGTACATACAAAATTTGCTTCCTCAAAACAGTGAAGCGGTTTTTCAGTCCAGTATACCTGTCTGGCTGTGGCAGAGGTTTTGGTAACTATTTGCCATCTTGGAAATGTGGCGGGTTCCACAGCTCTGAAGCATCAAACCTCTGTGTAACTCTGAGACAGTACGTGTAACATTGCACCCTCTTCTCTTAGCATCTTCTCCTTTCCCATAACACACAAGTGTTATGATACATAGAAGTGTTCAACAATAAGTGTGTATTTTGTAACTTTCCAAAGTGACTTCACTCTCATGAAACCAGTTTAGTTTAGTAATGTTTTGAAGTACATCACTCAACAATCCATTCTAGGAGAGTGGGTGATGAATAGACTGAGGGAGGAGGAACACTGGGAAGATGTGAATCAGAGGGATGTTTGTCATGTGTGTGTGTGTGTGTGTGTGTGTGTGTGTGTGTGTGTGTTTGTGTGTGTGTGTGTGTGTGTGTGTGTGTGTGTGTGTGTGTGTGTGTGTGTGTGTGTGTGTGTGTGTGTGTGTGTGTGTGTGTGTGTGTGTGTGTGTGTGTGTGTGTGTGTGTGTGTGTGTTTGTGTGTGTGTGTGTGTGTGTGTGTTTGTGTATTTGTGTGTGTTGGGGTGGCAGGAGGTGGGGATGGTTGGATTAGTGGTCTATTGAGACAGGAGTGAGGAGGGGACTGTGTGTGTGAGACACGCCCTCCACAGATTAGTGTTGTCTGTGACCTCATTCATGTGGAAATCTGGAGGTATGGGTCCAGCATACTGACACACTAATACAGATGGATGTGACACCAATTTCTGTGTCTTTTCCTCTAAACAGGAACTTACACAACACACATAAATACAAGCCATAGATGCAGACCATCATATCAATGTCAGTTCAATCATGAATCAAGTATTGATTTTTGTGTCACCTCCTATTCACTAGTTTGACTGATGGTTCAGAAACAGATATTGTCTGGTTTAACAAGTTTTAGTTTGCCTAGTTCTAACAAAAAAAACTTCATATAGCAAAGGTCCTCATAATCAATTCATGGGATATGTTTAAGTTCAGCGTGACCTAACAGTGGCAAGGCATCCTACTTGATGGAGGATTACTTTTGCAGCCCGGGTGAAAAAAAAAAAAACTATGTTTTCATTCATGAATTATCGTAATGTCACTGCTGAAACGGTCAGTAGATGAACATTACGCTGCATGTTGAAGGAGAAGTGAACATTACAAGGCCTCTTCTTCGGTAGGGATGACTTTTCATTTCCATGCCTTATCTATCTGTTACATCCTACAAAAGAAGAACATTTGTACATTTTACAGACAAAACTAAGCACAAAGGGCCGTGTGTGTAAAGGAAGGGAATGACGTTTGAGTTTTCCCACAGTGTCTTGGTAAGGAAAAAGAGATTAGAGATAGCGAGGGATAAGTGAGAGAATGGGCTGAAGGAGTGAATGGGAGGATCACCGAGAGAAAGGAGAGAGAGATAGACAGAATATTGTTGAGGGGTTACAGGGGATGGAGAGGGGGCACGAGAGAAGCGTCTTTTTCTCTTACGTTTGACAGAGCCTGTCCACATCCCCCTTTCTCTGTGTTTCTTACTCTCAAGGGGCCAAGTGTGGAGCCTCTTCAACTGAAGAGCCCCAGTGTATCTGTTAGAGAGGGAAAGTGTGTGTGTGTGTGTGTTTATGTGTGTGTGTGTGTGTGGGGGGGTCTATCGAGAGTGTGTTTTAGCATAAGTTTTAGCAAAGCTGTTGTGTGCAGGTTTGTGTGTTTGTAAGAGGGTGAATGACAGAAGGACTTATGTATATTATATATGTGAGATCTGTATGATGTAAAGTGCATTACAAATAAAATGTATTATTATTATTATTATTATTATATGGTAGCATTAGTGTGTGTGGGGGTTTGTCTGTATTTGTGCCTCTCTCTCTGTCAAGTGCATGGTGTCCATTCAATGTTTTGATCTACGCCATCCAATTTCATTCGATTCTAATCTACAGTACTATGGTCTATATTATACATCGGTTGACATTAACTTTTTTAGATATGTTATTTGGGGAAGCAGCACATGTTTATTACTTGTTCAACAAGGCAACTAACATGTCTCAATCTGTGAAATGACCTAATGGTATAGGCAGAAGCATACAATAGCATTACTACTTATTTATAAAGCATATGCCCTACTTAAAGGTTGGTCCTCAATTATGATAATACATTATTTGTCAACACATTCAGCAAATTGCTGAGAAACAGTTCTCTAGGTTTCCCCTTCGCCGGTGAAGGCTCCATCACCTCCTGCCCCACTTCGTCTCGCCCCAGAGGACTTGAGGGCTCAGACTCTGGTGTTCGGGGATATTCTAAATTATTTTTTATCAGTATCAGTGGAGGGTCTCCTACACTTTACAGTGCTTCAGACTCTCCTTGCACGCTCTTGGTCAGACACGGTGTGTTATTTTAACATGGTCTGACCACCGTCCACTCTCTCCGGTGCTTTTGCAGTAGTCTGCTTGTTTACCTGAATGTTTGGAGTATTTTTCAACCAGTAGTAGGCTAGATGACAATCCACCAATGAGGGCCTGTGTAACTTGCATAGAGAGAGGCATCTGCTGTGTTGGTTATACAATGAAATAAATATTCTTACCTGGAAGTGGAGGATTTTACTTTATTAATTGAAAAATATCTCACCCTCATCTCTTAGAATGGTGAAATATAAAGCTTTCCACTCTAACGGACTAATTTCTAACCATCACAAGAAGAACAGTTGATTGATCAATATTTATTGATCTATTAATCAAAGATGTTTATGTTGAGATGCCGACAAAACATTTTGTAAATATTTTTATTGCAAAGACAGGCTTACTATTAATGACACAGACTTTAATACCATATTCTATATAATTTGCTGATCGGAACATCAAATGCTTATATGATGTGAAAATTAAATTAAACTGGTTCTGAGAGAAAAAGATAAAAAATATGCTATCCAAGATTTTCAATACTAGGTTGGTATATACAGAACCTTCACTGTTACAACTTCCAATTGGCGATAATCCCTTAGGTGTGTATTTAGGGGTGTTTAGGGGTGATAAGTGAGACCAGAGAGAGCAGCGAGTCACTTCACCGGGCCAGCTCACCTCACGTTTCTATGGAAACACCTTGGGAACAACGTTGAGTGAGTCAGACATATAGCCTACATCCAAGTAGCCTACAATCCAAGTCAAGTGAAGTAATTAGCTTATTCTCAATGACCGATTATGTCTGGCATGAAAATATAGATAATAGCAATTGCATCGTGTGCATTTGCAAGAAGCAGATTCGGGGCGTGGTCAGAGTCTGTCAGGCCCATGTCGCACTGAGGTTTTTTCTATTTGTGTCTATTTTGGGCATTCCAATGCCTTTGTATTGCACTTTGTGTACAGGCGGATACGTCCCCCTCAATGTTTAGTCCAATGAGTGAATTTGAAGCGGTCCCGTCCAAATCTGACTTCGCCTTTGATGTAAATATCCACTGTTTGACTACCTTGCTTGTAGTAAGATATTGACTAGGTGCTTGCCATTTAATTGAACTTGAATTTTGACTTGTAACATTATTTCGAACTTCAACTGCAATACAGCTGGTATGGATGGACTCCAAACAGGCTTGTTTTAAGTTCTGGGAGTAGTGGAAGTGTGTTGTCCCACTTGTTCTCTGAATTGGGTTAATAAACGTTAGCTTTATGTGGCGCTGACATTTGTTCCTTCTTCCTTCATAATTTTCGTCTCTTTTGGATGGGGTTGCAATTTTATTTTGCAGCAGCATGACCAAATTGAACCGATAATGAACAAGAGAAAGACGGCGGATGACATCCCGTAACTTTTTTTTGCAAAAATACAGCTTGACAGGGCTCTCCAAAAAGTATTATTTCTTACACTGTGTTCCCCCAAATGTGTGACTGAATATTTCACCCCTGGGCTACAACACGACAAGGATAGAGACAATCAGATCCTGTCATAGTGCACTTTATTGAACGGTAAAGCAGGAAGAAAAGCATTGCAAGAATTATTCTGCTATGCTTTTATACTAGATTCCAACACTTCACTTTTTGTATTGATGCATGTTGTTACAAATAAGAATTTTGCTGCATAATGATATATACAGCCGCGGAAAAAATTAAGAGACCACTTCAAAATTATCAGTTTCTCTGGTTTTACTATTTATTGGTATGTGTTAAAGTAAAATGTACATTTTAGTTTTATTCTGTAACCTACTGGCAACATTCCTACCAAATTTCAAATAAAAATATAGTCATTTAGATAATTTATTTGCAGAAAAATGACAATTGGTCAAAATAGCAAAAAAGATGCAGTGTCTTCAGACCTTGAATAATGCAAAGAAAACAAGCTCATATTCATTTTAAACTACACAATACTAATGCTTTAACTTAGGAAGAGTTCAGAAATCAATATTTGGTGGAATAACCTTGATTTGAAATCACAACTTTCATGTGTCTTGGCATGCTCTCCACCAGTCTTTCACATTGCCGTTGGGTGACTTTATGCTACTCCTGGCGCAAGAATTCAAGCAGCTCGGCTTCTTTTCATAGCTTGTGACCATCCATCTTCCTCTTGATCACATTTCAGAGTTTTTTTTATGGGATTCAGGTCTCGAAATTGGGCTGGCCATGACAGGGTCCTGATCTGGTGATACTCCATCCACACCTTTACTGGCCTGGCTGTGTGGCATGGAGCATTGCCCTGCTGGAAAAAACACTTCTCAGAGTTGGGGAACATTGTCAGAGCAAAAGGAAGCAAGTTTTTCTTCCGGGACAACGTTGTACTTTGCCTGGCTGAGGTTTGTAAAAGACCATAAGGATTGAACCAAAGCGGACTGGAGGGTCTCCTAGTTCGTCTTCTCTGATGAGTCCAATTTTCAGCTTTGCCCAACACATGGTCGTCTGATGCTTAGACGGAGACCTGGAGAGGCCTACAAGCCACAGAGTCTTGCACCTACTGTGAAATTGGACTCATCAGAGAAGACGAACTAGGAGACCCTCCAGTCGGCTTTGGTTCAATCCTTATGGTCTTTTACAAACCTCAGCCAGGCAAAGTACAACGTTGTCCCGGAAGAAAAACTTGCTTCCTTTTGCTCTGACAATGTTCCCCAACTCTGAGAAGTGTTTTTTCCAGCAGGGCAATGCTCCATGCCACACAGCCAGGCCAGTAAAGGTGTGGATGGAGTATCACCAGATCAGGACCCTGTCATGGCCAGCCCAATTTCGAGACCTGAATCCAATTAAAAAACCTCTGAAATGTGATCAAGAGGAAGATGGATGGTCACAAGCCATGAAAAGAAGCCGAGCTGCTTGAATTCTTGCGCCAGGAGTAGCATAAAGTCACCCAACGGCAATGTGAAAGACTGGTGGAGAGCATGCCAAGACACATGAAAGTTGTGATTTCAAATCAAGGTTATTCCACCAAATATTGATTTCTGAACTCTTCCTAAGTTAAAGCATTAGTATTGTGTAGTTTAAAAATGAATATGAGCTTGTTTTCTTTGCATTATTCGAGATCTGAAGACACTGCATCTTTTCTGCTATTTTGACCAATTGTCATTTTTCTGCAAATAAATGATCTAAATGACAATATTTTTATTTGAAATTTGGTAGGAATGTTGCCAGTAGGTTATAGAATAAAACTAAAATGTACATTTTACTTTAACACATACCAATAAATAGTAAAACCAGAGAAACTGATAATTTTGAAGTGGTCTCTTAATTTTTTCCGCGGCTGTATATATATACATATAACATTTTATGATTCAATCTTAAAGACAGAACATTAAAGGAACAAGGCAAGCCTTACCCAAACCCACCCCAGTGTCCTCTTTACACTTAATAATCATCCAAACAAGGGTGCTGCTGATTATCATGAAGCCTGAAACAACTTTGGCAGTTGTCCTTGCAATGGTACACATTGATAAACCTGGCTAGTACATCAAAGTCTGTTGACACTTCGGCTTTAGTGGGTTTGGGTTTTGATGCATCAAATTTGGAAGGGTTGTAGACCACTTCGAATACAAAGGCTGTTTGGGATCTGGGCCAATAATTAAATCCAAGAAGATCATCAACAATGGTCAAGTCACCACCAGTAGCCATGCATTTATCCGAGCAAGGAGAGAAAAATGAATAGAACACTATGCAGTCATTTTTATTAACCTTTGGTTTTTGCAACTCATATCGGGTCGCAAATCTATGCAGGAGACGAAACTCAGCATGCTGTCCATAGGGTCTAGCTGCAATGATCCATGTTGGTGACCCAGCAGAATATATATTTTCAGTAAATTGCTGGCCTAAGCTGTTTTTGATGGCAGTTTTGTAATTAGTAAGGATAAATCCTCCATTCTCGCACTGTCCTTGGGGGATTCTGACAGCCATGGCAAACTGACCCTTCAGTCCAATCCTGAGGAAAGATGCAGAGATTGATCACTCCAGGACCAGGACCTATTTTAATATGTTTTATTCCCAGCAAAAGCCAGTCCTTTGCACCCTTTATTTCTAATCCGTAACCCTTACCCATTAATTTTAAACACCTTGTGGCTAACAGTTGGACCAATCACATCCTGTCCCCTTAGCCCATGTGCTAAAGAAAGCCACCTATTACTGTTTAAACTTAGCAGAGGAGAACTTACCCTTTTTATTTGGTTGACCACTTAAAGTAAGACATTTGGACCAAATTGAGTTGCCCCCATCCCTACGGCCCAGAGAGTGAGCAGATGGAGCACTGGAAGACAACTCCTCATAGCTGCACACAAAACACATAGCAGTAAGGCATCAAATACAGCAGGCACGTGCAGAGGGGGGGGGGGGCTAAGGGGGCTTGAGCACCTGCCCCTTTTGCCCTTGATGCCCAAAGTGCCCTTTTGTCAGAGTGTTATTATTATTATTATTATTATTTATTTTTAATTTGTGTGTGAAAAGTCCGTCTGTGCGGCCCAAAATAATAATACATTTAACGAAATGATAATAATTTAGATCTACCTTGGTTGGTCACATGATCCACAACGTGCCCTCTCTCTGGCCTGACGTGCCCTGCTGACCGACGCCTCGGATAAGTTTCTCTACAGCTCCCGTTTTCTAGGTAAGCCGAGTAGCCTTGTGATGCCAAATGTGCCATGATGACTCGGGAATAACTCGGTGTAAAGTTTGCTATAGGGGCTTATATGCCTCTCTCTTGTACGTCGCTTTGAACAAAAGCGTCTGCTAAATGACTGCATGCAAATATAAGCCAAAAATAGTTGATTAACTTCCGTAAATAAACTTGTCAACGTATAAAGTTTGTATCGTTTAATATAGAGCGTGGTCTTTAAATCTGAGAGCATTTTCGTTCATTTCACGTCATGATTTTGTATTGGTTGGTGAATTTTGGTAACGTTATTTTCTTATCAATCAGAGAGAGAGAGAGAGAGGGCCAGCAGCCAGAGCGAGCAGAAGTCTTTGAGCAGAACGAGTGCGAGAACTTAAAATGAAACACAGGGAATTTCTGATAGCAACAGTGTATTTGATTGCGACAACTTAAACTGAAACACGCCAATTTTGCAAGCAACAGTGTATTTGAGTGCAGACAATCCGTTTTGAGCAGGATCTCTCTCTCCCCCCCCCCCCCCTCTCTCTCCATCCGTCTCATTCCCTCTCTCTCTCACTATCTCCATCTCTCACTCCCTCCCTCTCTCTCCATCCATCTCACTCATTGAAAATTGTATGTTGAAGTGGACCCACATTGACTATAAACATTGCACCCTTTTGACAACTTTCATACTCACAGTGAAACACAGCTGTATACAGTACTTGCTGCCTGTAAAATTATAGTTTAAAGGCCTTGTTCCCATATAGTTCCCCCGCTCAGTTAAAACCTAATGAGTATGCACCTGTTTGTGAAATGGATGTATGTGTGTGTGTGTGTGTGTGTGTGTGTGTGTGTGTGTGTGTGTGTTGGCAGCTGTGGAGACACTGTAATGTGTCTGGGGGTATAAACCAACCCCTTGTGATAACACTGTCCTATAGTGTGAAATGAACTCAGCGTCACACTGGTGGAAATGACCGTCACACCAGTGGACATAGGCTATAGAAAAGGCCTAGATAAATACATTTTTACAAATCCGTGCTACATGTGCCCCCTTTTTAACTTTGAGCACCTGCCCCTCCAAAGGTCTCTGCACGGCCCTGAAATACAGTAACCCTGTGTAATAACGTGAAGGCTTAAACAAAATAGGACAGATCTCAGCTTTATTTATGGAGTCTAAATCACACAACTTCGCACACAGTGGAACACAGAGGAATACACTGCGTAGGACAGTCCTGCTAACTCCTGGAAGCGCCTCTTACTCAGCACTCCCAGTGCTCCTTATAGTGAATAAGATTTTCACTATACTTCCTAATCTAGACCTTTAACCTATGCACTCCCAGTGCTCCTTATAGTGAATAAGATTTTCACTATACTTCCTAATCTAGACCTTTAACCTATGCACTCCCAGTGCTCTTTCTCAAACTATTAGTCAAAAGGTTCAAATGTTGCCTTACCTTCTAGTTACCGGTCTGGTTCAGCAGAAAACAGAAGAAATCAAAAAAGATCAAAATTGTATAACCACAAAAGACTCCAGAATACTTTTGCACACAGTATATAGCAACTGGAACTTATGTAAGGGGACTGTCAAGAGCAAAGGGGCAGTCATAAACTGGTCTGTGCCCTCCTCCTTTTGCCCATCAGGTAAGGGCAGGCTTGGGGCGTAACGGAATACATGGAACAGCGTTACTTATTTAGGATACAAAAAAATAGGTAACTGTATTCCGGTACAGTTACAAGAAAAAAATATGTATTTAGATTATCGATACTTAGAGCAAAAATTGGGATTACTAACAGGATTACGGATTTAAAATAGATTTTAAAATGCAAAACATTATACTCTCATCCACATGCACACTTTACAAGAGGTCACAAGAAGACAACAGAGAAAACTACAAGTCCATTATGCTTTGTAAACTGTGGTGTTGTGCACTTTCATTGTAGGTCTGTAGGCTGATTTTGCATAGGCTAATGACAATAGATTTTTCTTTAAAAAACACTGAGCAGAGGGCAGGTTTAATTCTTAAAACTTGGTTTTCTCATTTACATTGTGCTATTGACTTACAGAATATGCTTAAGTAAAAGCATATTGATGTCTTTTTTTCTGTTGTCTTCATTTGCACATTTGGCATTGAGGTAATTCAAAAGTAACGGAAAGTAATGAAGTAACAATACTTTAATATTGTGATACTTGGATTAGTTTACTGATAACTATTTTTAACAGGTAATCAGTAATTGTATCGGAATACATTTTTAAAGTAATCTTCCCAGCACACTTACTATTAAAAGGGCATATTTCGTCACTTTGCTTTTCCAATCAAAAGCCTAAAATGTATCTATATTGAACCCACCAGAATATTTTGCTCAATAATTGCCAAAACAACCTTTAAGATGCTGAAACAGCTCTGTCCTTATAAGTAGTTTCACCCCTCCCGGCTATGATGGCAATGCTCTTTTGTGAAACCTCTACCTGCTCTTTGATGAATTTCTCATCCCCTTTAATTAATATTCGGCTGTCTCTGTAAGCCTGCACCTGTGGAAACTGTGTGATCTTGTTGTGAGAAAATAGGCATCTCTGCTTGGCCTGACCTTCATCCCTACACACAGGCCTCTCTGCCTGGCACACAGGTCTCTCTTCACGTAGGCCTCTCTGACTGGCCTTGGTCTGTGCACATGGGAAATTCTGTTTGACCTAACAAGACACTCACTCCTGCACATGGGAAATTCTGTTTGACCCTAACAAAACACCCATTGCTGCACAATGGGCCTTATGCAACTTGTTGTTGCAAAACTGCATATTCACCACACGACTGGATTATATCCATGATTCTCAACACATATGAGACACATGGGCTTTCCATTAGTGAAACCGGGTAAGATGGACACAAAATTGTCTTTCCATTCGCCTTTATAGGCCCTGTTCAACTTTCCTCTTCAGACTTTTTGACAAAGACATCGTTCCCAGCTAATTGTATGCTAACTTTCCCCAAACAATAAACATTGTTACGTTGTTACATTGTAAGGAGGTGCGTCAACTAACTATTTCGAAATAAAAGTAGCCTAAGATAGACTCCAAGTAGTAGCCTTGGTCCAATTAGGAGGCTCAATGTTGAAAGAAGTCCATCATTGCTATTATTCACAATAGGCGAGGCTATATTGACAGAGGAGGCTAAGATAGAATTAATACAAATAATTAAATTATTCAAACAGACCACCAATGGGCTCATTCACGTGGTTTATTATCAGTAGTTATTTTTAGTAGACCTATCCATTCTCCATATAGGCCTAGTTGTTGCAAGGTCACATAAGGGGCACCTATTGCAGCGTCTAAATAGGCAGCAACCCATACTCTGGCACGCCACCTAGTGGCGAGGAAAAATACTCGCCTGCTGCCCAAGTTACTTGCCATCCCCTGGTCTAGGAGAACATTCTTCCATCTCCAGGGCTGAAGGTAGCAGGCCCCATATAACTGTGAATAGGGGTTTGGTGTTCAGAAAAGTAGGGCATAGTAGAGTACATAGTAGAGACAATTTGAAGAAGAGTTTTGGTTGTATAAAATTAATATTTAGAATATTGTTTATTTAAACCTGTAAATTCATAATTTCATGTATGGAGAAATATTATTTAATGAATAGCTGTAAAGTACCTTGATTGGTTAAATGAGTGGATATTAGAATCAGGAGAGAAAGGTGGTC
Organism: Sprattus sprattus; assembly: GCF_963457725.1. Taxonomy (NCBI): domain Eukaryota; kingdom Metazoa; phylum Chordata; class Actinopteri; order Clupeiformes; family Clupeidae; genus Sprattus; species Sprattus sprattus. Next base: position 13,842,547 of record NC_137919.1, read on the forward strand.
ATGTGACCAACTTGTGCTTGGTCAGTTTGAGATGGTCAGGTTAAGGAGCAACACAGTTTTTCTGACCGACGACACCGATGTACCGAATTAAGACCTAAAACAAATAATGTTTTATTTGTATGTTGTGTTTTTGCCAGTAAAAGTTTAAAAGGAAGATTTTTTAAAGTTTGGATTTGTGTCGAATCACACTGGTTGCTAGAAGCCTGCTCCATTAGTGGCATATGGAACTAAGACGGGGTGCCACTTACACCAATCTTTGACAGTACTCAGCAGGAACTTGTCCGAAGCACATATTTTCGTTCTCCGAGAGAAAGGTTGCTATTTGGGAGGAATATGTAGAATTATTCAGCCAGTATATTTCCAGAACTTTCATGTTAACAGATACAGGCAGTTTGGCTTGATCTGGCAATTTATGCCCAGGCACCCTCCCTGCTAGAGGGATACGTCTCACTAATCTCTTTCTGTCTTTTAGCGTTTTTCACATGTTCGTACTGTCTGTCTCTTTCCAGAGTCCGTAGTGTGATTCATAGCTGTTCTGGTACGCCTGCGCGGAACGAAAATTAGCACTCGAGTTGAAGACAACAGTCTATGAAACAAACGCATCTAGTTTAGAAACTTCTGCTTTAAAACATTCCATATAACATTCTTGTTTTGAAATAATCTTTCTCCAAGGAATAACGTCACTTCTGCAATTTATTCTTCAGAAGTAGGCGGAGCGACTTGACAGAATGAATCAATTCGAACCGTAAGTCGTTCTAGAGTTCAAACACCTGGCTAGCTAAGGTTAGCTCGCTAGCATTCTAGCTAAATGTTTTGATTGAAGCAAGCTATCTACATTACCAACGCTAGTTATCAGAAAGGCGGAAACATAGCTAAACTGAGGCGCTAAAATCAAATGTGTTGTTCAAATGTTTGTCGGTGAGCTGGCGTCACCATGCGTTTGGTGTCGAAAACCTCCGGTTTACGTAAAGACTGAGTGGATTTCATCCTCACCAGCCACATGTGCTTTCCCAGACTAACTCATAGCTAATTTATATCCTGAGCAGTTATTTATTTGTCAGTACAAGTAACTTTAGTCATGATGGTATCTGTCTCCAAATAGTTCAAAGTTCAAAGAGCAATGAGGTATTAAGTGAAGTTGTCTTTGCAGTTTAAAAGACGAGGAAGTGGAGGACCATGAAGACCAGGTAGTCTCACGGGAGGACAAGAATGACACTGACAGCGGGACTGTAAACAACAACAATAATAACCGGCGGAAGGTACGCAACTGTACATTAGGATTCCAGCTAACTATCTCTATTCGTGTTATCCTTGTTTTGTCAGTTATGCTCACACCACCCCTTTCTCACTTTATCGCTCTATTGTGTGTGTCTTTGTCAGACTATCTCCCCAGCAGCAGGAGAACATCCGCTTCAGTATAACTACACGTTTTGGTACTCGCGCAGAACTCCTAGCCGGCCTGCAAACACACAAAGCTACGAACAAAACATCCGCCAGATCGGTACTGTGGCCTCGGTAAGTCCATAACTCTGACTGTCATATTTAGTTTTCAAATGCAGGTATATTGCGCTGCTCTTTGTAGATGTGTGCATTCTTGACTTTGCTCTGTATGTGTGTGGGTGAAGCAAGCATTAACTGAAATCAGACATCCAGCCAGCCATAATAGAATTTGAATTCAAGCTGGTCTGATTTGGATCACATGAAAGCCCACTGGATGAGTCAGAGAAGAAAACTAATGAAGACAGGTTGTATTGCCATCTCTGGGCAATGTGCTATGATTGGCAAGGCTCACCTCTCATTGATATCTGATAGGTGGAGCAGTTCTGGAAGTTCTACAGCCATCTGGTACGGCCTGGTGACCTCACGGGACACAGTGACTTCCACCTCTTCAAGGAGGGCATCAAACCAATGTGGGAGGTTGGTCTCGCTTCAGATATATGTGTGATTAATTAATGTGAGTAAAATAACTGGGCAGAAGCACCATTTTTAAGGAAAATGCATATTTCAAGCAGGCAGAAGGCGATAAGGCAAAAATGCTTCTGTAATTGAAGTGACATTCTACTTCTGTACGCTCTTGATATTGTGAGCATGCGCTTATAAGTGTGTGCCCATCTGTGGATCTGATATTTGTTTGTCTGGTTCTTATATGTGAACCGTGTGTGTAGGACGAGGCCAATAAGAATGGAGGGAAGTGGATCATCCGCTTGCGCAAGGGCCTGGCATCCCGCTTCTGGGAGAACATCATCCTGGCCATGCTGGGAGAGCAGTTCATGGTTGGAGAGGAGATCTGCGGTGTGGTGGTGTCCATACGCTTCCAGGTGTGTTTCTTGGGCTTCATAGTTAAGGACAGGTGGAGACATTTCAGATGGTGGACTGGTGTTTCCAACACAGTACAGATTATCTTTTTGTGCATTAAAAGGAAGGAAGGAATGTTTGAGAATAAGATGATAAAGATAAAGAGAGGAGTTTGGGGTTGGTGAGGAAGTGTTTGGATGAAGAGAGAAGTAGAGAGAGGAAGGGAGGATGGATAAAAGGATGAATGGAGACATAGGAGAAGGGTTAGGATTTTGTCTGTAAAGGGATCTCGATAATGATATATACTGATGAATATATGCACCTAAAAAAAAATGTGTCTGTTGTCATGACCTATGATATCAATTCCTGTGCACAGGAGGACATCCTGTCCATCTGGAACAAGACGGCCAGTGATCAGGTTACCACCTCCCGAATCCGTGATACCTTGAGGCGTGTTCTCAACCTACCACCAAATACCATTATGGAGTATAAGACCCACAATGACAGCCTCAAGTACGTACATCACATACTATACTTGCACTTGCTGAAAACGTCTGCTAGAAGTGTGCCGAAAATTATTGCTTGCAGGACTACGCCTATTGGCTGTTCTTCCAGGACCTACGCCAAACCTCTGCGTTCCTGCGTTTAGTCCACAAAGTTTTATAGAATCGGGTGGCTATTATCACTAGCCAAAACGTTATGGAACGTTACGTATCTTCTGGAGGATGGTTAGAACATCATTAGAAATAAGATTTTGGCCATGAACAGCCACACACAAATGTGTGTATGCATGTATGCCCCTCTTATGCTAACCATTACGTGTCTCTTCTTTCTACAGGGATAACTCAAGTTTTCGTAACACGAAGATTACGTTGTGACGACATTCCTGCAACACTGACATAGAGCCGCTTGTAGAGGGGAACTCTGACAGACTGGATGGATTAATGAATCAATGGACAGATTTTTGGATGTGCACATGAATCTTTTCCCCTCTGCTTTTTTCCTCGTCCAATGCCGAAATGACACCTGTGTTGAATGAGTAATGCATTGGAGTTAACGTTTTGATGGGACCACAGGCATACCCACACACACACACACAAACAAACAAACAGACAAACTCGGACACAGGCACAGCTCAAGAGAAGAGAAACATTGAAGCATGGTCGTCTCCCTTGAACATCTCCCATATCTTTGTAAAAAGCATTTGTAAAGATGTAAATGTCTAAGTAATGTTGATCTTATTCATTCGCCTCATCATTTTTCTCAGTTTCTTTGATTTGATTTCTTTGGCTTTTTTTTTTAACTACTGACATTATTTTAATGTGGTACTGATGCCCACATGTAATTCGTTACTCTGTCAGTATTGGCAGCCTCTGGTGTACACCACTAAACTCACAGAATTCCTGGTTTCTTACTCTGACGTACAAGGCTGTTAAAGGTCTAGATCTCCGTTTGACACCCATAACACTGAGGCCCACCCAACAGGTAGAAGGCTCATTGAGGCCGGCATACCTGACAGCAGTGTTTAGTTCATGTTTCATGTAATTAAAGCCTTTCGATCCACCTGGAGGGAGGTGGACTTATGGGCAAGGACAAGTTTATCACATTGAAAACAGTATGTTGCACCCAAGTAATGCATTTTAAAACGGTGCAAAAATCAACGATAGTTTTTAATGTGGATATGTCCACACTTCCTTCTCACCCCACCTTTTGCAGTCAAATCCAGGTATTAAACATTTTAATTATCTGCAGTCTGTCTGATGAGTTGAAGAACTGTTAAAGAGGGGGAGACTCCAAAGTCCAGTGTGGGTCACTATTAGGCGTGATCCGTGTTCCTGATCCATCACTTGTGTGTGGCTGCAGGATGGAGAACAGGGTTTTGACTTTGTCCAGTAAGTGTTGCATAGGCAACTCAGCCTAATTAAAGACAGGTCTTCATTCTTTGTCATGTAAAGTGATTTTGGCAGGAAGTGTTTTGAGGTTTGCTGGCCTAGACCATCTTAGTGGCCATTGTATGCAACTTAAAAATGCTATTTGGGGGACCATTTTCACTTGTTACAAATGTGTACTGCAGTACATTTTTCTTTCTTGATTCATTTATATTCTTGGTTTTATATAAATAAAAGAATCTAGAAATCTGTCCAGTTTTGCCCATCTTGCCTTTATTTCTCGTCCCCTTTTGATGACGTGTAACGGTCGTTGACGCGTCGTTGCTATGGCGCGGTTGGGACCGGGAGTTTGTCCCCATCTCTTTCAAACGTCGCTGCCTTTGGGGAATTTGATAAACAAAGTACTGGAATGAACTTTGCCGAAAGCCTACAAATTCAGTTGGTAAAGGAACATTTATTTTTATTTAAGTACCTCTTACGTGCTTTAGCATTGCCTCACACTGAGATAGCTGGCCAACGAATGGAAGTTAGCCTAAATTCACTGTTGTGCAGCTAAAGTTAGTTTGCTAAATTTAAACTGTAGGCTAGTTCTGCTTGCTACATAACCAACTAACGCTAGAAGATTTTCAAGCATATGTAAATATATGACGTCAATGTGGATTTGCTACTGTTACACCGCTTAAAATCTTTCAAACTTTAACGTACAACCCTTTGGCCAGTGTTGTCTAGAAAATTGTTCAGTGGTCATTGACAGGACTAGCAAGCAACTTTGCTATCATAGCTAAGGTAGATACTGCTGACTAGCTAAACACCTTGTTGAGCAAGTTGGTTCTTGTTCATCGTAAAGCTGTTTACCCTACTGTTTGCCGACCATCAACAACTAATAGTATACATTAGTTATTCGGCAAGGACAGTACTTGCATTTAAGTATGCAAATGCAGAAACCTTCCCTACTCAGACTGTTATCTGGTTAGAAAAAAATCTTAAACCAACCCATGAAGCTTAAAGCTTAACGTAATTTAGGACCCCTGTTTATGGACCTGCATTTCCACTCCGGTCGTTGTCTCGTCTTGGGTGCAGAATGCACAACAACACACAGTGGACATAGTACTGGCTGCTTATATAGGAATATAAATGGAACATGAGTATTTGTTGTGTGCTTGGACAAACATTGCCTTCTTACTGTGTACTGTGTGTGTGTGTGTGTGTGTGTGTGTGTGTGTGTGTGTGTGTGTGTGTGTGTGTGTAAAGGTGAGCACGTTCTGAAATGTCCACAGAGAGAGATGAGGACCTGCTGAGTGACGTCGAGCCCCTGTCTTCCACTCCTCCTCCTTCCTCTCCACTGTCTCTCTCCAAACCTCAGCCTATTCTCTCCTCCCTCTCGCCGTCCTCCCTCGCTCGCTCCTGGCCCTCCACTGCTCTCTCTGCGCTGGCGTCTTCACGGGAGGTCACTGCCCGGCTCTACTCCTCCCTGCAGCAGAGCAGAGAGCACGGGGTCACAGGTCAAGGGGCCACACGCTCGCTCTCTGAGCTCTCCATCAAACCCAGGTATGTCTTGACCCTTCACCTTACCTCCTGGTCTTAGCTTTAAAGCAAGCCTTATTGTAATACCCCCAAAACTAACCTGAAATCCCTATAGATAAAGTTTCCTCTCAGTGGTAGTCCTAGACTAAGCAAGTCCTGATTCCTAATAAAAAAAAAGAAAAGAATTAAGACCCTTCCGAAACCCACATACTGTACAGCATTTATCTAAACTTTAACCCTCACTCGTATTTGTCAAATCTAACATTTCATGCAAAACTGGAGGCTTCATGGGGGAACCTAATAATGCTTAATACCGATCATTTAGTAATAGTGTTTGGTGCTGTTAGTACTGCCCATTTCACTTGCCTGGTTCTTTCTCTCTACTTTCTCAAATAAATTGATTCCTCTTTTTATCTTTCTTTCCCTCTCTCCCTTTCCATTCCCCCCTCTCTCTCTCTCTCTCTCTCTCTCTCTCTCTCTCTCTCTCTCTCTCTCTCTCTCTCTCGCTCTATCTATCTCTCTCTCTCTCTCCTCTCTCTTTCAGGCAGGTGTCGTTTAAGCTCTCCTCTGCCTCTCCGGACGCCTGTCAGATGAGCTGGTTAGACAACACTCCCCCATTCGCCTCTGATGGGCCAGAGCACACAATGGAGGATGAGGAGGAGGAATCTACTCTAAGCGTTAACCTCTCCTCTGAGGTTGCAGGCCTTGGGGCGGAGTTGGAGATGGGGCAACTGGTCGAGGAGATGAGTGCGAATCTGAAGACGAGTCTCAGCCACAGCAACAGTTTACAGGTGACCATACTCTGCCGAACGCCACAACCGTCTTCATGATAGGATCTGCATTCCTATCCATTACCTGACCTGTATACCTCGGAGTGTGTGGTATACTTCTGTGAGAAGTTGAAATCCTACACCCCCCCTTCTCACGTGGCCCTAGAGTTGACACGGACTCAAGTTGGCATACAAGAGCTGGAGAAAGACTTTGACTCCCCCACCACAATGGTTGGTTCTGTGCTCCCCCACGTCAATGGTGGGGTCCAAATAGGCCAATTGGTCAAATTAAGCCCGATGGGCTGCCCTATTTAAAGGGTGCCTCATTTAATGAGGGGGAAGCTGTTGGGAAAGGCAAGAAGGTTTAACACTAACCTGGAGTGTGGTTAAGTGTACCTGTGTTTAGATGTGTGAGCACAGATATTCCGCCTAGTTTGTGACTAGTTTGTGCACAGATATTGTGACTAGTGTGTACAGATATTGTGCCTAGGTATTGTGCATCGCTTCTGCCTAGATTTTGTGGGTACCGTTTTTTTTTATTTATCTTTGTCATTTTGTTTATATATGTTTAGGGGTTCGTGTAGTCCACTAGCATTAATTCAGAGGCCCCTGCCCACACATGGCTACTTCATTTTTAATTATTGCTTTTAAATGTGCTCATTTAACAATGTATGTACTTTTCCTGTCCATAAATCTGATCGTCTACGTAGTACGTACACATCTGATAGAATTTAACGTTTGTGTGTAGAGCGGTCGGCGACACATTGAGGACATGGAAAATCTGAGGAGTAACCTGCAGACTATGCTGAAAACTAGGCCGGCTAACAGACCGGGTGAGTGGACACAAGAGCCTGAATGATTATGAAAGTTGTGTGATTTTGTGTCACATTCATGCCTACTGTCACAGGTAACTACATTAGTGTGTGAATGCTCCTTCCCAGGACCAGTGCCACCTGTGAATGAGGTTGTTGCCATCTAGTGTCTACTCTGAATGTTGACAATATGCCCACATTTCCTGCATCAACCAGTAGAGGGCAGCATAATATCATGAACTGCTGGAAGGTTCTCAGCGTTGTTAATAAGAGTAAAAATCCCTCTCCTCCCCTCACAAGTCTTCTTAGGTAAAGATGGTACTTAACCTTTGCCCTCTATTTCTACAGAGGCCCCACCGCACATAAGCCAGCTGCTTCAAGATGACTCGTTTGGCAGTGAAGCAACAACTCACCTGCTCAAGTAAAACACAGACACACATACTATCTCTCACTTACACACACACACGCACACACAGATGTGCACATTATTTGAACATGGGAAAAAAATGTAGGTAAAACCCACATACATCTCCCTGTCTCTTTTCTGTTATTTTCTCTTCTCCTCTCTCTCAGTGCTCCTCTGTTCTCCTCTGTGTCCCCTCCTCTCTCCGTGACTGGTTTGGAGGACCTCTTCCCTCGCTACACCCGCCTGCACTCCGAACGCCCTCCGTCATCATTTGGGGAGACGCAGGTGCTGAAGGGTAGTCTGGAGCGAGAGCGCACACGCCGAAAGGTACCATCTGTTACTGTGGCAACTTGGGCAAACTCCGTTATGTACCTTAAGTATGAATTGATAAAACCCACCTAGAAAGTAAATAGAAAAAAGACATTCTGCATCATACAGTGACCTCCATTACTGACAGTGTAGGTTGATCCTGCCCTAGTTCTGTCAGATTATGATAGCCAAAAATATGAATGAGCCATATTGAAGTTTAGACTTGATTATGAACACACACACACACACACACACACACACACACACACACTGCTCTTTCTAATTAAACTCAAGTCGATGTAGCTTAGACCTATCTTTGGCTAGTCATTTTAAATAGGAATTATTTAACATCTTGGAGCACTAATGGGTGGCCTGGCCCTGCTTACACACACAGACACACACAGGCAGACAGACACACACAACAGGATTATTAGCTTAATGCTCGGATAGAAATAGCCACACTAAGCTTTTTTGGCCACAAAGTGTCTGTCTGTGTGTCATGAGTCAGGACACGGCACATTTCTCCAACCAAATCCTCACACTAATAGCTTTTTTTTTTTTTTAAGAGGCTGTAGTGCCCCTCCAACAAAGAAAAAGTGAGGTGAGGAAAGGACAAATAGAGAGGTATAGAGGGAGGGAGGGGATGTCTGACCAAAAGCCTATTTGCAGTGATTGAGTCTTTCTTTTTGAAGAAGATGATCTGATGTGAACTCTTACTCAGAAAGCACACATACGGACAGACACACACACACACACACACACACACACACACACACACACACACACACACACAGACATACACACACACAGACACGCACACACGACCATTATAAAACTGTTCTGTATCTTTGTTTAATGTTCAGCCACGCAATTACCTAAAGTATATGGTTTATGGGGGACTCAAAAACTAAAACTAGCAGTGAAAAAAATCATTTTGTTAACTGAAATAAAATCTGAAAACTAAGACTAACAAAAAAGTAAACTGGACCTAGTCGATTCCTGAAAATAAAAATTAAACCAAAACTGCTTATGCACTCGTAAAAATAACCAAAGCTAAACTGAAATCATAAAACCAAACCAAGAGCTTAATTAAAAAAAATATAAACAAATGTAAATGAAACTCTAATCACTTTTGCTCAGATGTTAGGTGTGTGTTGGTGCGGTATAGCAGCGGTGTTTACCTCCTCAATTACGTCTCAATCAAATGATCACCTGCTCTCGCTCAGATTGGGGGGGGCAACCAGAGCTGTGGGTCTAATTTAGATTAGCTGGCAGTGAGAAAGAGAGAGAGAGAGAGAGAGAGAGAGAGAGAGAGTGTGTGTGTGTGTGTGTGTGTGTGTGTGTGTGTCTGAACTCAGACTCATGCTCGGTCTTCTGCCACATATGAGTAGTAAACACTTGCTGAAAAGGGGTGCCATTAGGCAGGAGTTGTTTAGCTTTCTGTCCCAGAAAAAATATTTAATGGCATGAATTTGTTCCCAAAGCTATATGTGTTACTTACATAAAGTATCCAAAAATAGGTCATATTATATAATACAAATCTATTATCTATTTATTAAATGCATGGTATGTGTTTTACCAAAGCATTGGAAAGAACCAGAAGAAATGCCATGAAAACCCATATAAACCCTAGGATGCAAAGTCCAAACAGTGACCTTTTTAACCAGGCATAATGATATATTTCTAAGGAAGAAATAATAATGCCTGTTAACTCATACTCTCCATCAACCTCTCTGTCTCACTTTATCTTGATTTCTCTCTGTTTCACTCTGGCCCTCTCTGCCCCCCCCCCCTTCTCTCCCTCTCTGTCCCCCCTTTACCCCCCTCTCTACCTCCCCCCTTTCTTTCTCTCTCTCTCTCAGCACTGTGAGCAGCAGCTGTTGTCTCTGCAGAACAGGACTATGGCCCTGCAGCAGCAGTTGGCCCTGGCCATCTCGGCCGACAGGAAGAAGGACATCATGATCGAGCAGTTGGACAAGGTAAATCACACCCAAATATGTGTGTGTTTTATAAATGCAAAAGAAGAAAGCAATACACACCAAACAACATGTGTATGTTGTAGAAATGCAAAATAATTAGATAAGACACACCCAAATACATGTGTATGTTGTAGAAATGTAAAAGAATAAGATTAGACACTCCCAAATACATGTGTATGTTATATAAATGCTAAAGTATAAGTTTGGGAGCAGCACATCCTTGAATCTCTCATGTAATCTATTGTTTGCAGCATTTCCATCCCATAGGATCTTGCAATAGATAGTCTGGAAATGAAGTATACACACAACATGTGAGACGTCATCATTCTATTAAATGCACGCGCTGTCATACACACCTGTGATCTCTGTGATATTTTCTCTCTCCCTCTCTCACTCATTCATTCTCTCTCTCTCTCTCTTTCTCCCTCCCTTTCTCTCTCTCAGACACTGGCAAAAGTGGTGGAGGGCTGGCGGCGTCATGAGCATGACAAGAGTGAGGGAGTGAAGAGACTCCAAGAGGAGAAGGAGGCGGCAGTGAGAGCACAGGCCAGACAGGAGGAGGTAACACACACACGCACTCACTCACACACAGCCCCAGAGATACACACACACACACTCACAGAGATACACACACACACACGCACTCACACACACACACGCACAGAGATACACACTCACATAGATATACACACAGCACTGACCCTGTGTGTGTTTTAATATGTGTGTGTGTGTGTGTGTGTGTGTGTGTTCCAGGTGCTGGCTGAATTTGAGATCTCCCTCTCTCAGGCGGCAGAGGCTTTAGGCAGAGAACAGAAACTCAAAGAGGAGATGGAGAGCTCCAACAAACAACTGGTAATGCACACACAGAACTCTGCTTGCACTGTGCATACATAAAGAAACACACACACAACTGTAGAACCACCAGTCTATCCAAAAGAAACACATACACAAAACCTGTGTTACAGTTTCTCTGTATGTATTAGGAGTAGTGGATGTTTGTATATCCAAATTTTTTGTATGTGTTTTTCACACAGGAGCAGCAGCTGCTTGAACTGCGCACTTCTGTGGATCAGCTCCGCGAGGAGAGGCAGCGGCTGCGAGCGGAAGGGGAGGAGGTGAGGGCAGAGGCAGAGAGGCTCCAACTCCAGGCCCAGGCTTCTCAGGCCCAGCTGGAGCAGCACAGGGAGCAGAGCAGCCGCAGGGAGAGGGAGCTGCAGGAGCAGCTCAGCCAACGAGCGCGTGAGATGGAGGCAGAGCGGGTAAGAGACACACACACACACACGGCAAAATACACACATACTATTAGTATATATGGATGCACGTGCAGACTTGTGGGTACACACATAAACACAGGCAAACACATGGATATACACTCAAGCATATGTAAATATTCTAATTGCGTGTGTGTGTGTGTGTGTGTGTGTGTGTGTGTGTGTGTGTGTGTGTGTGTGTGTGTGTGTGTGTGAACGCGCAGCTAACTAGTGAGCAGGCCCAGCGGAGCAGTGAGGACCTGCGGAGCCAGCTGAAGGAAGAGCAGGACCATTTGGAGGAGATGAGGCGGGAGAGAGATGCCGCCAGAGTGGACCGAGCTCTGGACCAGGTACCACACCAAACCAACCCACACCACTTGCCATATCATAGCCAGCGTAAAACCAGTACAGCTCCTACCAGACATATATACACAGGACCAGGACAGACCTGTAACTCCCTATTTAAATTAGATCAGACCTGGTTGTTTAATATGCTGTGATGATGACTGTGTAATGCCTAGCTGAGATTAAATTGGCATAGTTTGTATGTAACCAGTAACAAGTTTGACACTAGTTTGTATGTAACTGACTGTTTGTATATGTGTGTGTGTGTGTGTGTGTGTGTGTGTGTGTGTTAGGCACGTTTTGAAGCGGAGCGTTCTCAGCTGGAGGTGGAACTGAAACTGTCGGTGGAGCACCAGGTTACGGAGAGACTCGCACACATTCAAGAGGAGAATGCCACCAGCACGGCCAAGCTACGAGAACATCACAGGTACACACACACACACACACACACACACACACACACACTTGATCATAACCATACACTTCAAAACAAGTACTCCAACACATACAGATTAATTTCCTTTAATCACAATATGTTATCTAACTTGCAGACATACACGCCATCCAGAAATGCTTATCAAGCAACAGTTCCACAGTGCATAGACCCTTTTACATTGTCTATGCATGTCTGTATTTTGTGTGTGTGTGTGTGTGTGTAGGAAGCAGCTGCTGGACCTGAGCTCACGACACGAGCGGGAGATGTCAGCCCAGCAGAGCGAGTTCAGAGCCCAGTTGCAGGAGCGGGAAGAGAAGTTGCACACACTCACACAACAGTACGACAGCAAGTAAGTGTGTGTGTGTGTGTGTGTGTGTGTGTGTGTGTGTGTGTGTGTGTGTGATCCGATCATAGGTTGTCACTCCAGACACATGTGGAGACGTAATCTAATGCCAGGTGTGAACTGACGTACTTAGAGCTGTCCACTTCATCAGATCACCTAACTACCAGATGTATGCAAATTTGTGTTTAAAATTCTGTGTGTCTTATGTATTAAGAGCAGTGTTGTCCTTGCCTGTGTTTTCTGTGTGTGACCGTAAGTTGTGGTGTGTGCCCAAAGGCTGTCCACGATGCAGGAGGAGCTGGTTTCCATGGCAACCTGCAAGCGGCGGCTTGAGCATCAGAGGGAGGAGTTAGTGTCTCGCCTGCATGGCATGATGCGCTCCCACTGGACTGAGGCTTTGAGGCTGCTGGCCAATCAGGAACAGGTACGAAGCAGCGGCTTAACCTTTGGCTTGTACATCATTACTGATAGACTTGATTCCTCATGCCCTCGTGGCTAATGCTGAGATGACCCTGGTGTCCTACTGGTAATGAACAGGCCTGGTTACCTAGTGCCTAGTGCACTTTTATAATGATGTCTAGGTTCTTGTGTCAGGCCTTAGATTAACTTTAACAGCGCGTCACACCCACAAGCCTTACAAAAAGAAACACACATTCACAAAACCTATGATGTATTTTACATTTACAAAACCTGCCTACAGTTTCTCTGTAGTTATTTAGAGTAGTAAATGTTTGTATATCCACATGTTAAGTGTGTGTGTGTGTGTGTGTGTGTGTGTGTGTGTGTGTGTGTGTGTGTGTGTCAGTTGGAAGGCCCTCTCTCTCCCTATTCTCTGTGGGAAGGCGTTGGGCTCCATTCGTCTCCAGTGGAAACAAACACAACAAGCGGCAAGAGGATCAACACAGACAGCACACACTCAACAGGTACACACCTGCACAGATAGCAGATACCTGCAAACACATACATCCTCAACAAGTCAATAATCGCGCTAAGTAATAAGGTGCACGCACAGTTGCACATTTCTACATATACAGTCGAGTGTGTACGCGACTACTTCGCAGACATGCAGGCAAAATTGCACACTCATGCTTCATCCTCTCTCAGTCCCTCAGGCAGTGGTGCTTCATCTGTCCAGAGAGAGAGATGGAGGGATGAGAGGAGAGAGAGAAACAGGGGGAGGAATAGGAGGAGGAGGAGAGCCTGATACTACCCTCTTGAACCACAGTCACATCTTCACTCCTCTTGAACCTCAGCTGGATGAGACCGGCCTTACAGGTAACTCACTCACTCTCTCTTTCTCACATACAAATACTCACAAACTCATGCAACCACACACACGCACACATATATGCATTTAAACGTACCCCAAAACAAATTGCATAAGCATCACATGGTACTTCCTTCACAAGTATTTGTAAGGATAGGCGCGCTCTACTTCGAAAAAATAAGGCGATTTTGGGTGCAAGTGAAAAAGATTGTTAACTTAGAAAGTAGAAAAAAACCGCACTCTCAAGCTTACACAGTGAAGGCCCCTGGCTCCGCACCACACAGCCCCTCTGTCCAACGCAAGACCTGATGGTCCTGAGAGCACGGCAGAGCGCCACCTAGCACACTATCATTCACATGCTTCTCCGTGAGAAACCCAGAATCCATGCCCAGAGACTGGGACATAATAAAAGTGTATGAATGAGAGTGTGTTAGCCAGGTGAGGGCCAGAGCCAACTCAGCCAGCCTCCACCACTGACTGAACCTGTCTGGCATTTGTATTGTGCACGCACGAGCGAGTGCTGAAGTCGGAGGTCTCTGTTCTGATCAGGTCATAGTGAATTCCTCTCAGCAAATAGTCAGAGCCATACTACAGGATGGTGTCCGTAATGTATAGTTCCACAATTACTCTTCTCTTTGTGTGGATATTTAACATGCACATGTTCAAACACACACACAACTGGAAATGTTTGACACAAAGTACACACAGTCTACCTTCACTTGATTCCCGATTCACACTACTGTGTGTGTGTGTGTGTGTGTGTTAATGAGGCAAAAAGCCTATTAGAGACTGCTGTAATCTCTGACTGGCTAAATGTATTTGTCCCCTGCAGCTCTCTAAGTAATCTTAAAATAGATACACACACCCACATGCTTACACATAAAGCCAGGTTTTCAGGGAACATTCCTGTTTTAGTTCTGATACAGCTACCTATATGATCAATCAATCAAAACTTTATATCAATGGAGGAAATGAATTACACTAAATAATACAAATAGATAGATAGATGGATGGATGGATACTTTATTAATCCTGAGGGAAATTTAGAAATTTTTTTAATTACTATCAATACTGTAAATAACAATTTTTCAAATCATGAACCTAATACTAAATGTTGAGGAATTAGTTATCATGACTTTAGGCCTGTATCCCAAAATCTTTAAATACGCATATGGCACCTACAAATCTTGTTTTGTTGCATAATACGTTCTGCAGGTATGTGTAACCATATGTTTAAACTGTTTTTGCTCATCAACGTGCACATGTTTTGATGTGTGTGTGTGTGTGTGTGTTTGTGTGTGTGTGTGGGTGTGTGTGTGTGTTTATAGCACTTGGCAGCTGCGATCTGCAGCTCTGGGAGAAAGTTCCAGGCGGTCAGGGTGATGGAGGGAGGAAAGACAAGGGACGACTGGAGGGAGCAAACAGAGAGAGTGCAGACAGAGAGATGAGTGACAGAGTAGGAAGAGGAGATAGACAGCAGAAGCGTCAGACCAAAAGTCATATTCAGAATGTAAGTCAGACGCTCCACCCAGATCCATTTCAGACCCCAAACCAGTTCAAGAGCTTAAGACAGTTCCAAACCTCAAATCAGTTCCAGAACTCCAGTCAGTTCCAGAACTCCAGTCAGTTCCAAAACTCTGGTCAGTTCCAGAACTCCAGTCAGTTCCAGAACTTAAACCAGCTCCAACCCGCAACTCAGTTCCCCAACTCAAGTCAGCTACAGCCGTCAAGTCAGTTCCAGAACTTTGCTGACACAGAGGCCACGGGTCGCAGCCTGGGTCAGAAGGCCCACCAGTCTCAACCCTCCAGCCAGAGTGGGCCTGAGCGTCCCATCCATGGCCAGCCCAGCGACCGGGGTTCAAGACGCCTTCAGCCTCCCACCCACTTTAGGGGTCACAGCGTGAGTCAGAGCTCCAGTCACCTCCATACTAGCAGCCAGAGTCTCAGCCAGACAGAGGTCAGCTGCTACTCCCCCGAACGGCCAGCCAATCACAGCGTCAGCTCGGAGATGTACAGCAGTGATTTGGAAAGAGGGCTGCCAATTAAACACCACAGCCCACCCTCGAAAGTAAAAACTGTTGAAGGGTCGTCCTCAATGAGACAGAGTGAGCTCCAGTACTATATCACCAAGGTGAGTGCATTTCTTTACACTAGTTTGCACACGCTTTTATCTTAAGAGCTGTATAACATTGGGAGGGAATACAAACAGTATGATTGTGCCCTGGGTATCAATCTTGGCATGGCTGGCACCATCTCTTCTGCCGGTGCTACAGGAACAATGGTAGAATGTCCATGAACGCTTTCTCTCCCCCCAGCTTTTGGACTGTGCCCCTGGTGACCCAGTCCTGGATGCATCCATGCCAGCCCTGTCACAGAGCACAGGGGCCCCACCAGGACCACCGCATTCAGACCCACTGAGCCAGCTGCTCGCGCAACCCCATGCCAACGGCCAGACCATGGAGCAAATCCAGCAGCTGTACACCAACCTGCTCAGGTAAGGGGGCAAGTGTGTGTGTGTGTGTGTGTGTGTGTGTGTGTGTGTGTGTGTGTGTGTGTGTGTGTGTGTGTGTGTGTGTGTGTGTGTGTGTGTGTGTGTGTGTGTGTGTGTGTGTGTGTGTGTGAGACAGAGACAGAGACAGAGAGAGGGACAATGTCTTGGGTGAGCATATCTTTCTGTATGACTTGCATGTGTTTGTGTATGTGTCAATGTGCCTGTGTATTCCTGTGAGCATTTGTGCATGTTTATGTATTTTTTTCTATGGTGTACATTTGTGTGTGTGTATTCATGCTTCCAGTCTAGAACACATAAAGACAATGTCGATTTAAAATGTCTTCCATGATTAATGTAGTAGGTAATGTAGAGGTAGAGGTCTAGTGTGCTCCGGATAATTATTAATAGTAATATTAAGAACAATAATAATAATATACAAGTTAATTGTGTGTTTTGTGTGTCCTGTGTCCATCATACCAGGGCTGAGTATGAGAAGAACATGTCTGCCGTTCAAACCAATCTGGACCAGAAGCTTAGCAAGCTGGAGATGAGTGAGGTGAGGACGGCACAGGAAGATAGCTCTCCCAATGGAGGGCAGCGCACCACACTGCAAGACCTCAGAACACATAGAACAAATACATTAAAAGAGATGCCTCCAGAAAATGGACTGTAGTGGGTGGGGATAAAGAGGAAACACTTGCCCTTGCCTTGTTTTTGTTTGTTTTTGGCACACTTCATATCCACAATTTCCCTGAGTCACAGTGTGACTCACAAAGTGTCTAATTCTATAGAACTCCAGCTGAGAATGCTGAGAACACAAAGACTGCACCGCCAATACCAGGAAGCACAACTAAACAAGACCCAGTGACCCGCCCCCCCCCCCCCCCCCCCCCCCCACACATTTCTTTTACATTAATTCACTTCAGCATGAGCAACACACCACAGTACACTATGAAACAACACATCCAGCACTCCCACAGTGTAGCTTGTTAACGCTTTTTCTTTCCTCTGTTTGAAAGCAGGAGTGTGGGCCGACAAAACTACAGTCTCATTCAATGACAGCTCAGCAGCGACCACCACAAGCCATTGCCTCCCGCGGTCGCAAGGCCGGACCAGGTCAAGGTCATAGGATGGGGCTAGGGAAGACCACTGCATGGAGATGAGAGTGGAGTGTGTGTGTGTGTGTGTGTGTGTGTGTGTGTGTGTGTGTGTGTGTGTGTGTGTGTGTCTGACTGACTGACTGACAGAACCATATTCCAAAGGTGACCACAAAAACCGTAAACACACTGTACTGATTCTCCTGCCCATGTACAGTTATTCTTTTTTAAATGAAGTGTTCAAAATGTTATTAAACGATGACTGTTGTTTTTAATAAAATGTTTGCATTTGTGTGATGAGTTTGTCTTCAATTCTGAGGTTGTTTCTTTTATATGTTTTTTTTTTGGACAAAATGAGTGCTATTTCGAGTGTCCCCACGTTATCCATCCGTTTTGCATTTGCCATGTATTGTTCTCAAGTGGTAGGTCTGATTTAGTATTTTTTGATCAGTTGATTGATTGATTGATTGACATCACTTCTAAAAGGATGACCCATGTTGAATTTTTCTGTAACGTCACACACTCCTGTCAGCTGTCAGCTAACTCTAAATATCCAAGAGAAGGCTCCACTGATGGATCACAGATGAAGGGAAATTGAATAGAGCGAATGCTGATCAGCTGAAAATAAAAATCATAAAAATAGGAAGTATATGTCAGAACATCAGTATTTAAGAGCTCTATAAACATTACTTATGAAATTAAGTTTTTTTTTCTCTGTCATTTTGATAATCAGGTGTTTCATCATTTCACCACTGGTGAATTGTAAATATCTGAGAATGTATCGCACATACTCACACAAACCACCAACACCCGAGAAGGCATACTGGCCATGGATTATAGCCTGCAGAAGACCGCTTTAGCACATCTTTCTCCTAACTCCCTCTCCCTCGCTCTCCCTTTCCCTCTACCTCTCTCAATCTCCCATCCTCTTCTCTCCCTCTCTAATTCCATTGAGGTGAGACGCTTGAATCCTTGAGCTGATCTTTGCACTAAAGCTGTTTGGCTTGGTCTTAGTACTAACCGACCTCCACACACGCACTTCCCTGTGGTATCATCTTTGCAGCAGGAAAAAAGGAAGAATGTAGACCAACTTTGATCGTGGTGGATAAAAGATGGACTATAACTTTTTTTCCTACGTCTTTTGAACCTGCATTCTGGATTTCTACTCCAACTGGAAACAGAGAAAGGGACACTTCCAAAGGAGATTACCAGCTCTGGATTACTAGGCAAAAGGCTGTGCCTGTAATTATTGCTTCTTAATATTCTATTTTCTTCTGATGGTTCTACTGGAATGTTTTCTTTCTCTGGCATTCCATCTGTCCTCATGTAATATTTATAAAATTCTGCTTTAAATCACCACACACTCACCATCTGATTGGAGGGGATGGCGTTTTATTGAGAACTGACCCGGGTTGCCTAGTAAGAGCCTTCAACATTCTTCATTAAATTCTTGTAATGTAATTTTGTTTTATCTTTCTCGCTCCCTCTCTACTCTCTCTCACACTTACACACATTTACAGACAAGACGTGCTTTCTCAGCACTTATTGTACAGTTACCGCACCTCAGTGAAGGCAGTCTTAGCTTTCTAGACTTTCTTGCTGGTGAGGCTTTTTGTGTATTATGTGTTGTGTGTTTGAAGACTCCTAAAAGTTGAAACACTGTTAGAACGCACCACTGTATGGAACTCCATAGGTCTCCAGAGTGTCCAGCTCAGCTGTTTACACTGTACTCAGAGATAGATGTGAAGTAGGCTATCTTGAGAGGTAGGGGGCTGAATTAAAAGTGCTTACGATCAGGGTAAATTCATAACCACTGTATAATGCTATACTGGGATGAGCTGTTTTAGCAGAACATACCAACCCTGGTCAGTGATGTGAAGGACTACATGTCATATTTGATGTATTGTGTAATATTTTATTCACCATGGTGGACATAGCTGTGAGGGTATTTATTTTCATTTGTTTCTGTGTAATAAGAGATGTGTTATGCTGGATACTGTGATGTTACTATGCTACCGGTATAGGAAAATCCAAGATGGTGGGTTCAGTACCATAGGTGCACACATCCATATCTATGCTGTATATCACTCTGGATGGAAGTTGTGTCTGTGTGTGTGTGTCACCACCATATATTCTTTACTCATATATCTAGAGCTAACACACTCAACTGAAATGAGCAAAGGTGTGTGAGTGTCGGAGGGTCAGGTCAAGTGTAGAGAGACATTTTTTTGTGAGGACTGGCCTTGCCAGGTGTGTGAGTGGTTTGGGTGACTGGGTGCCACTATCTTTAGATCAGCCATCATGCTGCCGTTCTACCTGAACTTGCCTACTTAACGCCCACTGTGATCGGCATGTGTTTCTTTAACACACGCACACATACGCAGCAGAATTTTGTAGAAAGACAAAAATATATGGTTTCACTTTAATTTAACATTTTCACATGTATTATAGTTGTCCATTGCATCTCTGTCCCTCCATCCTTGTGTGTGAGTTCATGGAGACCAGACATGAGTTAGCTTGACTCCCCTGACCAAGGCCACCTTAAAGGCACCCAGTGCAACTTTCGAGGCTTAAAAATAAACATTCAATTTCTAGTCTTTTTTACACGTAGTAAGTTTCAATAACTCCATACCATTACATACCGACATTCAAGCAGCAAAGATGAGATGTCGTTGTGTGGTGAGAACTGATAGAAAATCGATAACAACAACAATCGCCGCCATTTTCTTTATTTTTTGTAACCTACAATAAATAAAGCAGGCTTCCAGTCAATGGAAAAATGGCTTCTCCTCACCGGCGATTGTTGTTGTTTACGATTTTCTATCAGTTCTCACCACACAACGACGTCTCATCTTTGCTCCTTGAATGTCGATATGTAATGGTATGGAGTTATTGAAACTTACTACGTGTAAAAAAGACTAGAAATTGAATGTTTATTTTTCATTGAATGTTGCACTGGGTGCCTTTAAAGCTTTAGGTGTGTGAGTGTTCTGTGTAGGTATTACATGGAAACGTATTTACCATCTCCAAATATATATTTTGATTCTTGAAACTATTTAAAAAATATATATATATATATATATTTGTCCCTGCACTTTTTCTTTCTTTCTCTCTCTCTGTCTTTCTCTCTTTCCATTCTCATCTCTCATCGTGGTTAATCTACAGTGCAGATGGGCTTTGACGAGATTAGGCTTAAAGCAGAGATTCTCTTTCTGACCCCTGCGAGGAGGAGGAGAGGAGAAAGAAGGAACCTAGAGGTTGGGAAGAGACGGAGCAAAGAAGGCATCAGTGCAGGCACTGAAAGGAGAAAGAGAGAGAAGACATTTTCAGAAAACAGACAGATAAACGGGCCTACAATACATCCAGCACTTATGGTTCACTTTGCTCCCCCCCTCTCTCTCTTTGTTTCTCGCTCCAACCCTTGCTCTCTTTCTTAATAAGCTTAGTGTTGGTTAAGGATCTATTTTGAAGGTCATTAACTGCTCTCTGACTATTAGTAGCGTTGGCCTCAGCAGTGAAGAATGAGCAGTAGACTGAAATTGACAGTGAAATTAAACTAATGTTTTAATCAATAACTACTCTATCTCTCTTTCTTTCTCTCTCTTTTTCTTTTCTCTCTCTTGCTTTCTTTCTTCTCTCTCTCTCTCTCTCTCTTTTTCAAAGGCAGACCATGGTGCTATTCTTTGGGCCAAATCCTCTGCAGCTCCACATCTGAACGCACACGCTCAAACGCACTCCCTCCTTCCTCTGGAGGCCTGACCACACAATCATGGAGACCGGCTCAAAGCGGACAAAACATGGCTCACGTTTACACACACACTCCCACGCAGCAGATGCACACTCACACACACGCCTGCGGACTTCATGCAGCCACTGGCTGTGGGTGTGGCTGTGGGTCGCCACAGCAGTGCTATTGCCGGCGGAGGCGTGGGGGACGACCTTCAAGGTGGCGCTGGTGGGGCCCTGGACGTGCGACCCCATGTTCGCCAAGGCGCTGCCCGACCTGGCCGCCCGGCTGGCCATGGCACGCATCAACAAGGACCCCAGGATCAAAGACGGCTACTGGTTCGACTACACGCTGGTGAGCGAGGATTGCCAGACGTCGCGCGCCCTCGCCCGATTCGCCAAGCTCAAGGGCTACGCACACGCCTTCTACGGCCCTTTCAACCCGTCTGTGTGCTCGGCTGCCGCGCTGATGACGAAGAACTGGCACACGGGACTGCTGTCCCCCGGCTGCCTGGACCCCATCACACACACCCCAGCCGACTACACCGACAAGTCGTCCAACGCAGCGATGAAGCCCCGCGGGGCGTACGCCACCTTCATGCGGCCGCTGCCGCTCTCCGCGCGCGTGCTTTTCCAGGTGTTGCGCTTCTTCCGCTGGGCTCACGTGGGAGTGGTCAGTGGCCAGAGC
Source organism: Sprattus sprattus (assembly GCF_963457725.1). Lineage (NCBI taxonomy): Eukaryota > Metazoa > Chordata > Actinopteri > Clupeiformes > Clupeidae > Sprattus > Sprattus sprattus. The sequence continues at coordinate 13,864,174 of NC_137919.1, forward strand.
GACCTATGGGAGACCACGGGCCAGGACCTTGCCACCTCCCTGCGCGGGCTGGGGCTGCCCGTCAGCGTGGCGGTCACCATGGAGGAGGACGACGACGGGCCACGGCGAGCGCTGAAAGCCATTCGAGACAAGGACGGGGTCAAAGGTGAGTGGAGCAGGATTGCTGGAACTGTTCTGTATCCTTGTATTGGTCTTTTGTTGTATTGTTGCACGACTCTATCTCATTACAGTTGTGTTCTCGCCTTCTCTGCTTAATCATTTGTTTGGTCTCACTATCTCTCTGTCCTCTCGTTCCCACGTCACTCATCCCTTCCCATAACACTCTCACTCGCTCTCCTACCTCTCTGACACACTCTCTCCCCTCCAAAGCTTCTCTTTCTCATTGCTCTGGCAGTCTTTTACCCCACACTTTCCCTCTCATCTGGGAGAGTCACACCAACTTCTGGCTCTGTGAAGTCCACAGTCCGAGGCAAATAGTCTGGATCAGATTTAAACAGAACCGATTATAAAACTGCACACACCCATAACAAATCTTCTCTTTTTTTTTACTCTTTCTCTCGCTTCGATGGATTCATCCTCTCAGTGGTGATCATGTGCATGCACTCAGCTCTGATTGGTGGAGAGGAACAGAAGCGGCTGCTGACGACGGCGATGGACATGCGCATGGTGGACCGTGGCTATGTGTTCATCCCCTACGACACACTGCTCTACTCACTGCCCTATCAGGACACAGAGTACCCGGCCTTGACCAATGACAGCAAGCTGAGGCGGGCCTACGACAGCGTGCTCACCATCACACAAGAATCGGATGATCGGTCCTTCTATGAGGCCTTCCGTGAGGCACAGAAGAGCTATGAGATCCGCAGTTCAGCAGCACCCGAGCAGGTGATGGACATGAACACACACACACACACACTCATACACACACACACACACACACACGCACACACAAGTGCGTGTTCTAATGTCTGTGTGTGTGTTCATCTACAGGTATCACCTCTCTTTGGAAGCATCTACAACTCTCTCTACTACATCGCCATGGCGGTGGAACAGACGCGCTCGGACACTGGTCGCTGGGTAACGGGCGAGACATTAGCGAATAGCAAAGGCAGGTTCGAGTTTGAGGGGTTCAACCAACAAGTGTACGGAGGGTCGCAAGGCGCTGGAATGCAGGTCCGCTACGTTGTCCTGGACACGGACGGGTTTGGTGGGCGTCTGAAACGCACGCACATGCTGGAGGCCGCGCACACACATGCTCGCTTTGGTGGCCTCAAGTACATGGGCAAGTCCATCCACTTCGCTGGGAGCTCCCCCTCCAGCGACTCCTACTGTTGGTTCAGTCCGTACATGGCCTGCACTGGAGGTACATACCATCTACCTAAGAAGCAGTTGTTCTCACTTTTGAGTTATTTAGAAGTCATAGTTTGTAATACAAAAATTAATATAACCTCCCTGATATTCTTTTTTCATCGTTCTCTCTCTTTCTCTCTTTCTTTCTTTCTTTCTCTCTTCCTCTCTTTCTCTAACTCTCTGTCCGTCTCTGTAGGTTTAAGCGCATCGACACTCCTTTTCCTGTTTCTTTTCGTGTGTGTGTTGGCTGGATTGGCCTTCCATAACAGGTGTGATTCACCTAAATACACACACACACAAACACACACACACACACACACACACACACACACAAATACAACACACATGCAAACACTTTAAAAAGTTTACACACAGGTCCACTGATCGATGCAAAGAACAACTAAAAATCCACAACTGGCACTTTAAATAAAATTTCAGCAGAGCTAATGTTTCCTCTCTGTTTGCGTGTCGTATGTTTTTACAGGGATAAATTCGGCAGTTTTGGTTCCCTCTTCGGTGGTGGTGAGGCTGGACACAGCAAATTAGTGTTGACTCTTGATGATGTCACTTTTATCAACACCTCTGTGAGCAGAAAGGTCAGTAGTGAGAGTATGCTGTGTGTGTGTGTGTGTGTGTGTGTGTGTGTGTGTGTGTGTGTGTGTGTGTGTGTGTGTGTGAGAGAGAGAGAGAAAGAGGAAGCACCAAATTTGGTTTTACCAGGAGGACACACCTGTGTGTGTTATGTGGATGAGTGTGTGTGTGTGTGTGTGTGTTATGTGGATGAGTGTGTGTATCTATGTGTTATGTGTGTGTGTGTGTGTGTGTGTTTGTGTGTGTGTGTGTGCGTGTTATGTGGATGAGTGTGTGTATGTGTGTATGTGTTATGTGGAAGAGTATGAATGTGTGTGTTATGTGGTTGAGTATGTATGTGAGTGTTATGTGGATGAGTATGTGTGTATGTGTTATGTGGATGAGTTTGTGTATGTGTGTATGTTTGTGTATGCTTAGCAGACATTCGCTGGCAGTCTAAGAAAGATTATTGATGTCTGTGTGTAAAAAGAATGTGAGATAAAGCTGTTGGGTGTGTATACGTGTATTTTAAGGCTTAGCATATGTACAGTATGTAGTTGAGTAACACATGATTTGTGTGCGTGTGTGTGTGTGTGTGTGTGTGTGTGTGTGTGTGTGTGTGTGTGTGTGTCTGTGTGTGTGTGTGTGTGTGCGCGTGCGCGTGTGTGTGTTGCAGCAAATTAATGAAGAGAGCATGATGGGGAGCACACTGGATGCCAAAACCCCCGTTCGATCCGTTAGCTATATCAAGGCTTCACCTGGCTCATCAAACGTGGGCATGCATGAGGTGAGCAGTCACATGCGCACACCCACACACACACATGCAAGTGCACTCAGACACACACACACACACACACATCTGCCCTCACACACATACACATATCTTCACTTTTTGTAAATGTTTTGAATTGTTTGGTGGCTGTGTTTGCCAGGGTGAATGGGTGTGGCTAAGGAAACACCCCCAGGGAGACAAGGTGACATCCATCACCCAGAAAACGACTGGCCTCCTACACCAGGTAACGTTGAAATCCAGAAAAGAGACACATCTAACTCCTTTCACCTCAAGTGCTTTGACCCGTTCAAAAGGAATGGACTTAGATAATATGGTGGATAGGTATTGTGAGTCGGTTTTGGGTTCACGGTTCCGGTACGTTTTAGGTACAACAGGGAAAACAAACAAGCAAATAATGCTCCATCGTAAGACTCTGACCTCCTGAACTGGAGCTTGCCCTTGTTTATACAGGCACAACGGACTGATCAATATGCAATACTTTGACCGCTAATTGACACATGATGCCGTCGTTAATGAAATGTCAAAAGGGTATCCACAGACATGTCGGCATAAAGTTGAACACAAATCGTTGGCCAGTGATCCTGACTAATCTGGCTACAGCTGATCGTTACCAACTGGTAAACTGTCAAAACTTTACGGGAAAAATGCACCTTCTAAAAATGATGTTCTGCACCTGTAACATTAGACATAAATAGACTATTTTGACAGTAATTGTTTGGATCACAGCACAAACGGAACCGAGGACGTTGCATACAGATCCAACCGTCCTGTTCTGAACTGTTCTGTAGGAATATTATGGTGGATGATATAGTGTACTAGCACATTCCTAAAACCTGGACAATGAAACAATCAGTTTTGTAAGCCCTTTAATATCTGGTGGTTAACCCAACAGCATCTGGAGTTAGGATTAATTATTAAATTAATTAAATCAGACATTCATTTGCAAATAAAAATCGTGTGAATGTGTGTGTGTGTGTGTGTGTGTGTGTGTGTGTGTGTTGTCTTGTGTGTGTGTGTGGATTGTCATAGTTAAGAGACTTGAGGCATGAGAATCTGAACCTGTACGTGGCGCTCTTCCTGGATGTGGGCATCTTTGCCTCAGTGATGGAACACTGTATCCGCGGAAGCCTGGATGACATGCTGGCCAATGAGGAGATGAGACTGGACTGGATGTTCAAGAGCAACTTAATGCTAGACCTCATCCGGGTAGGCATACATACGCATACATTCTGTACAAACACACACGTATATACATACAGAAACACATTCCCATGGGGAAACACACAGGCACACACACACACTGCAGGCATGAAAACGGGTCAGGGGTGAAAAAGGTGAGGAGGATATTACCCCTCTAGGGGGGTCCGGGGTGTGCCCCCCCGTAAGTAAAATTGTAATATTCCATATTTTAAAGCGTCAATCTGATGCAGTTTGAAATGCTTTTTTTTCCAACCTGGGGAGATCTGGAGAAACGTAGCTTCAGCCATGAGTAAAAAATAATTTTGGCCTCCTTACTTAGTATTATGCAAGCCATTTCATGCCAGCCTGTCACTGGGTCTATCATTTACAGTATATGAGGCACAATGTGGTAAGGGCACCACAAAAGGCTTAATGCATAGCCCCCACGAGAGATGCCGTAACTTAACTTGTCTACTCTTCCATCCATGATTGGCAAGGCCCTTCGCGTTAATATTTCCATGCACTCGCATCCTCCAGTTATTCAACATAATAAATCAGCGGCGAAAAAAACAATACAATCATATATTCTTTAGAAGTACTAAATGATGCAAAATGTAAGGATCTCTTTTCATTTATGGAATTCTTGTCAAGAAAATATGATTCTATTGTTTTTTCGCCGCTGATTTATTATGTTGACTAACTGGATATATATATAAATATATATATATATATATATATATATATATATATATATATATATATATATATATATTTAAATATATGTTAAGCTCCTATTAAAGTATCAATCTACTACTTCTACTTCCAGTGGCACTTGCTCTTGACTGCTTTGCCTCATAGCTTGGCGACTTGGCCGTTTTGAGCAGAGCTCACCTTTCACCAAAGTGCTTATCATGTCAGTGCTCAGGGTCTTGTTTATGGTAACGAGACTGAAAATCGTCATCTGACGTCATGATTTGTTTTATACCTGCAAGGCTTGTAGGTTGACTGGCTGCAATAGTAGGAATTATTTGCTACGTTAACAGTCTGTAGTCAAACACCTTTGCAATGGTCACTTTGCCCCAACAGAGCGATTCAAAGTTAGAACAGGGAGTCTCCGTGGCGTTTGAGTTAATGTAGCTAAGTTATTCAGTACTCCAGTTATTCACACCGTAGCCGTCTCGTAACCAGGCTAATCACATAATATGCTTGCTAACTTTTTTATACAAATGTATCTGAATGTTATACCCCTTGAATTGAATTATCTCGTTAAGTTACCGAACACGTGTTTTAACGTTGTATATGCTTACATTACGGTCACACACAAAAAATGCGTCCAGCAGGGATTCCAAAATTGTCCGGGATTTTGCCAATTAGTTACGTCTTTACACGTTTGGAAACTGTATCTAAGACTTACGTTCCACCTTCTTGCGCGAGCTCTGACTGTAGGCAGAATTGTCATTGGTCAAACTTTCCCAGTGTTGACAGATATTATCCTCCAAATACGATCATTTGGAGCCTTATTTACAATCTGGCAACACTGACGCCTGCCGCCACTGAATATGCCCCCCCACACACACACAAAAACAAAACTCATCGAATCTACACGATTCACGTAGGTCACCTATTTTGTTTTCAAAACGGCGAATTTCGCTGAAAGGTGAGTGATTCTCATGCCTGACACTGAGTGCAGACATAAAACTGCTTTGGTTTTCTGAAGCCATTTTCTATTATGTTGTGTTTGATGCCTCTTTCTCTCTCTCTCACTCCCTCTCTCTCCCTCCTCATAGGGGATGAGGTACCTGCATGGCCGTGGGATCACTCACGGAAAGCTAAAGTCTCGTAACTGTGTGGTGGACGGACGCTTTGTCCTGAAAGTGACTGATTACGGTTATCCCGGCATCCTACAGGCCCAGAACATTGACCTAGTGCCAATCAGCTATGACGGTGACACACACGCACACGAACACATACACACACTTGATACAACAATAACTCTACAAGTTTCATTCAAAATGGTTTCGTCATGCTTTTACATGCATTCTCACAATCATGTTGTTCACATACTGTCTACTGTACACATACAAAAAGATACCAAAACACTCAACATACATTATTTTATACTACTGGGAGTGAAAATCTGTGAGATCCGCAAGATTCATTGTCTCATACGTGAGACGTGACAGATAACAAGTAAGACTTGACAGACTCAAACATCTGTCTTCACACATAGACTTATGCTGTTACATGCACTCTCATACTTGGCCATTTACAATCATATATACAAAATCAAATAAGCATACTTGAGCAGACACACACACATACACATTCACACACACACACACATGCACACACACACACACAGCCGCTGCATTCACACACACACGCACACACACTCATACACACTCACAGATGCACGAATGCACACATACACGCACACACACACACACTCACAAACACTCATAAACACTCACAGACCCATGCATGCACACACACACACACTCACAGACACATATGCATGCACACACACACACAGACACACACACACACACACACACTCACTCCTTTGCTCTCCTCACTGCAGACATGCTATGGACAGCTCCAGAGCTGTTGCGGAACCCCAAACCAAGTGGGACCTTTCCCGGCGACACCTACAGCTTCTCCATCATCGTTCAGGAAGTCATCACGCGCTCCCCACCATTCAGCACGTTGGACATGCCTGCCAAAGGTGAGGACGTATGTATGGACGCATGTATGATCACCTGATTTATGTGAGTGCCTGGTTTTATGGTGAGTAAGAGAGAGTTTGTGTGTTGTGAACGCCCAACGTTCCAAAGACACACCAAGGTCGTTTTCAGCAAGACAGATCCATTTATTAACTTTTAAATTCTCCAACGAAGGTAGTCAGACCTAACAGAAAAGACATAAGCCCACAGGCTTACACGCAGAGATACTACAACCTTTCCCCTCGTCAGCCACGCTTCACACTGACTCTTTAAAAACCCCTGTCTTACTAGTTGCTGTTCAGTGCCAAACTAGTCTAACAGTTTGCAGCTGAGCCTTCAATTAGTGGACGGCCTGACCTCCCTTGTCTCCATGGCACCTACCCAGGGTCCTAAAGCCTGCCCTATATAGCCCTGGTGCGGTATACTCTAGGCCGTCCACCACCTTTCCCAAAGGAATTTGCCCACCTCTAAGCCTAGTGGGGCCCCAAGAGCAACTTGGGGTATCACAGTGTGTGTGTGTGTGTGTGTGTGTTTGTGTGTTTGTAATGCATGTTCATTTTTGGTGAGTAATCAGGAAGCAGCAGTCATGTTTAAGGTGTTACTGATGTATATGTGTTCATATCTGGTGACAAATGTGTGCATTGTCCATTGTCAATTAATTGACGTGTGTGTGTGTGTGTGTGTGTGTGTGTGTGTGTGTGTTGCAGAGGTGGTTGATAAGGTTCGCTCCCCTCCTCCACTATGTCGTCCGGAGGTGTCCCTAGACGATGCTCCTCTAGAGTGTATCCAGATCATGAAACAGTGTTGGAGTGAGGACCCTGAACAACGACCCACATTTGAGGAGATCTTAAAACAGGTAACACACACATACACACACACACACACATACCAACGCGAACACACACACATACCAGCACACACACACACACACACACACACACACACACACACACACACACACATAAGCACAACACAAGCTCTCTCACAAACACACAGTCAAACCCATATACACTAACAGACTCCCACCCACTTTTACTCTTGCTGATGGATTCATCTTGCATTATTGTAACTGTACAGCACTTTAACCTGCCGTATGTATGTGTGTGTTTCTGTGTGCGCAGTTTAAGCAGATTAATAAAGGGAAGAAGACTAACATCATAGACTCCATGTTGCGGATGCTGGAGCAGTACTCGTCCAACCTGGAAGACCTGATCCGAGAGAGGACAGAGGAGCTGGAGGTGGAGAGGCAGAAAACAGACCTACTTATGGGTCAGATGCTACCAAGGTCTGTGACACAACAAAACAAAACAAACAAACAAGGCTGACTGCAGTCCGTTTTTTATTGCACAAACGACTCACTGCAACACACACATGTTATTTATGGAGGCGACACAGGACACACTGCACACACACACACACACACACACAGGCCTGAGGTCGCCGTGAATTCTTGCTCTGCTTTTTTCCCATCCTGGGACATCCTTCTTTCAGGACCCCCAGGAGCAGTGGGCAGCTTCTCAGCGCCCAGGGATCAAGTGAACTGTCAGTCTCGGTCAAGGACGGACAGGAGTGTTCTGTTCTTTTTGCATGATTTTCTGTTGGGGTTCTTAGTGGAGGAAATCCCTTGTGAACACGGGGAGAACATGCAAACTCCACACAGAAAGGCCTGGGAGATAGCCCACCTGAGCACTGAAGGTCTGGGGAGGACCTGCCCCCCAGAGCCAACAGCGCCCCACACACACACACACACACACACTCTCTTCCTTCTCTCCTGTCTTTCTCTCTCTCTTCCTTCTCGCTCTTTACTACGGCCTTTTCTCACACAAAAGGTGTCTAAATAAAGGTTTGTTTTAAATTTTTGATGACAGCAAACCTACTTACTGAAGACATAATGTTAGTGTACTGGCATACATATAGCTATATATATATATAGTAGCCAGTGGCGGCTGGTGGTTTTTAAAGTGAGGGAGGAAGGACTGTGCGCCTGGTTGCCATTGGCCTGCTTATTCCGTTGGTGGCATAAGTATGTGAGATACAAGTTGTTTCAGGGTGTTCTGTGGACTACAGTACTACAAAATAGCAGGCAGGGATACAATTGATACAAAGCCACCAGTGTGGCACCATTGTACTTAAAAAGCTGGTGGGCAGCATGTCTTTGGACTAGACAAGGCCAGAAGGATGCAAAGCCAATTAGTCAAATCAGGCCTACTCTTGATTTAAAAAACTACATTCTAAATTTTGGGCCTACCATTACTAAAGCTATTGGTTATTATTTGACTAATTTTATTTTCAGCTGCAATTGTTTTGACACAAGACCAAAAGTGATGCCATTTAAAATGCTCTGAATCATTCACTAACATCCTTTCCACAATATTAAACAACAAGTTACAAAGGCAACAAGTAAGAGAACATTATTTCAGAACTATTAACATGGGCTGTTAGCCTAACATTGTTTGTGGCAAATGTGGATGTTAATGGATGTTTCAGAATGTTGGTCAATGTGTAGCCTAATTAGAATATACGAAACACATCGCGTTCTGAAACATTAATTAACAATTTCCATTCAGAAAGTCAGCTGAACGTGAACAGTCAGACTAACAATAGGCGTATGAACGATTTAAAAACAAAACACTACAGCCGATTGTTTTTTATGGTACCAGTGAGCTATAAGTAGCCTATTTCGCATACCAATTAGCATTAACGGCAGTGGTTTTACCATTGGTTTAGTGACTCGGATTTTTGGAACAGGTTTCCCTGTTGTTATGATAGGCCTACTAACCTTCTCTCTGTAGCTCAATGAATAAAAAGGTTTGATCAATAAAACATCTTCGTTCTCCATTGCACATCCTCTTTATCTGCAATCTTTCTACAACACTCTTTAAGGGTGACGAGTTATCGATATCCTTCTGCAGAACGGTTGAAGACGGAAACTTCTTTCGGTATTAATGTCTAATCCCCTCCCTCCAACGCCAAATCCGTTGTTTATTGGTTAAGCGATGTTGGCGCAGACTCAGACGCTAGGGAGGTCTTTCCTCCCCTGGGCAATGTAAGTGAATGAGCCCCAACCGCCAGTATCAGAGACAGATTACATTGATCTCAATGGGAGCGAAAGGGAGGACGTCCTCCGTGCAGTAATTTCTTGTTACGATAGGGGGTGCTAATGTTATTTTAACTCAGGGAAACAAATTATAATATGCATAGTATTAAATACTGATATCAAACTGCATTTTTAAAGGAGTTTAGTCAGTTCAATTACAAAAATACATTTCTCCAAAAGTTTGGGGAGGTTCTTCCTCCGTTTCCTCAATGGAAGAACCTCCACTGATAGTAGCATAGTAGCCTTTATAGCAGTGGTGGTCCGTCAGGGCCTTCAAGGCCTTCTCTGCTGGCCTAAACATCATCAGAAAATAAATGTAATAAAATACATTTAATTTGAATATTTTCTTTTCATAAATATGTATTCAATTATTCCCCATAGTCCATTATCTTCATTTCATAGCTTCCAGCATTGTTAATGTATGTTAGAGCTTTCATCCAATCATATTTCAGCTATCATGTGTTGCCACGCTCCGAGCAACCTTCCCCGAGAACAGAAATCTTCCCTGAGGCCTTCAGAATTCACATTGAAGGCCCGTGTACATCTGATTGGTTTTCACAACTGGCTGTTTCAGTTCATTTAAGTTGAATGAACTGAAACAGACAGTTGTGACAAACAATCAGATTTCGAGTTGGCGACACTGGGCCTTCTAGAAGGCCCGGAAGATTTCTTTCCTCGCGTTGAACGTGACACGTAAACGTCCTTTGATTGGATACTGAGGCAGACCGGTGCAGTGCTTCAGTGCTCAGTTTAGCTGGCTAATGCGAAAACGACCTACATCGATTTCAATGCTTATTATGCTAGTTGTTTCAATTAGTAAGACTAAATATAATTACATTAACCAACTCAAATAAACTAGTTTACACCAACTTGATAATTCCAGTTTTTGATACAATTACAACGCCATTTTCAAGACGGAACTTTCAAGAAAAACTGGATATCGTGAGGATGGGAAGTTTAATGAAACTGCTTTGCAGGTGGGACAATGCGATGTTTAGTGGACAAACTTGTTTAAGCTCACATAGGCTACTTTCGGTGGACTAAATAAAACTTTGTAGACTAATCCCTGAAAATCGCCTTTTATTTTTAAGTTGTGACAGTAATATCCAAGCGATCATAACTGAGAGTTTACTACTCTTAATGTATTGTTAATACGGGTGTATTGATTTTAAAAGCTCCGTAAATATGAATAAAGTCGGCTGTACTCGACTATGTTAAGGTGATGCAATGCTCACTTATACTGCCTTTCTGTATAAATATAATGGTTCGAGAGCCATGGCGTCATAATGATGGTATTAGGAGGTGGATTCACTCAGTTTAACATCGTGTAGGACATCGCTGAAGGCCCAGTCGTGAAATGCACGGACCGCCACTGCTTTATAGTAGACCAGGGCCATTTGCGGCCCCTTGGCTGTCCCTGACCGGCCCGCGGAGGTCAATGAGATTCAAACGTTAAACCATAAAAATTCATATTACTATTCATTTGTATACTTATACTACTTACACATTTGGGCACACCTTTTATACTGCAAAAACATGCACATTTTTCATGCTGAATTGAGTTCAGCCTATTGGTCCAGCCCTCCACAACAGTCCGACTATCTCATGTGGCCTCTTGGGGAAATGAATTGCCCACCCCTGCTTTATAGCATAGAAGCAAAGTAGCCTTTTTAGGCGCCCTTGATTCATATGGTCCAATAAAGGGTTTCTACGAGTTTATCTAATCCTTTTGTTCTTCCTACCCTTTAGGACTGTGGCTCAGGCCCTGAAGGCGGGGAAGAAAGTGGAGCCGGAGCACTTTGCTGAGACCACGCTCTACTTCAGCGACATCGTGGGATTCACCACCATCTCCTTCCTCAGCGAGCCCATCGAGGTGGTGGACCTGCTCAATGACCTGTACACACTGTTCGACACCATCATTGGCTGGCATGACGTTTACAAGGTGGGTGGGGCCCAAAAAGTGTGTGTGTGTGTGTGTGTGTGTGTGTGTGTGTGTGTGTGTGTGTGTGTGTGTGTGTGTGTGTGTGTGTGTGTGTGTGTGTGTGTGTGTGTGTGTGTGTGTGTGTGTGTGTGTGTGTGTGTGTGCGTGTGTGTGTGTGCGTGTGTGTGTGTGTGTGTGTGTGTGTTTGTGCTGTTCTCAAAGTAAACATAATGATGGTCACACACTACAGATGGGTCATTTACTCACAGTCTAACCTTTTGACATTTTTGCAGTACCTTATGCATTACTGTACATCGCATGTCAACTGGACTGTACCTGTAATGTTTGTTTGCCATCTTGATTAGACAAACTAAGACCCAATCATTGTCACTCACTAGGACTCCTCTATGCTCCTTTGACCGTTTCTCAACTCTGTGTATACAGACAGTTTGTACAATACAGTTTTGTCTTGTGTTCAGGAAAAAACACGAAAAAACTGTTGTGCGTGTGTGTGCGTGTGATTGAAGGTGGAGACAATTGGTGATGCGTACATGTGTTCGTCTGGTGTTCCGAGTCGGAACGGTAACCGCCACGCACAAGAAATGTCCAACATGGCTTTGGACATCCTTCATTCCATCGGCACATTCCACGTTAAGCACATGCCTGATGTGAAGCTCAAGATCCGCATAGGACTGCACTCAGGTACCTCAAAAATCACATCAGATCACAAACCTCTTCATCTCACATCACCTCACATACCTCATCACCTCACATCACCTCACATACCTCATCACCTCACCTCACCTCACCTCACATCACCTCACATCACCTCACATACCTCATCACCTCACATCACCTCACATCACCTCACCTCACCTCACATCACCTCACATACCTCTTCACCTCACATACCTCATCACCTCACATCACCTTACATCACCTCACATACCTCCTCACCTCACCTCACCTCACCTCACATACCTCATCACCTCAAATACCTCATTACCCGACGTACCTCATCACCTCACATCACCTCGAATCACCTCACATTACCTCACATACCTCCTCACCTCACATACCTCATCACCTCAAATACCTCATTACCTGACGTACCTCATCACCTCACATACCTCATCACCACACAAACCTCATCACCTCACATCAAATCACCCCACATCAGACTTTGGGGGTTGGGTTGTCAGTGTATCAGTGCTCTTAAGTTATCAGATCACAACAGCTGACTTTATGTGTCTTCTCTTACCGGTATGTTTGTCAAGAACTCTCTCTTGTCTCTTGTCCATGTGTTTCGGGTACACAAGTGTCCTTGGTTGTGTGAAAAACCTGAAAGATGAGTGCACACAGCATGGTATAGGATCCTATCTTACTTTGAGGCCATGGCCTACCCAAGTCTAAACACCTGAAGAAGGCCCCTGGCTGGTGCAAAGTGCAAATGACAGGGGGCAGACTCCCTTTGTCAGAGAAGACCCATTTGGTTGGAGAGCACAAACTCTGGCGTGAAAAGTTCAAGGTGTTTTTAAAACGGTTAGAGGTTGGATCCTGAACAAAGTCCAAAAGGGGGCCTGAGGTAGTTAAGTAAAATCCCCAAAACAGCATCTGCTGTAACTTTATCTGACCAACGCATGCCAGCCTAGGCCTCCAACCTGTGGCATATACAGTATGCATAAGAGGCAGACCAGTGCCTCCTGGTGGATGGAAAATGTTTGAGGAAGTGTGCTGTCTAACTAGTGAGGTACTACCAGTGAGGTACAACAGTGTTAGGAATTGGTGCATGGAGTCGAAGCTAACAAAGAGGTGAAAAGAAACATTCAAAGTCGCTCCACCAGATCTTTGCACGTATATTTAAAAGGGCTTATTATACTCTCACTCTCGCTATCTATCTATCTATCTATTTATCTCTCTATCAATCTAAATATCTTTAAACCTATTTATCTGTCTGTCTATTTCTATCTATCTATCTATCTATCATTCGATCTATCTATTTATCTATCTATTTATCTATCTATCTCTGTCTGTCTCAGGGCCTGTGGTAGCAGGTGTGGTGGGCTTGACAATGCCACGCTACTGTCTCTTTGGAGACACTGTCCAAATCGCCTCCGGAATGGAGTCCGGTGGCCTGCGTGAGTATTTGCCCCTACCAGTGCATTTCCTTACAGTTTCAAACATAAAGAACACAGCAGCATACTGTCTCCCCAGGCTAGGCTCGTTCATAGCATAGGCTCCCCAGGCTAGGCTTGTTCATAGCATAGGCTCCCCAGGCTAGGCTAGTTCATAGCATAGGCTTTCAAGGCTAGGCTAGTCCATAGCATAGGCTTCCAAGGCTAGGCTAGTTCATAGCATAGGCTTCCAAGGCTAGGCTAGTTCATAGCATTCCTTGTTTGTCTTTGTGTCTTATGGGTGATGGGTTTGTGCTTTTACAGCCCAGAGAATCCACATAAATCAGAGCACCGTGGATATTCTGACAAGCTTGAAGCTCGGCTATCACCTTCCTGTCAGAGCAAATCCAAATCTAAAGGTAAGCACACACATACATTCACACACATTAAAGTACACATTGTATTTACACAGTGACGCTTGCATTATTTATTTCTCTTATACACACAGACACAGTAGCATACTCAATATTATACACACACACATTCACACACGCACAGATTTTAATGCACTAAAATGTATTGGTCTCTCTAGAAAGGGGCTGAGAAAACGTACTGGCTGGCCGGGAGAGATGGCTACGAAAAAGTACTACCTGTACCACCAGACCTTGTTGGAGGGTAAGAGAGAAAGTGTGTGTGTGAAAGGAAATAAATTGGGACGGAGACTGTGTGTGGTGTGTTTCTTTGGTTGGAAATAGGGTTGTGTGATTGCGGTCAACTTGTGAAGTAGTCTCTGTAATTAAGTGTTTTTAGGCTTGAGTTTGTATCTGTATTTGTGTTAAGCATACTGTATTACTTTGTAGTGCGTAGTTTCTTCAGCTAACTTCTCCACTCTTTCAGGGCGAGTAACCACGGCATCAACATTAATGATCTCCCCGTCGAACGCAGACAGAAGTTCATCGAAAGACAGAAAGTGAAGAAATGAGAGAACAGGTGCTGCCCTCCTCTCCTCTCCTCTTCCCTCTGTCTCTGTTCATCCCTCCTCTCCTCTCCTCTTTGTCTCTGTTCATCCCTCCTCTCCTCTTCCCTCTGTCTCTGTTCATCCCTCCTCTCCTCTTCCCTCTGTCTCTGTTCATCCCTCCTCTCCTCTCCTCTTCCCTCTGTCTCTGTTCATCCCTCCTCCCCTCTTCCCTCTGTCTCTGTTCATCCCTCCTCTCCTCTTCCCTCTGTCTCTGTTCATCCCTCCTCCCCTCTTCCCTCTGTCTCTGTTCATCCCTCCTCCCCTCTTCCCTCTGTCTCTGTTCATCCCTCCTCTCCTCTCCTCTTTGTCTCTGTTCATCCCTCCTCTCCTCTTCCCTCTGTCTCTGTTCATCCCTCCTCTCCTCTTCCCTCTGTCTCTGTTCATCCCTCCTCCCCTCTTCCCTCTGTCTCTGTTCATCCCTCCTCCCCTCTTCCCTCTGTCTCTGTTCATCCCTCCTCTCCTCTCCTCTTCCCTCTGTCTCTGTTCATCCCTCCTCCCCTCTCCTCTTCCCTCTGTCTCTGTTCATCCCTCCTCTCCTCTCCTCTTCCCTCTGTCTCTGTTCATCCCTCCTCTCCTCTTCCCTCTGTCTCTGTTCATCCCTCCTCTCCTCTCCTCTTCCCTCTGTCTCTGTTCATCCCTCCTCTCCTCTTCCCTCTGTCTCTGTTCATCCCTCCTCTCCTCTCCTCTTCCCTCTGTCTCTGTTCAGCCCTCCTCCCCTCTTCCCTCTGTCTCTGTTCATCCCTCCTCTCCTCTTCCCTCTGTCTCTGTTCAGCCCTCCTCCCCTCTTCCCTCTGTCTCTGTTCATCCCTCCTCTCCTCTTCCCTCTGTCTCTGTTCATCCCTCCTCCCCTCTTCCCTCTGTCTCTGTTCATCCCTCCTCTCCTCCCCTCTTCCCTCTGTCTCTGTTCATCCCTCCTCCCCTCTTCCCTCTGTCTCTGTTCATCCCTCCTCTCCTCTTCCCTCTGTCTCTGTTCATCCCTCCTCCCCTCTTCCCTCTGTCTCTGTTCATCCCTCCGTCACTTTTCTACTGTCGTCTTTCCACCCTTCATTTCCCTCTACTATTTACATGAATGTTGTTCATCCATTTATCTTTCTGTTTGTTATTCTATTTCTCAAACCATTTTCCTTTGGCCTCGCCTTCATTCCTTTTCATTGAGTTGAAATTTTAATTCAAAAACCACATTAGACAAAATGTCTGAAATATTACAGCAACACAGTAATCCTGATGAGGTGCATGAACCCTTCAGCAAAGGAGTTTTTGATACATTTAAGTGCTATTTTAATAAAGGAATGCACCCATCAACAATGTAAGATTCTTAAGCAATGTGAGATTCTATACACACATTGTGATATATCCTGCTAAAGGGTTAACAGACACACTAGTGTAAACAAAAAGAAATTATGAAGATAAAAGCGGACTCGCTGCTATATTATATAATAATGATACTAAAGTACAGGTGTTGGCACACATATGAATGTAAAGTAATTGTATTTATTGTGGTCTTATGTTCATGCACAGACTCTTCTGCACCAACAGCCTGTCTCAGGAATGGGGGGATAGATGCAGAAGACTGGAACGGAGAGATTATTTTTTGCCTCTGTGCATTCGCATGATCGTGCAGCACCATGCCCTCTGCAAAAATGCTTAGTACACTCACAAAACGTTTCATCTGTCCCTCGTGAACACAAACACGTGCAATCTCTTTCTCTTTCCAATAAATTCCTCCTGGTCCCTCTGATACGCATAAACAAACAATTACAAAAAACAAAGCTTCTGCTACAGGCCCAATGATCTTGAGTGTATGTGTGTGTGTGCGTGCGTGTGTGTGAAGTGTGGGTGTATGTGTATGTATACGTGACCAAATGCATGTGTAAGCTGAAAGAACAAAATATCTACCATGTTTTCTTCTTTCTGCCAATCTGCAATCAGGTTTCAGTGGGAACAGGGGGCTGGTGCATTCTGGGAAATGTAGTTATCATTGTTTACCGTGATGCATGCATGTGTGTACTGTCTTTACAAGATGTATTTGTACTGATACTTTACTGAAATTCACATTTATCAGATTCAATTATGTTATTTAAGCATTAAGTGATTAATTGTATTGTGATTCACATCATAAGTGATTTACACATGTATGTCATATATGTCAAATATATTTCGGATATATATTTTACTACTACGTTTCCTCGGTAATGTTCAATGTTCTTGTAAATTATGTTTTCTTGTAAATTGATAGATGAACAGATGTATGCTTATGCACACACATGATCATTTTGCAGACCAAAAGGAGATTTTTTCATGGTAGTCTTATGACTTCTGACAGCTGATGTTATGTTCTGTGCTCTGCAGGTGGGGGTCTGTCAGGGGTTGGATGTTTATTTTATGACAAAATAAACGTTGGTAGACTTTCTGGTGGATTGTCAATGAATCAGTCATTGAAGATGCACACACAATTTCTCAAAGGTCACAAAAAATGTCGACACTCAATAGCAGTTTAGAGTTAGCAGACCTCTAAAGTGATGTTATTTAGGGCAGACCTCGTCTGCGGTCGTATAGTCTGTCCTCGATGGAAAACGTTGAGAAAAGATGTGAAGTAGAATCCATAAGGACTAAGGAAAAGACAAACGCGGTGCTAGCAGAATCTGACTGCACTTACAATAGGCTACTGATTATGTGAAGGCGGATGTTAGTGACGTGGGACACATTGGTTGTTGATTGGGTTGTTGTTAATGCCGCAAGGAATTGTGGGGTGGTACTATCTCCTTTCTTTTCGGAAAGGATGGTCCAGTGTACCCTATGCTAAAGAAAATACAAACGGAAGCACTGAAGCACCTTTCCTAATTCGACCAGCTTTTATAATGGCTGCCATTTAGATACTTCCAGGTCATTTCACAGTTGGGAACCTTCCTAAGCATAAAAGGTCTATCCAAACGGGGCCCCAAACAGAGATGCTGAGTGGATCTGAGGGGAACTCACACTGCTTATTTACACAAACACACAGAAGCATTTCTTCAGAACATGTATATTTATGTACATTCATATTTATATACATTATATTTATGTGCTGTTTCGCAATATTTACAATTCCACCAATTTCAAATTGAGATGCATATCAAATGCACGTGACAAAAACATCAATATTTAAAGGACATCATTAATAAGAAACACTGAATTATTAATTCATTTTAATTATAATGCCATTCATTGAAATGGACTGCATGAAAAATATCGCTTAATAAATAATAAATAAATAGATAAATCTCAGGTGAACAACTTGAAACACTTCTCAGCTGGAGGTGTTTACAGGCCACTGGTGAGCCTGTAGAAAACGCTGTAACATAGGTGGTAGGGGCAGCCTGTCAGTCAAGGAGACTCGACTCCGACCCATTGTCTGATGGATGGACAGACTGCATAGTGACATCAGAGAAGGAGGGTCACCTGAGGGAGGAGAGGAGGAGCGAGAGAAAAAGATCGCGTCAGTTCTCAGCTGAGGAGACAAGGGAATAAACATAAAACTGGATTGTGTATAAAGAAAGAGGAATGAAGCCTTAAGCCATAAAAACGCTTAGGCAACTGATTCGAAAACAATGGAAGACTTGTCTCATGGGGTCAGACGTGACTACATAACTTTAATAGTGTTGACTAAAAGTGTGTTGAAAATGGCCGATGACAAGGCTACAGCTAGTTAGTTGTCCTTTATAAGACCTTAACTCCATTATCTTCTCGTTCTCACACTTCTCTACTTAACAAGTGACATAAAACAAATGATGGTTACACTTACGAGACATGCCGCCAAGGTAGCGCAGGCGTATACTGGCTCTGCCCCAAACACAGCTGACTGCCAGGAAAAGCTCCTCCCCTTTTGGTAGATCAGCAAAGGCCACGCCCAAATAGCGCCCCTCCACCACGTATCCCAGAGTTCCTGCATCCGCATCCACTGCCACCACTACATGCTCTGGAATGACCACTGGATGCTCCGCCCCTGCAGGATACCTCCCCGCCTCCTTGCCTTTATGCCACAGCTCATTGGATGAGAGCTCCCACCCCCAGGACTGGGAGTCTCCGCCCACCAGCGCGGTATAGCCCGACGCCTGCCGAGGGCTCTTCCTTGTGGAAATACCGATGAGGGCGTGGCTTCCTCTTTCGTCTGCCTCCCAGGCCACCTCCCATAGGTGAAGCCCCGTCCTGATCCCACCGCTGGATCGGATGGCGTCGCTGCTCTGCTCCACAGGCTGACGCCACACACACACTCCACCATCGCTCACTTGCAGGTGCGGGGATTTCTCAGATATACTCCAGAGCGAGCACGGGTTGCCAGGGACAACGGGTGGTGAGTGGAGGAGTGCGGAGAGGCGCATGGATGGAGTGGTGGAGAGAGGGGAGAAAGGAGAAAGAGAGGACGGAGAGAGGGGGGGTGGAGTGGTCCTGGAAGGGCTGCTGTCACACAGCCGGCGGCACAGAGAGAGACCCATCCACGCCACAGGGCAGATAACAGAATGAAGACCGGGTGATGTGAATATCCCTCTCTTGTTGAGTCTGGGGAAAATGGAAGAAGCAGCATATGGATGTCAGCCATGAGCCACAACAGAACTCAAACACAAACATGTTTGTTAGTTTCATGTTTGATCTTTTGACCAAAAGTAACAGTTTGTCTGTTTCTACTCCTAGGCCTACATGCTTTTACATGTCTTTCCTTCAGTCAGATATTTGAACTCTTCAAATCACTTTCTTCTGCTACCTCTACCTTTAAGAGCCTTTTTGTCCCCCTCCATTCCAGAACAAATAACAAACATATATATATATATATATATATATAGCCTACTGTATAAATAGACAGTGCATTGACAGGAGAGGAAGTTAATGTCACTAAATGAACAGAGCATTTTTTTTTCTCTAATAATAACTAAAGTTACTTCTTACCTTACGGAGCATGTGTTATGCGAGCTGTGGAATGACTAAATGCCCCGTGTTTAACGTTCTTATATGCATGCCGTATCAATGCCCAATTGCGTGTTCGCTTTACCTTATCTCTTGTGCCTCCGAAGGGTCTGTGTATACTGTCTGGCGACCTCAGACGCGGGAACGGGACACTCCATCACCACAGTGTAGCGTCACATAAGGCCGTCAAGCCAAGGGCGCGAGACACGGTGACGCCACGATAGTGACTGGCAAGTCTGTGCACTTAATGTTTTTGCGTATTGTCTGGTCGGAGAGGAAATACTCCGCTGCCCAAATGGAAGGTGTAAGATTATAAGAAAAAAAAGATATTTGACTTAATTAGGCTACAGTACAATTTCTTTGTTTAATTGTACGCTCACTAGAGGGATTCAAATGCAACGTAAAGAGGACTACAAAACTAACACCTTGTCGAAGTAGATTTTATGCCGAACTAAATTTTTCCTATTTTTATAACAAAGAAAACATCCTTTCTTTTGTATATGGTACTATGTTTAACATTTCAATTTAGGACGACGATAACTGTCCAGCTGTGGACAGCCTTTAGCCTACTGCTATGCCAAATACTACTACTGAAATGCCGTAGTTTTCAGAAACTCCTTGATGCCTTATTTCACCTACAGAGGGCGCCAGACACCATAAAGATAGTCTCAAGATGTGTATAATGTGTGTCTCCTGATGCTTAGACCATCATTTTGCTGTGATTTGTTTATTATTTATTAGCGTTTGTCTATCTTCTGCTTTGAGTTTTTTGCGTTTGATTTTGTTTGTGTGTGCGTAATTGAATGTGTCATGGACAAGCAACTTTTACACAAAAGCAAATAAAACAACAAACCTTCAGCAGCAGAGATACAGATTAACAAGACAGAATATCATGCAAAGCTGTGTTTAATATGGTTTTTCTTTAGTGTGATATCATGTGTGTCTCTCACTTTGTGTGTGTGTGGGTGGGTGTATCCATAGACATCCTATGTCATATGTCCATGTCTATGGGTGTATCTGTGTATTTGTGCATTTATGGACATTTCCTCTCCACACTCTGTTTCCCCCCTTCATCATACTCCTGTTTGGAGATCCACATCTGCTGGAAGGTGCCCTGATAGAGTGAATGATTGAGAAAAGGATAGATAGATAAATGGAGAAAGAGGGAGATTTGAGGGAAGCCAGGCCTAGAAGCAGAGAACAGCGCAGTCTTTCTGTCCAAGCATGCATGTGTATATGTACCGGTATGTATTTGTGTGTGTATGTGTGTGAATGTGTGTATGTATGTGAATGTGTATGTGTATAGTCTGTATGTGTGTGAATGTGTGTGAATGTGCTGGGGAGAGAGACTCACTAGTGAAGCCAGTATGGACCCTCCTATCCAGGAACTGAAGCGTCGCTCGATCGTGCTGTTGCTGGCTATGAGCTTCAACCTCATACTCTGGTGGGAGTGAGGGAGAGAAAGAGGAAGAGACAGAGAAGTAGATGGAAACACTGCTTCGTCTTAGAATTAAAAGTGAAGAAGTGAGAGAAAAGTTACTACATAGTAATTAGGCAACATTTGACATGCATGTCTACACATACATTACTAGCACATAACTACTACATAACATTGCTAGTGTGTGTGTGTGTGTGTGTGTGTGTGTGTGTGTGTGTGTGTGTGTGTGTGTGTGTGTGTGTGTGTGTGTGTGTGTGTGTGTGTGTGGTGTGTGTGTGTGTGTGTGTGGTGTGTGTGTGTGTGTGTGGTGTGTGTGTGTGTGTGTGTGTGTGTATGTGAGTGAGAGAGAGAGCCTACCGGTGGAGCTTTTGTTGACAGTTCTCTGTTGAGTCTCTCTGTGAATCCTTGCAGCAGTGTGTTGCCCCCAGTGGCAATCACACTGCCATACAGTCCCTAAAGAAGATATTAGCACGTTTAATAGCAACACAGAACAATATGTGAATATATTCTCTTCCTGCCACTGCACTCACTTACACAAACACACACTTGCCTCCTCTCCCGCCAAGTCTATCTCCCTCACTCAGACACAGACACACACACACACACACACCCCGCACACACTATCTCACTCTTATACAGAATATGTTTAGATTAAGTAAATGGGCTCTTACTTATGGAGGATTACCGGGGCCAAAACTAAATAAATAAATAACTAAATAAATGAATGGTTAAATACTTGGATAAATACATAATTAGATTTATTTATACCTACATTTATTTATTTATACTTACATATATTTATTTATACTTACATATATTTATTTATACTTACATATATCTATTTATATTTACATTTTGTCATACATTTTGTCATACATTTTGTCATACATTTTGTCATACTTACATTTTGTCATACATTTTGTCATACATTATGTCATACTTACATTTTGTCCACGGTGTAACTTGCTTGCAGCAAAATAAATCCGTCATCCCCGTCAAAAAGTCAGGGGGCGGGTTAAAGCCTCTGATTGGTGGTTCAACTTGAATTGACTGCTTTTGACTAATTCAAGATGGCAGCACCCGGTGTGGATTCAATAAATGGAATATTGCATGCTACAGTAGTCGAAATGTTGGCTGTAGCTGAGGAGATGGAGGCAACTGACTATTCACATTGTTTTTAAAATCATATTGAGGGCTTCGCTGAGATTATATCAACGGTATCGGCCCTGACTTATACAGACATAGATGAAAATGTGTTCACGATCCTCAGCGAGATGGTAGCAGATGAGGCTGAGTGATAGCCTACAGGCGATACACCCTGGAGGTGGTCTACTCAGTTTGATCTTCGGCTGGCACAATTGAACACTTCGCACTCTCTGGCCTGAAAATACAAGATATTGCGAACCTTTTTCGAGTGTCCAAGCGCACTATCAAGCGACAAATGCAGCAGAGTGGTATCAGGTATTAATAAGAGTAGACTGTGTCTGTGTCAGGGGTATGTTCGGGATCTGGAGAAAGTAATGGGTAAACGTCCCTTGTCATGACTAAACGGAGAGCTCCAACTATTAACTCTCTAGTCTGAGAGTTGTCATGTGTTGGGGAGCTGTGAGTCTCTTTCTCTGAGACTGTTGTAACGTCATTACTGCTTGACTGTCACTATGTTTACATTATTGTGCCCTATAAAAGATGGTCCTCCGGCTCCGGCCTTCAGAGCGGAGAGAGACATGATTGAGACCTAAGCCTGATGTTGTGTTGTTTTTTATTGTCAGAGGTCTGGGTTTCTCTGCCAATCTACAGATTGATAAACGTATTAAAATCCAGAACTCAACTGAACGTAGACCCCGTTTATACGGTGGGAAAACTTATATATTTTCATGCGGTTTGGCCTTTCATTTACGAGAAAAAACAGAGGTTTTATCACGGAAAACGATCATTTCTAAAAACTCCGGCCGAAGTGGAGATTTCAGGAAAACTCAGTTTTTGCGTGTGCACTGGGTCAAACGGAGTTTTAGGTTATCAAACGTCACATATGCGCCTAAAAATGCATTCATGTGAGCGTCCTATATGTACAGTTAGTTTGCTTACTGATCATGGATGCTGTTAACGTAGTGCTCATTTATATGTTAATGCAAACGCAGGATTGCATTCTTTCAACCCTATAACTGAATCTCTCAACCCTTCCCCGGTGTGTGACTATTGGCTTTAACAATGGTATCCCCTGCACTTCCACCAGTGGACTACGAGTTTTACATTCCATCTTGTCTACCTGTTGTAGCCAAATAAACGTAAAGGATCCACATATCTAGGACTCATAGCCAATTTAATGGATTAGCAGCCTACTTATGCAAACCTACAGGTTTGGCATAGTTACGATGGCGCTTGGGGGCGTATATGCGGGTTCATGTAAACAGAACGTTTTTTGGAAAACAACCTTGTGTGTACGACGTTATTTTTGAACGGAAGGGCAGAAATATTCTCTATTCTGTAATTACCCGGCTATGTGTAAATGTGGTCTTACTCTTAGTCACTCCGTTTATGAAGAGACGGACAAAACACTTTCTTCATCACTGGTGATTCAAAAACTGAGGACATAAGAACCATGCTACAGCGTAACATAGCAGCCTGATGCAAACTATGGAAGAAGAGATAGACGTGATGGGGTAACGACAGCGCTACGACTACTACGGCCAGTGCACCCATGGCTAAGGCCAGTAGGCCACATTAAACCCAACATTTCATAACACTACTAGAAATACTACTACTACTACTAGTAGTAGACGAGTTGAGGGCCTCTTAAATTAAGGATGCAGCCTCACTCAGCAGCTGAGGGTATGTCTTCTGGGACATTCTGGTATCTTGATTTATTTAAATAATGCTTAATAACTTTCATTAAACTAAATCTGGCGCTTGGCATCCATAAACGGCAAAATTCAATATCCCTCGAGCCTGATCGACTGGTTGAGCCTGCCTGGTGTGTAATACTGTTCATTCACCAATCAGAGGCTTTAACCCGCCCCCTGACTTGGTGACGGGGGATGACGGATTTATTTTGCTGCAAGCAAGTTACACCGTGGACAAAATGTAAGTATGACAAAATGTATGACAAAATGTATGACAAAATGTAAGTAGGACAAAATGTTTGACAAAATGTATGACAAAATGTATGACAAAATGTAAGTATAAATAAATATATGTAAGTATAAATAAATATATGCAAGTATAAATAAATATATGTAAGTATAAATAAATAAATGTAGGTATAAATAAATCTAATTATGTATTTATCCAAGTATTTAACCATTCATTTATTTATTTATTTAGTTATTTATTTATTTAGTTTTGGCCCCGATAATCCTCCATACTTACTGGCCGAATGTCGATGTCACACATGCCGATGCTAGTGGTCACCACATGACCTACTCCGAGCATGGTGTTCCCCGACAAACCCTAAACACAGGAGACATGGCGCCATATTATGCCAGATGGCAATGTTATATCCTGGTAGGTCTATGAATAATATAGATTATTAGTACAGTAACCTCTGTGCTACATAGAGTACTGAATGAACAAGAGCTTTCCAAAGTGGTGCAGAAGTGTAGTGTTCTAGTGTAGTGTGGCATGGTGTCCTATTCTATGTTATCTACCTAGTAGTAGTGAAGGTGTGCTGTGGTTTGTGAAGTACCTTCACGTTTGAGGGGTCAAAGAGGCCTTCTGGGATACGTAGGCGCTCAGATCCAAAGTCGGTGGTGAAGCCATTTGGCATCTCATAGTGCAGCGTTGGCATCTGAACCGCAGCCCTAACCAAACCCGTGAAAGCAATGCATACATACATACACACACACACACACACACACACACACACACACACGCACACACACACACACACACATGCACACACACACACACACACACACACACACACACACACACACACACACACACACAATCTTAGAATGTTTTTGCGCTAATGTGTTGTTCTGTTCTGTTGTTAGGGTGCTAATGTGTTGTATTCTGAAATGTGCATTGTACTGCCATTCATAGATGGAAGTGGGGGTGGGGGGTGATGTGACAGCTACCACACACCCCTCCCCCAAACAACAGCTTTTTGTTTGTTTTTATTTTAAATAAAGAAAAGGTGTTTTAATTTGTCTGACTTTCATTTCTGATATGAAATGATAAACCTGTCTCCTCGTGGAGATGTCCAGGATTGCATGTTACAACTTTTGATGCGCATGTGTGCGCACGTTGACCTGGTTAGCTAGAAAGTGGAGTCAGATTAGGCTAGGGGACAGTTCAGGGCAATGCCACATAAGTGGATATTTGTTTTCTGTTCAGACACCTCCCTCTGAGCCAGCTAACCGCCTGAAAGAGAGAGAGAGAGAGAGAGGGAGAGAGAGAGAGAGGGAGAGAGAGAGAGAGAGAGAAACAACAGCTGACAAGGCGACACCTGCACCTCCCAGATCTGTGCTAGTACACCGGCAGCAACAGGGGCAGCAGCAGCCGCCCCACTTGGTTGTACTACTCTTCCTCCCCCGGCCCCCTGAGGCTACACAAAAGCCAGGTGCAATATCCTTCAGCCCAGTAGAGAATTATGCATTCCCTGTCCACCTCCAGGGAGAGCATCACTCCTGCAAGGCCGCCTCCTTCAAAGAGTGGCAGTGGCCAGAATACTCTGCAGACAGTAACAGCATTGTGGGCAGTGGTGAAATGTAACTGAAAACATTTACTCATACTGTATGATGATGAGGAGGATGTGTGATATAGTCTATGCCTCTTTGATATTAACCATTCTTTTATGGGGATAATACTACAGATGCTTTGTAAACGTCTAAATATTTATATATAAATATATCTAGTTTTTTTAATAACAGTATACTTCTCAAATTATTTTATATGTGAGATTAAAGCCTTGAGTCGGGCACATTAATAGCTCAGTTTAATCAGCACTGCTGTGTTGGACAGCACTGTCCAGGGTGCGGCACCACAAAATAATCGATAACGGTGCGAGGGGTAAAGCTGTCTCATGTGTGACGAGTGGAGTAGTCTATGCCCCATGGCCCCACATTAACTACATCAGATCAATAATACCAACAGCAGCCAATGGCTGTCAATACATGTTTAATTTTATCTCCACTTATTATTATTTGAATGAGCCGTCACTTTCATGCCTGGCTGAGTTACTGTCTCATATGAAACCCACAACCTGTCCCACAGATATTATTTCATCTCGCCTTTTAAAGTAGGTGTTCCAAGTTGAAGGGAGTAGTGTGCTCAACATCGTTAACTAATCGCTAGGAGTTGTACCGTCCTTCTTTAAACACCCAGTGGCGAAACCTCTGCCAAAGACTTCTTATTTCTACATTCTATAGAGAATACTCGAAAAGGCAGTTTTTAATACATTACAAGGTTATTTAAATGAAAATGGGATCTTTGACTTCAGTTTTTCATGCAATTCACAGCACTTAGTTTGCCCTGTTCAAAGTTACAAATGAACTGCTGCTCACAGACTCTAAGGGCTGTGCGGTTCTGGTTCTCGAAGGTCTGACAGCTCCTTTCAACACAGTGGACCATGCAGTGTGGCTTGAGCAGTTTGAGCATTATGTTGGGATGAAAGGGGAAGCATTTTAGTAGTACATTTATTGTCAATACTATATTTTTTAAATGTTGCACCCCTTTCATGTGGAGTCCCACAAGGTTTAATATGTGGCAACCTCTTCTCACTTTAATTATTGCCTCTTGGCCAGATATTCAGAAAGCATAGGATCTGTTATCCCTCTTAATTCTGGTCAAGACCATTATCGACACCTCTTTGACAGCCTTAAAGACATTAAACTCTAGATGGGCAACAACTTCCGCAAGGTTAGGGAAAATAAGACAGTGGTTATAATTTTGGTTCCCTTGACCTTAGTCATGTGCTTGGTCCTCTCACACCACACCAGAAGCCTACAGTTAAAAATATTGAGGTGCTATTTGACTCAAATTTGACAGGCAGATCAGATCAGTATTTGGTTGTCAGTGCATCATTTTACCAGCTGAGAAAATGACAAACTTCCTATTCCAAAAAGACTGTGAGAAGGTGGTCCATGCCTTATATCTTCCAACTTCTAACTGCAATGCACTATATTGAGGGAAAAGCCAATCATTTCATAAATAACAAGTGGTCGAAAATGTAGCAGCTAGACTTTTAACTAAGACCAAGAAGTTTCGACCTCATTATGTACCAGTTTTAGCACATATACATTGGCCCCCCAGGAAGATTCAGGGTTGATTGATTTTATTGTTTGTTTTAAAGGCTGTGAATAGTCTAACTCCAACCTACATTTCTAACCTTCTGACCCCTTACATTCCATCAAGGAGTCCTCCTAGGATTTATGAATTGAATAAATTATGGAATAGTCTTAGGCTTTTATTCAGTCTTAGGTTCACTCTATGCTTACTTTTTTAGTCAAGATCACTTTTTAATTAGTTGTTCATGAGTTATGTTTTTATTGTTTTGGTGGTTTTATTCTGCTCTATTTCCCATATTTATGCTTTTATGTGTTTACATTTCTCTCTTATCCATCCTCTTTTTATCACTTTTTTTGTATACTTACTTTACTTATTTTGTGTAAAACTTATTTTTCTTTACTTATTTATATTTGTTTTATATCATGTCTATTTTTTACTATCTCACTTTTTCTTTGCTTTCTATGTCCCAGATTTGACATGTTTCATATGTTTTACCCTTTTTAATCTCTTATTTCATTCTTGCTTATTTGTTATAATAAATTGGTTAACCTCAACTGAAAAGCAACTCCTGTTGTTTTTAAATGTGCTAAATGTGAATTAAAATAAACAGCACCCCCCACCCCCCCCATCAGAAAATAGTTCCAACGTCCCTGCTACTAGTCAAAGTAACACAGTCTCTCACATGCATGCTCTTTACATTCTATCCCTAATCAGTACATAAATATAAGCATAAGCATTGCTTCAAACATGCATTAGAACCAACATATCTTTATCCCATGAGTGGTAGAAAACCATGTATATGTATACGTGATGTGGTGTGTATGTGTGTGATATAGCCATAAGGCATCAACCAAAGGAAACCATGTTTATGAGGATATTGTGATGCTTAGTGATTCAATTCCTTTTGGAATATAACCCATGATCATGGTTTGAACATAGCCCTAACCAAACTTAAACATTGTCTTGGTGAGGTCAAATGCAGTCTCCCCTACAACATAGACCTGAGTGCAGTGAAATAGGATAACTAAAACTATGTGTGATGGAGGACTATACCACTTACTGCTCTTCATAGGGAGAGTCAGACACCTGCAGAACAGTTGCTTGAAAATCGTGAATCACCTCCTAAGATCCAGAGTTGAATAGAGAAGGGAATGGTAAAAGAACAAGTGAAGCAGGTAGAAGGTAGAGTTAGTGTGGTTGAAGCTTTGCTGTCATTAGTTCCAGATTGTTTGTGCGATAACACTGGAGGTGTCAGTTCGAAGCCGATGTTCTTACATTGCACATGTAGGTGTGCCAGGACTTTGAGACAGGAGGGAGTTTATCTTTCTTAGTCCAGTTAGCGGGTGCACCCTCTCTCACCGCTTCCTATAGAAAAATAGCCACACACAAACAACACATACACATACACATGCATACAGTATACACACACACAGACACACACACAAACACACACACACACACACACAATAACACACACATACACAATTAATGTGAAATATAAACATTTGTGTATATAAAACGTCCAATGTATTGATAATGCATAATATGTTCTGGATATACTGAATGTACGTATATGAGTATTTCTTATCAGTTTGGAAAGAGAGAGGGAAAGAGAGAGAGAGAGGTAGAAAGAGAGAGAGAGAGAGAGAGAGAGAGAGCGAAAGAAAAGGACAGTGAAAACAGACTGCACCTTGGATGCGATCATGTAAGGAGGTGTGATCTCAATGTTCATCTCCTGGAACAGTTCTCTGCACTGCATCGTGATGAAGTCTCCAGCCAGGGGAGATTTAACGATACCTGACCACGCACCACAACATTTAAGCTCAGTTTGAAACCCTTAAAGGTGCAGTAAGACATGTTGGCTTTCAAAACTGTCACAATAATGATATAACAACTATGATAATACATAAACATTGTGAAACTTTGTTTCTTCTTTTTTCTTTTTTATTTCTTCAGATTTCTCAGAGTTCTAGAAGCATCTGATTTTTTTCACAACAAACACCACTGACTGCACTTTGAAGTACCAATGCATGGCATTATAGCACAGTTAAGAATATTATATACAGTTAAGTGCTGTTATATATAAGGCCACACAAGTGCACTTAATGTACCTGGACACAGGAACTCACACCTGAATAGTTAGGCATACCTTGACACAGGTAAGCACATTTGAAACAAAGTAAATGGATTTATACGTGTGCGTGTTTGCATGAAAACTGCTTACCTTGCTGTAAGACATACCCATCATGCACTGGGATGGCGGTGGTGTGCGTAGCTCCACTGTCCAGAACCAGTCCTGTCGCACGGCCATTAGCAAAGCTACAGCCAATGACGTTAAGGCTACGTGATGCCATGGAAACCGACTTATGAAAGCAATTCTGAACTGTAGTCACTCACACATATGTGTACATGTTTCAAGCTCTTGACACTTGAACTTGTGATAACTGGTAGCATCACCAACAATCACCACTGGTCTGCTGGATGGAAGCATGCTTTTTAGTTTGATTGGGACGTAAACTGTATGATCAGAGTTGGGGCATTTAAATGTTGAGTCTGCGATCCTGGCAAAAGGTCACCCACCAATCAATCACACCCTTCCCTTCCATGCTCCTGAAGCAACGTCTTGATTGGCCTAAAATTGTTTATGGCTCGGTTCAAGCCACTATGTTTGTTTCCTATTTTCCCAAGTCAGCAATTTTCTGAATTTGACAAAAAGTGTATGCAATTAGAACTGCTGATGGCCACTTGAAGCTTTGAACTGGATAATGCATGTTTGTAATTGGAAAGTGTTTCTTGTGCAATTAAGATCCTGATCTGTTCATAATATTTTAGTGGCAGTTTTTGGTTTGTTCTGATAGGTTGAGTTGTGGTTGGATTGGTGATGGGTTAATGCTGCCTGAGTGATGGCTGATGACTGGTGACAGAGGGGCTGTGACTGGATACGCAGTGAGAACGGCAGTCTTGCACAGGAAAAAGGCAGGTATGTTGTAGTGTTCAAACATCAGCTCAGTCAGCTTCTCCCTCTTCACACGCGAGTTCCACTGCAAACACACACACACATATACACACACACGCACACACACACACACACACACACACACACACACACACACACACACACACACACACACACACACACACACACACACACACACACACACACACACACACACACACACACACACACAGATACACATTTGCATTTACAAACCTACATACAAACACAAATTGCTTTGATCATTTTGGCAAGTAACCGTATAATAACCGGGGAAAATGTGTAGTCCACCAGTCAATACACACTATGTGTGTGTGTGCATGTGTAAAGTATGTTTGCTTACTGGGGCCTCGGACATGAGCACAGGGTGTAGGTTGGGCTCGGATTTAATATATTTGCTGTACACATGATCCACTATGGCCTGGAATGCTTCCCAGTCCTCAACTGAGACAGACACAGAAACAGAAAGAGTGTCATCATAGCAGAAGAGTCATGCTACACTTGGTTGTGTGTTAGGTGGTGCAGCATGGTAATGTTTATGTGTGTGTAAATGTGTGAATGCCATGTACTTGAGCATGTGAATGTGTGTGTGTGTGTGTGTGTGTGTGTGTGAGTGTGTGTGTGTGTGTGTGTGTGTGTGTTTGTGTGTGTGCGTAAGTGTGTGTGTGAGAGAGAGAGAGACAAAAAGAGAGAGAGAGAGAGAGAGAGAGAGAGAGAGAGTTTGTATGTGAATATCTTGTGTATAAATGTGTGGATGTGTGTGTTTCATACTCATGCCATTCTTCAGTGGTGAGATTAGCTCCACTCCAGCTAGGGGCACATGTAGAGCGGGTGTGTCTAAGTGAAAGCTCCTCCCAACAGAACGTTCTTGTCCCGCCTCTGCATCACTCGGCCCCTCCTCCTCTATTTGCACTCCCAGAGAAGTCGGAAAGTCAGCCTATAGGGATTAACATCCTATTAGCCTACCTGACCAATCAGTAGCCAAAAGGCACAATCAGCTATAAAAGCTCACCATTTAATGTGATGATAAGATGGTAAGATTATGGGGCTGAGGAACAGATGGGTTTATTGGGGATACATGCGTGAAGGAGGACTGGAGACTCACTTTGGGGCAATCCTCTCCTGCATAACCTGCCCTGGTGGAAAAGGACCCGATGTCAAACACCAGGGCGCCTACCTCATCTAAAGAGAAAAGAAAATTGAAACATTGCAATGGCCGTCCTAGTCTAATGCAGGAGATGGTGAGGTGATGTCATGCGTCATGTAATTTAGCCTGTTACCCGCTGCACTGTTTAGGCAGCGCTGCCATTCATCAATTGCTGCGGGAGGTGTGTATGTGTCTATGTGTGTGTGTGTATGTGTGTGTGTGTGTGTGTGTGTGTGTATGTGGTGTGTGTGTGTGTGTGTGTGTGTGTGTGTGTGTGTGTGTGTGTGTGTGTGTGTGTGTGTGTGTGTGTGTGTGTATTTGTGTGTGTGAGAGAGAGAGAGAGAGAGAGAGAGAGAGGGAGAGAGCAGGTTATCTCAAACCCTTCCGAACCATCTGCCTCTCAAAAACAAAGACTGTTTATTATAGAATACTATTGGCACTCACCTCCGCCGTATACACCACCGCTCATGCTGACATTAACCCGTTTCCCGGTGTCGGTAAAAACAGAACCCCGTATCTATCAACAGCAGGTGCAGTAACTGAGCATGCACGCAACAGACGAATAGCGAACTCGTCTCTGTACGGTGTCACAGATTAAAAAAGAGCGTTACAGTTTGATATTTGTGTTCAGGAAAGGGCGATGGGTTGACTAAATAACAGAGATAAAACCTTTTCTCCTCTCTCTCGATGCGAACCGCCTAGCCAAGTAGCAGAACACGAATGATTGGTCGAGCGGCCAAAGGGTAGCCTACGCTACTTCGTCAGGTCACGATTCCTGCAGGTAATAGGGCTGGGTATTGTCAGATCGCTAAAATCTTTGTCGGGGCCGTATATCACCTTCAGTTTGGACGGGTTCCTCCCACGCCCTTAAAACCCGAGGGACTACATTTTATAATAGCTGAAAGAGAGAAGGGTGCTAAAACAATAGCATACTGGGGGCACTCTTGGGGTGACTCAACGTGCTGTTATTACAAAATGATAGACATAGTTTAAAGCACATTAGGGGGCTCTTAAATTCCAATGAAAGCCCACAGACAGTTAACAGCACGTTCGCATTAGCTGGACTGAATTGGAGAACAGTGAACTATGCTATTTAAACTGTCTTAAAACTCAACCAGGAGCGTTGAATGTTGGTCACGTCTGATTTTAGGGAAACTGTTGCTGAGCAACGACTGCTTTTTCCATCTTCGATTAAACCATTCTGATGTTCCTTCTTTTCTATCCGATGCTAAACTTGGTGCATTCCTGTGGAGCACGGGATGGGAGGACTGTTACCTTGTTTTCGGTGGGAATAGGTGCAATTTTAATTTATATATCAATTTTAACTGAGGGCCAGTTTTGGCCACCGTGAAAGACTGTTTTTGATGCTGTCCATCCGCCAACATCAGTAGATTCTGGTTTTACTTCTTGTTCGTATATTTGAGTTTCAAAAGCCCGAGCATCGCACTTTTCATCTGCTTCGCCGTCTATGTGGTCCTGCATGTTTGGAGTTATCGACCCCGGTTGACAGAGTGAAGTTGATGGCAGGAAAAAGAGAGAAAAGGGTGGAGATGGAAGAAAGGAATGCATTGATGTGGGACGGAATCGGATGATTACATGTGCGTGTTTGCCGTCCTAAATTTGACACCAATTCCACTACTAGACGTGCATGAATATATTCATACAAATATTGCATCCTATTATCTCTGCGCGATGACAAACTCTTGACCATGTTGACGTGTGTCTGCGTGATTTGGACTTTGGCACAAATCAGAAGACTGGTCGCAGCCCACCGGAAGAGATAGACAGAATATCTTGATTTTTAAGTAAACATGGTCAGAGTGGTTCATTCATGAGCCAATCTGATTATCTACTCATTGTTGTCTATGCTGCGAAATTCTTTGGAAATACACACAGCCATACGATGCTTACTGACTTTTGTAACAGCTGACAGTTAGTAGGCTAAGTGTGTGTGTAGGTGGGGGGAACTGTGACTGTTTCATTCCGATGTAGCTTGTCACAAAAAAAAGTAATTGGATCGGATTTGGCATGCAGCCTATTTAAATGTAATTTGTTTTAAAGATTTTCTCATTAAAGGTTGAAGAAACAAACGCATTGTGTCTGCTTCGAAGACAAACGTGTTGTTATTTAAGTAGCCTACATGTTGTGCACTTACTGAATCAATCTACTGGGTCACACTCATTTGAGGACATTTGTTTTTAGGGGTTATATAATAATAGAATGACGTGATAAGGTTTTATTCGGGATAGGTGTGTGTTTTCGGAGGAAGAGACGCAGTGGAACAGGATACATGGTATCCTGGTTTTTTCTTCTCTATCACTGTCACACTCACACACAAACACACGCCCGCGAGTGAGAGAGAGAGAAAGAATCCAGGACACGGATAAGCAATGTCCACGGGTAGGCAAGTGACACTCATACATCGCCACGGGGCTACTGTCTCGACCATAATTGCTGGCCATTTGGCAGTATGGTGTGACGCAGCACAACCGACTTGAAAACTTAAAAGCCGAGCCTCGCTCTTACCATTGTGACTTTTTAATCCTTTGGACACTTACACCTGACAAAGCCTATCATCATAGTGTACATTTTTTCGCTATGGGCTGTATTTGTACCTGCCTACATTATATGAAAACGTTTAATGAGGCACATCGTAGGCATATATCGCTAGTTATTGTCTGCGTGTCTTCTACGAGACAGTACCCACTTCAGTAGGCTACCTGGTCTCTTATCTCATAGGCTATGTATGAGTATTTTGTTATTTTACCGGGGCCACTCAAAGTCTTTGAAAAACAAATATTCAGTAAAGCACTATCATTTTCCTGCCATCTTTGCCCTCAAGCTAGCCCTTTAAGAAGCCTCCCGTCTCCGGTTCTCATGCTGACGTCAAGCGCGAGATGGTGACCGGCTGGAACTGCTGCGCGAGTAGAGGAGGGGGAGTGAGCCAGGCGAGGGAGGGGAACTGACGGGGCCGCAAGCAGACACTGCGGCCAGCAGCGGCAACTTTTCTCCTCATTTTTATTTTTTATTTTATCCTCTTTTCCACTTCCAAATCAGTTTTTAATTCCTTCAGAGGTCGCCCCACTTATTACTCTAACCCGGTCGTCGCTGATGAGCCGGCTGAAGGTTTGTCTGTCCATAACGGGAAAAGAGGAGAGATTTTAGGCTTTTCCGCTGCGGAGATTCGCCTCGCCTCGGCCGTAACTCCACGCCAGACGCCACTAGCTTTTCAACCTCGGACCTTTTCAAAAGTTGAAACTCACAGATACTTTTGACTGGACATCCCAGGAAAGTTTCGACCCACAAGTCGCCGCATCCTTTGGTTAATTAGAAGGGGATTTCTCTTGATGCGCGAGAAGAGTTTTTAATTTGTCTAAAGGACACAGCGCCCCCACCCAACTTTTTTCGCCTCCCTTGTGAGAACCCCCCTTCACGGCCGTGAGTGGCCTGTCCCGTCCGACGCTGTGGAATGAGAGGGGTCAGTACCAGGTCGAGCAAAGGGGTTCGCAAAATCGGTAAACTTATAATTTTCCTCCGTTTTCACTGATTGCCGTTTCTACACCGACTATGGAGGTGAACTAATCTCAAGGACTGAGGCACGGGGCCGACAGGACGTAGAGCGCGAGGTGGCCTTGCTCTTCCCGTTCTATTTCTTTTAAAGGTGAGTGAGACGTGTCTTAAGCGCAATGGAAAGCCAGGTCCTGCCGCAACTTCCCCCCAGGTTTTTAAGGGGCATAGTGGCAAGCATATATCAGTGACTGGTCACGCTATAAGTCACGTTACAGTCTGTGACAACGCATAACCTTTGGGAGGTACTGGCTTCACTTTTAAGAGGAACGCGTTGCAGGACTTGGCCACTAGCTGGGGAAATCTGCCCATCAGACAGGCTTATTTGGAGCCCACAAGCTAATTGACAAACCTGGGTTCATGGGTTTTTTATATTTCCACGACATAAATGGTAATGATGGCGTATCTGGTTTGGCAGAATGTGCAGGATGTGTCTATGTGTGTTCAGTCGCATGTGTTCAGTTGTCTCGAGACTACAGTGCCAGTGGTCAGTGTGTCTCAGCTGGGCCGAGCCATCATGTATTCCCAGAGCGAGCCACAAATCCTGCCAAGACAAGAGGTGTGCAGGGTGTACTGGGATTTACCTCGCCACCCCAGCACACACACACACACACACACACACACACTCACACAATTAGCGCCCTATAAGAAAAACAACAAATCAAATTTAAAAATGGAAGAATATTAGAAAAACATTTCATGCATGTTAGTTATAGCACTGCGCCTATTTGACACGATAAATACCCTCACAAAGACATAGCACCAAGTCACACCAGAACCCGAGACTGTACATCTCGAGTCATTGCTGTCATATTTATCTCTGTGTATTTTGTTAGTTATTTGTGGGAGAAAGAGGACGGGTGAAACACCGAGTGTGTTTTCAAGCGTGTGCTACCAGATTGGGTGGCGCAGTAACTATCTTTAGCCGAGAGAGCAAGAGAGGGAATAGGTATGCCACAAACACACACACACACACACACACACACACACACACACACACACACACACATGCACGCACACACCAGCATTGTGACAGCTGGAGCGTCGGCCGCGCGCACTGACCACCATTCATTATCACATTCCATCGGCGGGGCCCGGGCGCATGAAGGGGCTTTTAAATCAGTGCGCGCTCGGATGCCTCACACACTCTCAAACGCATACGGAAGAATCAAAGTTAGGAGTGTTAGCATACGTGCAAACGAATCTCCAGAAAGCCTTCTTTCAAGCCAACTGTGTTTTTTTTAAGGAAACTCGTCACCAGTGTGTGTGTGTGTGTGTGTGTGTGTGTGTGTGTGTGTGTGTGTGTGTGTGTGTGTGTGTGTGTGTGTGTGTGTGTGTGTGTGTGTGTGTGTGCTGTGAGCTAGAGTGCATTTTCTTATTCAGTCAGGAATACCTTTCCAGTGATGTAACAGTCTTTACCCCCTTTTCCGTGGTGAAAACGTTTTACTGCCAAACCACTCTCTTTACCTTTCACACTCACACACACTCACTCTCACAAACTTCTTTCTTCATTGCCTTTTTTGTAGCAACCATTTATTTCAGTTTCAACACACACACACACACACACACACAACAAAAGACTTAAGAAAAAGGCCTGAACACTTAATATGCATGGAAATAAGAACGCATGCACACAATTATTAGTCAGGATCTGCTTAGTAATATAATGACTCTTACCTCCTACCTGTTTCTTGGAAGTACAAATCCTGATTATTATATTTCTGTCAGTTTGAAAAGGATGTGATCTGTATCCCATAATCTATGTGTTGTATGCTGACTGTGGGTGTATATGTGTAAACAGGCCACACATTTCTA
>NC_137919.1:13906066-13908566 GCF_963457725.1 Sprattus sprattus
AAATAGTCCACATAGGTGGAGTTTCTTGTGGTTGGACGAACCCTTTGCCATATGCTAATTGTGTGTGTGTGTGTGTGTGTGTGTGTGTGTGTGTGTGTGTGTGTGTGTGTGTATGTGTGTGTGTGTGTGTGTGTGTGTGTGTGTGTGTGTGTGTGTGTGTGTGTGTGTGTGTGTGTGTGTGTTTGCACTTGGGTTCGGCTACATGCCTCGCATGGCTGTATCCCGTGTGTTTGTATATCTGTGTGTTTTTAATGTGTTTGGGAATGCAAGTGCAGGCATATGTGTCTTTCATGGGGCAGAAAGAGAGGGAGAAAGAGGTAAAGAGAGGGAGTGAGAGAGCGAGGGAGAGAGAGGGAGAGAGAGAGAGAGGGAGAGAGAAAGAGAGAGACTAAGACTGACGGTGTGTGTGTGTGTGTGTGTGTGTGTGTGTGTGTGTGTGTGTGTGTGTGTGTGTGTGTGTGTGTAGGTCTCTCTTTTTGTTACGTCCATATTAAGATAAAGGGGGAGAGAAAAACACTGGGGCCTAGGTGGGGATTTAAAATCTGTGCTTGTGTGTTAATATGTGGTTGAGAAACCCCAGTCCATGTTTGTATCATTGCCAGGCCACATCTCTGCAATGGGAACCCAACCCCTCGTACACAGACCCATAGATACACACACACGCTCACACTCACAGTCTATATTTAGGGTAGGCCCAGAAGCATGTTTCTGTGTATATGCTGTGTGTGTGTGTGTGTGTCAGAGAGTGAAAGAGAGAGCGAGGAAGGAGAAAGAGACTTAGTGTGTGGGTGTGTGAAAAAGATAGAAGGGTCGTGCACGTCTGAGAGTTACTGCCGAACTGTTGTCATGACAACACACTGTACAGTCTGCAGAAACACTTTCTGGAGAAGAGCTCCACCTCAACACCAGCATGCCTCTCTCTCATGTGACTTTGTCCCTGTAACTCTTGAGAGATATTTATAATCCCTCAGGACACAAACACACAAACACCCATACACACTATCTCTCTCTGTACCCCACAGGCACACACACAAACACACACACACTCTCTCTCTCTCTCTCTCTGTACCCCACAGGCACACACACACATACACACACTGTTCTCGCTCATGTTCCCTCACACTCATATACGTTAAGCCAAGTAAATTATTGTTTGTCTGTTAATGTGTGTATGTATGTGTGTGTGTGTGTTTGTTGGGGGTTGCATATGCAAAGCTGTGCATATAGCAGCGATTGCATTCATAAACAAAGCATCACCAATTCAAATAATAAACAAATGACGATCTCTGCTTTATGTGTGTGTGTGTGTGTGTGTGTGTGTGTGTGTGTGTGTGTGTGTGTGTGTGTGTGTGTGTGTGTGTGTGTGTGTGTTTATTTTTTCCAGGTATCACAAACCCAAAACAGCCCAAAGATGGAGCCAAGAACTTCACATTTGATTATTCCTACTGGTCACACACTTCTGTAAGTTCTGAAGTACTAAATTCTATTGGCACTAGTCATATGCCGCAGTCAGCCCTATGTGTCCTAACACACTTGGCAGAGCTCTGCCTGCGTGGCTGGCGAGCTAGAGTGAGTGCTGCTGTTGTGGATCATGTGCCCCTGAAAGCTCTTCTCCTGCTAGTCATATGCTAAAGCAAGGTCCAGTCCTGTTGGCCCAGTGCTTACATAGCTCAGTGAGGAGGATTTTAGGCCAGCCAGTTTTCCTCTTCAAAGACTTCTGAATTATTACTACTAGTTGGTGTGAATTTATTCATTGTTTGTTTGGTTCTTTCTTTTTATCTACTTTTCTACTTTTCTGTCTTGACTTTCCCTGTACTTCTATCTTTCTTTCCATCCTTTCTCTCTCCATCCTTTCTCCCTCTCTCTCTCTCTCTCTCTCTGTCTCTCTCTCTCTCTCTGTCTCTCTTTCTCTCTCTCTCTCTCTTCTCTCTCTCTCTCTCTCTCTCTCTCTCTCTCTCTCTCTCTCTCGCTCTCTCTCCTCTCTCTCTCTCTCTCTCTCTCTCTCTCTCTCAGACGGAGGACCCAGAGTTTGCTTCCCAGCAGCAGGTGTACAGGGACATTGGGGAGGAGATGCTGCTGCATGCGTTTGAGGGTTATAACGTCTGCATCTTCGCTTATGGACAGACCGGTGCTGGCAAGTCCTACACCATGATGGGCAAACAGGAGCCTGGCCAGGAGGGTATCATTCCACAGGTGTGTGTGTGTGTGTGGGTTAGGCAGTTATCATGACATAACATATTCATAACTTGTTGTAATGCTTCATATATCTGTTATGTGTGTGCCAAGCCTAACTCCCCCTTTTCCTGCCATTCAGCTGTGTGAAGACTTGTTCAAGCGCACACTGGAAAATATAGACCCCGAACTTTCCTTCTCTGTAGAGGTATGTATGTTTGTTTGTGTGTGTGTCTGTGTGCGTGTGCGTGTGTCAAGCCAAATCCGAGGATTAGCTCCATTTTATGCGCTCAATTTATCATTGATATGCGTACGCTTATACGATCAA
>NC_137919.1:13916066-13941066 GCF_963457725.1 Sprattus sprattus
TATAGCTTATATACAACAATGTCAGCCCCCAGGAACAGCAGCCTCATTTCTGAACCAATGACTTTGCAGGTGATTAGCCTTAATTCAGAAAATCAGAAAATCAGAAAATATTGAATATAAATTATATACTGAATTACTGAATTATATACTGAATATAAATTATATACTGTATATATATTTAATATTACTGGATAAAGGATATAGATTAGTTTCTCATCTCTGTACTTGAAATTTCCCCTCCACTATAAGAGTGAATGAAATCAAAGTGTTTTCCATTTAGTTTTAAGAGATGGGAGATGTGCCAAAATGACTATGTGATGACTGATAAAGAGGGATTATGCGGTACAAACAGAAAGTGTCTCTTCTCAAAGTTGTAGGAGATTAGAGGCATGTACCATGTGAAATGTTTCCTCTGTGATTCACTGATGTCGGCTTGTGAACAGCTGTGGTTCAGGCTATTTGAATTAAAAAAATTATCTTGTTCTATCCTCTCCCCACCCTTTCTATGCCTCTTTCTTGTCCTCACCCATCCCTCTCCCCCTCTCTCTCTCTCTCTCTCTCTCTCTCTCTCGCTCTCTCAGGAAACCGCATTGTGATGGGGAAGAATCACGTGTTCAGGTTTAACCACCCAGAGCAAGCTCGTCTGGAGCGAGAGCGCAGCGCCAGCCAGGACCAGCAGGGGGAGCAAGCCGACTGGAACTACGCCCAGAAAGAGTTACTAGAGAAACAAGGGATTGACATCAAACTAGAGATGGTGAAGAGGTGAGGGAGAAAGAAAAAGAGAGAGAGATGGAGAGATTGGGGTGGAGTGGAGATAGGAGACAAAGGATGAGAGAAGGATAGAGAAACAAGAACGCAAATACTCAGTGAAAGCCAAGAAACACATTAGAAAGATGCTGTCTTACTTTAAAGGATGCTTTACTCACAGCATGAGTATACATTTAAAGACTATGTATCAACGACAAGCCCCAAAAGACCACTGTTATGAAAGCAAATGGTTCATCTCTCCTAGATATAGTGCTGCTTCTCCTTCTCTGAGATATTATGCTGCTGTAAAAATGCTCTTTCACTTCTGTGAACAGCTGAGCAGGTCATCATTTACCATTACAGCATGTTAGTCATGGTCTTATAGATGTTTATCATTTATTCTTGTTAACTCTGAATAATAGGATAGAGGTTTGTTTTGAAAGTTGTAGCATTGCAATGACTTACACTGATTTATTGACGTACGTATATTGATTTATTGACGTATATTAATGTATTACACAATTGTGCTATTCGTTTTATTACTGAGAAATGGCCTTCTCTTTTTTCAGGGTAGGACTCAATGCAATTCAGTGGGACTCCTATTGAAACTCTTAATTAGCCAGTCCGAACTTTGTCTGAAGCGACTGTCAGAATTCTGTGTATATCTACTTTAGCCCTCTCTCTCTCTCGTTTCCTAAGGCTACAGGATGTGGAG
The DNA here is from genome assembly GCF_963457725.1 of Sprattus sprattus. Classification (NCBI taxonomy): domain Eukaryota; kingdom Metazoa; phylum Chordata; class Actinopteri; order Clupeiformes; family Clupeidae; genus Sprattus; species Sprattus sprattus. The sequence goes on from NC_137919.1 coordinate 13,917,529, forward strand.
AATCAGTACCGCAAAGAGAAGGAGGAGGCAGATCTACTACTTGAGCAGCAGAGACTGGTCAGTGATTGTGTGTGTGTGTGTGTGTGTGTGTGTGTGTGTGTATGTGTGTGTGTGCGTGTGCATGTGTTTTGCATATGTGTGTGTGTGTGTGTCTGTATGTGCGTGTGCATGTGTGTGTTGTGTGTGTGTGTGTGTATATGTGTCTGTGTATATGTGTGTGTTGTGTGTGACAGTGAGAGAGGCCATTCAGTGAAATATCATCAAAGTAAGTTTCTTATAGATACATAGACCTCTTATTAAACACTTTATATTTTTCAAAACAGTAAATCAAAGTAAATACAAATACTAACTAGAAAAAGCATTTCCTGAAGGAAATACCAGTGCATGAAATGCAAAAGTTAGGAAAGGAAGAAGAAAAGAAAGAAAGTGAAAGAAGGAAAGAAGAAAGGAAGGAAGAGTGGAAGAAGGAAAGAAGAAAGGATAGAAGAGTGAAGAAAGGAGAGAAGAGAGGATGAAGGAAAGAAGAGTGAAAGAAGGAAAAAAGAAAAGAAAGAAGAGTGAAGAAAGGAAAGAAGAGTGGAAGAAGAAAAGAAAGAAGAGTGAAGAAAGGAAAGAAGAGTGAAAGAAGGAAAGAAGAAAGGAGAGTGAAGAAAGGAAAGAAAAGTGAAAGAAGGAAAGAAGAGTGGAAGAAGGAAAGATGAGTGGAAGAAGGAAAGAAGAGTGAAAGAGAAAAAGAGACTGAAAATATTGAAAAAAGATAAAAATGGAGTGAAGAAGAGAGATTGAGTGTGAGAGAAAGTAAACTGAGAGGGATAGAGAGAAAGATGGAGAGATGGAGAGAAAAAAAGTAGAGAATGGAAGGTGTCTTAATGTTCCTAGTTACAGTTAAATTGAGAGGGACAGAGAAGAGGTTCCTTTGATTTGGCGCAGCTGTCAGTGAAGCACAGGTGCAAGCCAGTTTAAAGACCCTATTATGATGTCATAATGGCCCAATGTAAGTCAATGGGAAAATTTCGATTCGTTTTTATTTAATATCTTAAAAAGTATAAAGTTTAGAAAAGTAAAAAATACATAGCATAAGTGTCGTTTACAAGACCTACGCAACAAAGTTTGAATGAAGTTTCTACGTTAAGCGGTTCGGGCTGAATTAATCATAGAAAAAGGTAACAAGAATAAGAAGAAGAAGAAGAAGAAGAAGAAGAACAAGCCTAGGAATAACAATACAGAGCATTTCATGCACTGTAATTAATATAGTAATGTAATACTAGTTAAACAATGTACACATAGTATTTCTGTGCAATATGTTATGGGTGTCTTTCTCCTTTTCACCCCTGGTCTTTCTTTCTCATTCTGTGTGTGTGTGCGTGTATGTGTGTGCGTAGTATGCTGACTCAGACAGTGGTGATGACTCTGATAAGCGCTCCTGTGAGGAAAGCTGGAGGCTAATTTCATCCCTCAGAGAGAAACTACCAGCTAACAAGGTGACATACATACACACACACACACACACACACACACACACACACACACACACACACACACACACACTTGCTAACTCAGTTAGTCCGTCACTCTCACAGACCCTTGGTAGGAGCTGACATTTGATTTATGTAACAGAGTTAGTTCAATTTAAAACTCATTTAATGTTCTAAAACTTGACACACACTCACGCCTACCTACTCACACACACACACGCACACACACACACACACACAAACACACACACACACACACACATACACAAACACACACACATAGACACACATACATACACACACACACAGACAATTATAAATACATAAAAGTTGATTACACCACCATTTACAAAAAGAAAGCAGACACAAGCACACACCCACTCTCACACACACAATTATTTCTCACTATTGTTGAGTAGGTCAATACAGTTGTTTCAGTTAACCCATGTGATGCGTTTATCAAAGTACACAAGTTTCTCACACACACACACACACACACACACACACACAGAGAGACACACACACACAAACACACACACAGTAACCCCTCTTTCCCTCCGGCAGGTGCAGACCATCGTGAAGCGTGTGGGACTACCCAGCAGTGGCAAGCGTCGGCAGCCCCTGCGCGTCTACCAGATCCCACAGCGGCGGCGCATCTGCAAGGACCCGCAGCGTGTCACCGTTGACGACCTGCGCCTGCAGGCGGTGAAGGAGATCTGCTACGAGGTGGCGCTCAACGACTTCCGGCATTCGCGCCGAGAGATCGAAGCTCTGGCGCTGGTGAAGATGCGTGAGCTGGGCCGTCTGTACAACCGGCGCGAGGCCGCCGAGCCTGAGAGCTGGCAGGCAGTGGCCGAGGACGTGTGGGGCACCGTGGGCATGGGCGATGGTGCCGGCTCTACCACGGAGCCAGAGACGGGCGAAGAGGGAGGAGGAGAAGGTGGTGGAGGAGGTGGGGTGGGAGGTGGTGGAGGAGGAGGTGGAGGGGACTTGGGCGACCTGAAGGCACATATTGATAAGCTGACGGACATCCTGCAGGAGGTGAAGGTGCAGAACAACATGAAGGACGAGGAGATCAAAGCCCTCAGGGAACGCATGATCAAGATGGAGAGCATTATACCAGTGCAGGTACTCTCACACACACACACACACACACACACTTACACACACACACTAACACACACACACACACACACACACACACACACACACACACACACACACATTCAAACGCATACACACACTCACACATACACACACACAGCTGTGCTTGCTTGTACTGGAGGGACACCCATGCCATGCATATATTAAAACACACTCACACACACACACACACACACAAACAAACACACACACACACACACACACACACACACACACACACACACACACGCACAAACACACACACCACACACTCACACATTAAGATTTTATTACTACTTCACTGTGATTTCCTTGTGTGTGATCCAGGATGACGGCTCTCTGGAGGATGCAGACGATAGGGAAGAGGGCGATGTGGGTGAGGACCTGTTAGATGGGATGGAGCCTCCGCAGGGGGCCCCACGTGTGTCACGGCTGATGGAGGACGACCCGGCGTTCCGGCGCGGCCGCCTGCGCTGGCTGCGACAGGAGCAGCAGCGCCTTGCCAACCTGCAGCAGCAGGAGATCACCAAGAAGCTAAGGCGCAGCAGCGGCGCCGGGCTCAGCGGCATCGGGGTTTCCGGTGGGCAGGAGGGCCCTGTGGTTCATCTGCCGGGCACGGGCCGCTTCATCCCCCCACAGGAGTGCAAGCTCAAGTTCCCCTTCAAGAGCAACCCACTGCACCGGATGTCCTGGCCTCACGCCGTCACCGAGAACTTGGGAGAAGGGGGGGAAGAAGGGGACGGGGAAGGAGGAGGAGGAGGAGGAGGAGGAGGAGAAGGAGGGAAGAGTGGAACTAGTCCCTCCCCACCACTGCCTGTTTCTTCCCCACACCCTGTCCCATTTGTCCCTGGTCCCAGTGCTGCTCTGTTGCCCCTGCCTTTCCAGATGTCCCCCCACGTGCCAATCATCATGGGCCCGCAACGCATGCGCAACCCCTCGCCAAGCCGCGGGCCCTGGCAACCACAGCCGCAGCAGCAGCGTAACTACAACAACGGGAACTACAGAAACGGGAGCTACAGCAACGGTCACCTAGGAAACCAACTCCAACAGCAGCACCCTCAGCAGCCCTTCCAGCAGCACCAATCAAGGCGCTACAGGCGGAACTCTCTGGACAGCTCTGCTGCCCCTGGCAACCCGAGTCACTACGGCAACCACAATGGCAACCACAATGGCAACCACAGTGGCCCCAATCACCAGCAGGGAGGCGGGCGAGGTGGAGGGGCACGATATCGGCGCCAGTCGCCCGGCCCTGGCGACCGAGATAGGGGTGGTGGCGAAGGGTGCTATGGCAACCAGCGTCGGCAACAGGGCGGTCAGTCCTACCAGCAGTACCCTTTTGCGCCACCTTTCAACCACGGACGAGGACCTCCAGGAGAACACGGGGGATGGGGGCCAAAGGCACAGGGCTACAACACACCCCCCCGCATGAGACGACAGAACAGCGCCCCTGACCTGAAGCAGAGCAGAGAGACCCCTGTTTGAGTGTGTGTGTGTGTGTGTGGGGGGGGGGGTGTGTGTGGGGAATTTGACTGGCCAACAGTATGTGTGTGTCTGTGTGTCTGTGTGTGTTTGTTTCCTGTTTAACCCTCACTCATGTCTGCTTCTGCTGGTTCTCACAGGAAATGATGTCGCAAGCTGGTGATCATGTAGTGTGTCCTGTTTGGGAAGGGCTCTGTTCTAACGCACAAACATGAGTCAGCACTCGTTGCTCCTCTGGCATGCCTCACCAAATTACTCGACTTGCTGTGTTCCAGAATGTGTGTGTCTGTGTGTGTATGTGTGTGTGTGTGTGTGTGTGTGTGTGTGTGTGTGTGTGTTTGTGTGTTCGTGTTAAAAATGGAAATACATACCTCTCAATGTTACGCAATAGACTATTTTAGTATGCATGTGTCTATGTGTGTGTATGTGTGCGTGTTTATGGAATGGTTAAGCTACTGATAATCCCAAAGAAAAAGATCCTTGAGAAGGAGTTGCTGACATTGGCTACGTGTGTTGTATGTGTGTGTGTGTGTGTGTGTGTGTGTATGTGTGTGTGTGTGTGTGTGTGTGTGTGTGTGTGTGTGCCTATTTTACAAGATGAAGCACCTCCTTCATGTTTCAGGAGGAGTTTGACTTAGTGTCAGGAATGCAGAAGACATGAGAGGAGAATGCAGAGGGAAAGACGATGTGGACTGAGTCGGAGTTCAAAATGTAGGGAGAAAGCAGAAATAGGAAGTAGATCTGTTTTCAGCCGAAAGCACCTTACGTTTGTTCATCATTACGTTAGAGAAACACTCTGAACAGTCATGTCATGTTTCCTCTCTGCTGTTCATTACTATTTGATTTTTAAAGGTGTTTCTCTTTTGCTGTATTGAGCATCTTATTTTAGTTTTTTTAAAGTTTTGACTTTTATTTTGGCAGTTTGTTCTGCACCTCACCTGCAGATACTTTAGGTCACAAGAGGAATAGTGGTGTGAGAATCACTTTATTCTCTTTTTTCTTATTTTTTCATTTTCAAGTATGTGTGGGTGTGCTGTGTGGAGACTGATTTCTTTATCTATCAAGAAGTGAACTACTTCTTTTTTTAATGGGGTAATTGACCTGAGGACATCTAGTTGCCATGAAAAAATACGTATACAGTATTCCTGTTTGGTTGTGCATGGCAACTGCCAAAGAATGAAACATTTTATCGGAATGTTTTCTCCTTTGGGGTGTCCTAGGTAACAAGACTGAATTGTCATGGATATCAGATCCAGTGGTAGAGGAAATAAGCAAGTGGGTGTAAAGCTGAGGGTATGGAGAGAAATAGAGCGAGGGAGAGAGAGGAAGAGAGAGAGAGAGAGAGAGGGAGAGAGAGAGTAGAAAAAAGAGTACACAATGACTCGGAGAGAGAAGATAAGCAGAAAGGGATCATTTGGACGTAGAAAACTGGATGCTATTGGGAAGATTTTGACCAAGACCAGACTTGTAACGTCGGAGTTTCAATCGGGCACTTTTAAAGGGACGACTTTGAAAGGCCTCTGTCTGTCTCTGGTGCACAGGCGTCCTTTACTCTGAGGACACAGAGGCCTCGTCCCAGTCTCTCTTTTAGAAATGTCTCATTTGTCTCCAGGCATTTTGAAAAGGCTCCCCATGTTCCATTGCTGAGTAGCAGGGACAGTGAGACGCCCGCGGCCGGGAGGGACGCAGAGGTGACGCTGTTTAGTCAGCCAACTGTGCCGCTGCCTGCGGCCGATGACATCATCTTCACCGATGATGCCATTGTGCAGTCACAGAGCCGTAGGGATACATCACTATGACAACAAACAAATACGGATCGTGGAGAAGGAAAGATAGAACTAAACAGGACTAAAGCTTGGGGGTGGGGGGTTTGCAGAAGGACGGTCTAAAGTAAGCTGATTCCTGAACCCCTCCACGCACCAACATAAGTGCCCCAGTGGCATGTTGCCGACAGTTGTCATAATGACAGCTTGGGTTTATGTGTGTGAGTGTGTATGGCTGTGTGGGCGCGCGTGTTTGTTGTTTAAAACTTGACACTTAACACATTTAGCTAGGACAATCTATGTGTGTGTGTGTGTGTGTGTTTGTGTTTGTCTGTCCCCTTATGTTTATGTTGCTCCAGCTTGTGCCTTTGAATTGCCTCTTTGATCTCTGATGTGTTTAATCCTTTACTAAAGATGAACTTTACGTTGCATTTGACGTCTTGTTTTCTATTTTATTATTAAAGAAACGCTGCTCCTCACCTCTGCTCTGTGCAAACATATGTGTTTGTGTGTGTGTGTGTGTGTGTGTGTGTGAAAGAAAGAGAGAGGAAGATGGAGTGGAAATGACTGTTGCTCTTCTCTGCCCAACAACTTTGTGTAGTGATATGTCAAGACTGGTGGAAACTCGCCTGTTCCACTGAGCTGTTAGGAGTTTGTTTCGTCACCCCAGCTTGGTTCAGAAGAACTGCTGAAGCAGAACCAGGAAACGTTCAGGATAGATCCGGAACTTTCTCGTGATTTGGGCTTGGGGTGGTGTTTGGACTCCTGCTGGGATACTCCTGGCGTCGTGGTTTTGTCTTTTAATTTCTTTAGTTCTTTTCATTTCTTCCTTGATTTCTGGATGTTGAAAGACAGACGTAACAAAAGGAAGGGTTTGTGATAATCTGTGGTTGAACCTGCAAAAAAGTCAATAAAGGTAAAAAAAAGTGTGTTTTTTTTGTGTAATAGAAGACATACGTCTGTGTGTGTGTGTGTGTGTGTGTGTGTGTGTGTGTGTGTGTGTGTGTGTGTGTGTGTGTGTGTGTGTGTGTGTGTGTGTGTGTGTGTGTGTGCGCGTGTGTGTGGAAGGATGAAAATTATATTAAACATTTCAAATCATGGAATTACAGGAGAAAATCGAATCGAATTTGCATCTTTCTCACAGACACTGGTCAAAAACACACACTTGCCTCCTGCCTACACACACTCACAAACACACTCTTGATTCCTGCCTACACACACTCACAAACACGCTCTTGATTCCTGCCTACACACACTCACACACACTTTATTCCTGCATACATACACAAACACACACTTTATTCCTGCATACATACACAAACACACACTTTATTCCTGCATTCGCACACATGTTCCTCTTCCTCAATTAGTTTATCTATGACAGACAACCCTAATCTCCTGTGGAAAGGTAAAAAGTGCTTTTCTTTAGAAGGGTATTAGTGCTTTGTTAACCTGTCATTCATTTATATCTGGTTGCTAGTTGTGATTCTACTGTAATTCTGTTGTTTAAATCATACAGATCACTTTTTAAAATGTGAAATATGGTAACTGTATATTAGCCTGGTGACACCAGCCTACGTATTTCCGCCTGAATTGATTTCAAGCTCATACGGAATGAAATGGAGTCACAGGCTGGTAATGGCCAGGCTAACTGTATATGCTAATACTGCGTCTTGAAAAAATGATCGTGGAGACAAATGACTTATCATGGCAAAACATTTGTATGTATTGGAGGAAACGTTTTCTATTTCTCTTGCACAGAGTGGCAGTAACACACACACTGTACGATTGGAGGAAATAAATGTCAGATCATTTTCTATCTCCCTCGCACAGACTGGCAGTAACACACACACACACACACACACACACACACACACACACACACACACACACACACACACACACACACACACACACACACACACACACACACACACACACACACACTACACACATATCCTGTCTTCGCCTCATCATACAAACGCACATACATCTTCAGCTAGTTTCTCCTCTAAACAACAGACAGCCCTGATCTCCTGTGAAAGTTCCAAAGGTAACATATTAATTTGTGTTTATAAGAAGCTTAGATATGCACTGATGTCTTTATATTGTATCATGTTAAAGTATATTATATTACATATTTGAGTTACATGGAAAATATAATTCTACTGCACAAAACATTTGGTTATCTTGCTTAAAAAACACCAGCATGTGATACATACAATGTATTTCTATCAATATCCCTAAAAAAGTATTCATCCCTTCAAAAGGATAAAATGACTCATTGCTTTGCAGAATCTCCTGTAATACACCAGGGCTTGGGACATTTCTTCCTGGGCCAAAAGTGCATGTTTAAATTAGATGACCAGAACTTAGTAAATGAAAAGGGAACTGTAGAGGTTGTAGTAACTGGAAGATACATATAAGCGCTCAGGCACTGTGAGAACTAGCTTAGTCCATCTGAAGAACTTGTTTTTTTATGTGCACTCTTTACAAGGAACCCATGATTGAAATACCTCCAGCAATACTTATTCTACACTTATGATACACAATCAAAATCAGACAGAAAAAAAAGGAGGAGGAAGGCAGTCTACAAAAAGATAACAGGGTGGTCCACACATCGAAACCGTTCAAGCAGACGCCTAGAGCTGATCAAATGCCTTATGTGATTAGTGGGTGCATGTGATGTGTGGAAAAGTAGTAGTCTAATAATGACAAGTACACACTAAAGCAATACTTCATTGTTCTCGCAGAACAAATGCGGCTCTGCCGGTAGAGAAACCTTGATAAGAAAGTCTTTTTAAAAAGTGATAGCCAAAAACCTTTTTTCTGTGGGGACTTTTCCCTGTTGCTCCCTCAGTCAGAATGGGACTGCTCCTCCTTGTCATCCTCCTCTTCCTGTCACCTGCCGTGATGGCAGATAGTTGCCACAGCGACCGGAACAAGGACCACCGCCCTCGTGTGAGCTGCGTGGGTATGAGCCTGTCCTCTGTTCCCACGGCAACAGACCCAAGCACAGAAGTTCTGGTTTTGTCTCAGAACCTGTTGACGTCCCTGAACTGGGGCGTCTACTCGGGCTTCCCAGGCCTGCATGAGCTGGACCTCAGCCAGAACCGTGTTGGAACTCTAGAAGGTTCAGGTCTGTCTTTTTGTTTCTCCCCCACCGCCCCCTTCTCATTGTCATTCTCATTCAGCTGTACTTATGCACAAGACAACTGTGTTTGCTCTGCCTTTACACCAAGACAGTGGCTACTGTTCTATTTCATATTGTCTACCCCGTGGCCACCATACTGTCTCCTTCCCTCTTTTCTTTTCGTCTTTTCTTATCCATGTCTTTCTCTGTCTCTACCTCAGGCACAGTCCTGAGTAACCTCTCAGTGTTGCACCTCTCCAATAATCTGCTGGTGGAGGTGGGGGATAGGTCATTCGTGAGCGCCCCCCAGCTGCGAGAGCTGTACCTGCGGGGTAACCAGTTGCGTTCGCTTCACCCCGGGTCTTTCAGTGGCCTGCCTATACTGGAGGTGCTGGACCTTTCTCGCAACCAGCTCACCTCTCTCCCCCCGGACCTCCTGACCCAAATCTCATCCACCAATCTGAAGACGCTGGACCTTGAGGATAACCGGATACTGCTGATGCCCCATAACTGGTTCAGCTCCAAGCCAGAGCTGCCGTACGTCTTCCTGTCCAAGAACCCCTGGCGCTGCTTTTGTGACGTGGGCTACCTGCAGGTATACCTGGATGACCAGGCTCACAATGTTTACATCCACACGAAGCCCCAGAGCGCTAATCCCCTCCAAGACATCGAGAACAACGCAGACAGCGTTGTGTGCGCGAGCCCGCCCTCGCTGGCAAACCGGCCGATCATTGACCTGAGCGAGGAGGAGTACTGTGATCCCTCTTTGCCCTCGGAGGCCCCTGCGCCACCTCGCACGTTTGGGGATGCGGACAGGGAAACTACCACTCCAATGACCACAACAACTGACCACATGACTACATCATGTCCTACAACAACTGCCCCAGCCACAACCTCCACTGCAGTCCAATACGTAACCATAACACTTTTTCCGGTCACCACAACGGCTGTCTCCACCACTCTCCCCACCACCACAACTGTCTCCACCACTCTCCCCACCACCACGACTGTCTCCACTACTCTCCCAACCACCACCACGACTGTCCCCACCACCACGTCTGTCTCCACCACTCTCCACACCACCACGGCTGTCTCCACCACTCTCCCCACCACCACGGCTGTCTCCACCACTCTCCCCACCACCACGGCTGTCTCCACCACACTCCCCACCACCACGGCTGTCTCCACCACTCTCCCCACCACCACTACTGTCTCCACCACTCTCCCCACCACCACTACTGTCTCCACCACTCTCCCCACCACCACGGCTGTCTCCACCACTCTCCCCACCACCAAGACTGTCTCCACCACTCTCCCCTACACCACCACTCCCAGTCAGCCCTCCACTTTCCCCTCAGGCAAGATCATCTTTGCTGGGTCTTATGGCGAGCGAGCAGGGGCCAGAATCTGGTGCACGTGGCTACTTGCGGGGCTGCTTCTGCTTTGTGTGCTGTCCGCTCTAATCAGCGGTCTGCTCGGCCTGGGTCTGGTGTGGGCTTACCTCACCCTCTACCAGCCGCTAGCCAGGAGGGTCGCCGGAGCTGCAGATGCCCGCGCCCATGTCCGCCTTCTGGATTATCGCAACATGCCCAATTCTGATGGGGAGACTGCCTATGGGGTGGCACTCGCACCTGTGGACATGTCGGGTGGGGTGCAGGCAACATTCCGCTCTGTCCTGTTCATCGCAAAGGGGGGCGAGGGAGACGAGGTGGAAGAAAAGAAGAAGACCGAGGGGGATGAGCAGGGGAGTAATATTGGAGAAGGGAAAGGTCACAGAGAGGGAGAGACAGACATAGAAGCAGCGGTTACCAGGACTGAACTAGGGCTTAAGGCAGTGGGAGCAGGGGTGGCATCGGTGAAGAGAAGACATGAGGGAGAGACAGAAGCAAACAGGGGGGAGAGTAAGGAGGTGTTCCGGAAGACCCTGTACAGAGTGTTCAGCCGGGAGGAAGAGATAGAAGGATGGAAGGAGGTGGAGGAGCACTGGGAAGAGCAGCGAGGGGTGGAAGAGGGAGGGGAGAAGAACAGCAGGAAGAGGATAAGCGTGATAGGAGGAGCGGGTGTGGAGAGGAAGACCCGCTACAGCCTGATCTTAAGAGAAGAGAAAGCAGAGGGTGATAGCAGGGCAGAGGAGCAAGGGATGGAGTGGCTGGTAGGGGAGTGGGAGATGGGGGGATTCGGGGGCGGGATGAGTGAAGGTCAGTGGGAATCCCTTATTAGTGGGACGGGGGAGAAAGGACCTCCTTTTAAAGACCCATCATCTAAATAGCGCATTTGATATTTTATGATAGTGTGATTTTCAGCTCCACAGATTTATACAAACTCAAACTGAATGTCACACTTACATTACAAGTTCCAGAATGTCTTCTGGTTAAAACGTATTTCTTTATCTGCAGTTGTATTTGTAATCTTTTTAACCTCAGATCTGTACTAAAAAGTACGAGACATCAAAACAATCTATTCTTTCATTAAGCGCTATATGTTGGATCAGCTATATACATATATACACATCAAACGTTAACACTATGCCTCTTTTTACTCAACACTGTGCATGGATAAGAGTTCTTGCTTAAATAAATGATACTGTTGCACCCATAACTGTGCTGTGATCTCTTTCGAGTAACCTGTTAAAAATGTATGCTATGTTGTTGCATTCTTGTGTTGCTCATCCTTTATCTTGGCAAAATGACAATCCTGAGCACACCATCACAGATTACACAACACTTCTAATGGATAGGAAATCGTTATTTTCCTCAACTTTATTGAAAGTCCTTTTTTAACAAATTGACATAACAAATGTAACTGAACATGCATGCATATATATGTATAGCCACAAGTGCATCACACAGTGGAGAACTTTGGCAGCTCGTTGCCAAGGATGACCTGCCTCTCCACTCCCTCCTCAGAGATGACAGCCATTCGCACCACTCCCCCGCTAGAACCATCTCTCTCCATGGCCAATGAAATTGCTGCAATGGAAAAACACAGGTAGCATGGAAACTTACATTAAAGAGGCATTATGGAGTTTTTTGTAGAAATGTAGCTAGCTAACAAGAGAACTGGCACTGGGAAGAACAGACGTTCCCAACAGTAACCATATACCATCAAAATGAACCTGAGGCTGGTATAGAAACTAGCCACCACCAACCACATACCATCCTAACTAAATAACTAAACACACTACATATTATTGCATATTACATATTATATACATGACAACTTTGAAATCCAGCAGTTTGTCTCAGTATCTTAACCGATTCAAATATCTATGATAATTTTTTCCAATGATACTGCCAAAACAATCCCTCACTCAAACATTGTTGTAGCACTATCAAAGAGATTTTCACAAAAGGATAAAATTAATATTAAATTTTAATAGTAATTACTACTTCAGAAATATTTGAGGATTAATTGACGCTGTCGTTAAGTGTAGTAAGATACCCATTAACTATCATTAGCTGGCACACTATAGACTGAAGATGATCCAGATTAACGGCCTGTGTACAAGGGTTTGTTCAACTAAGCTAAAACCAAGAGCTAAAACCTGGTACAATCTCATGTAGCCACTGAGATGCAAAGATTATGAGTGATTTAACATTGTCTGCTCAACTGTATCAAAAGCCTACAACAATACTGGCCCTAAAGATAAGATGGGAGTACTCTTGCTTTACTTTCCGCCGCTCGCTTTGCACTTGAGATCAAACAGACCACTTCACTCATATTAAGCCTCAGAGTATCAACTATCCTCTTCTCCCAACAGTCATCCCTTCCCATCTTCTTCTCTCTCACCTCCTGCTGTGAAACGTAAACACTCCTCCTTGGTCATGCCAGTTTTGAAGTTGGAGTCCACGTATCCGTAGATGTAGGAACTGCCAGATCCTCCCACTGACACTGGCTGCCTGGTAAGCATGCCTCCTACAGGGACAGTGTACACCTGCAAACAAACACAGACACATCTTGAGTAAGCATCCAAGATATACACATGGACAACTATTACACAAAAGATAACAGGTTCATTGGGATTTAGGGCCATCTATCATTGAGGTTGCAGATTGCAACCAACTGAATACTTCTCCCTTCCCAAGTGTGTATGAGAGGCTATAGTGACCTTTAGGCGCCATATAAAAAGCAAAAGGCTCTTTCTAGTGGCAGTGTTTTAGTTTGGCCGTTCTAAGCTACTGCAGAAACATGGTGGAGCAACATGGCCGACTCAGTGGACAAGGACCCGATCCCTATGTAGACAGGAAGGGCTCATTCTAAGCTAACAAAAACACAACAATTCGTAATAACAGCCAGATGATTATTCAGAAATGAAAACATAATTTTGAAAACTATATAATTTTTTCTGAAAAGACCACCGTAACTCCAACATACAGTACATCTACACAACCATGCTCTTTCACAAGGAAACTCACCTGTCCACCTCTTCTCTTGTCCCAACCGGCCACAATGATCCCAGCCATCAACTCTTCCCTGTATCTGTAGCACATGTCCTTAAACAGATTGGCTGCTGTCTGGATCAGTGGGGGCTCATCCAGCTCAATACTGAAAACCAGACATGAGATGGATCACTGATAGTCTGCATCATTTTGAGAGTTAAAGTGTTCAAAAGGGTCCTCACCTGTGGAATCCCAGCTGGTAGGTGACTGCGTCAGCAATGGCCTGAGTGTCGGCAGCGGAACCGGATCGGCAGCAGAAGATTCGGTCGTGGATAGGGGTGAGCTTGTCTGTTACTCTATTCGCGATGTATGCCCTACAAAAAAAGATTGTGTCATGTTGTGACAGCGAATGCCGGTCACACATATTTTTACATCAAACACCTAACGTTCAAATTACATAGCCGACTTACCCAGTGGTGGTCCTTGAGTCGGCCCCCATTACAACCCCGCCGTCAAACTCAACTGCCATAATAGTGGTCTGGAAGTCAAGGTAAGTATACAACCTAGCATTAGACTTTAAACAACATTTAAATCAACTTGTCCTCAAATGATAGGAGAATAACCCTTAGGATGAAGTCCACTTAAAAATGATGTAGATTAAAAAAAAGCGTGGCTAGGGCAACTTAACGTCTCTGCTTTAGTAACTTAGCTTAAACGGTACGGTGAATGAATGCACACGGCCTTAAGTAAGTGCAACTGTAATGCAGTCATCAGGAAAGTAGATACTTTAACATAATATATACCAGATAGCTATGTATCTACTTCGCTGACCTCTCAGCGCTCTATCTAAACGTTCAATAACGTTAACGTTAGTTCCATTACACAGCCTGCTAAGCTAACGGCTAAGCTAACTCACGTTAACATTGGTTTCTACGGCTCATGGCTGGCTAGCATTAGTAGCTAGTCCTCTTTTGCTGTATCATTCAGCAGAGGGTTGAGAGAAACTACTGTTCTCTCGGTCTACGTGTTTTCACCGAAATACAAGAAACACTTTCCTCAGCCAATTCTATCTAAGTTTCCTTACCCCAGTGCTAACTTCACGGGAAGTCCAATCTGGAGCGAAATCATTAGAAGAAAGATGCTGCGAGAAACCCATTGCTGATACCGCCGCCATCTTGGTGTATACACTATTTACGCTGCGCAGCTTATTCTGGATGACAAACATTCTACGGTACGCAAATACCGTAGATTATAGCGCTTTCCTCGGCACTGCCTAATTAAAATTACCGTTGGCAGTGCAATGCTAACAGATGCAATGTTGTCAGTTATCAGACAATACCCGCCCAAAGAAAATCTTTAAATGACAAACAATGTGTTAAATTACCGACAAACTCACTCCTCAATTACTATATTGTAAGCAGGCATCAACGTAGTGATCCTCTTGAGGTCCTTCAAAAGGTTCCAGTCAGGAAGAGGTAAACACCGCTCTGGGTTGTATTTTTTCTAAAAATGATAATATTATTTCAATTGTTAAGTTACTAAGAAGACCATCTCAGAAAATGTCAACGTATGTATCAGGTTTTTAGTGGTTCCAGTCTGCAGACATGTCATGTGGCGTAAGAGTAGCTTACACATACATACACAAAACCCAAGCAAATTGCTCATATATTCACGTCCTAATTTTCTTCACCGTATGCCTGTAAACTTCATATTTTGATGGACGCAATCCATTTCAAAATTTGTCTTGTAACAAATAGTTACGGTTTGGGTTCGATTTATTTAATTCGTTCACAACTTTCCTGCCTGTAGCCATTAGCTGACTGTCTATGTCACATCTTTGCAGATGACCGTGCACAACCTTTACATCTTCGACCGGAATGGCGTATGCCTTCATTACGGTGAATGGAACAGGAAAAAACAGGCGGGGATATCCAAAGACGAGGTGAGACTACAGCCTATTTTCTGTTAAAAGTTCCCTGAGCTCTGATCTGATGACTGTGACCCATAACACTACACGTGAGGCTATCATAGAGATTGTATTTCTAGGTGTTTTGTGATTCCCTACTGCTTTTTAGAAGATGAGTGGTTTTAGACCATGATATGGGAAAATATACACATATTTATTTGCTAAAGTGACAAACCCAGGCTGCGAATGCGGTCATAGAGGGCAAAGAAAATGTCCTCCAGACAGTTCAACCAATTGATATAGTATTAAAAAGCTCTGTATTCAAAACCTGTGATTATAATCTGCCATCAAACGTGGAAAACCTTTATTCGGCCAACCATTGACAAAACTTGCAGTAAGGGAAATAGAACGCAGCACCACAATCGCCAGATTGTTTTCATTAATTTCATAATCAAAGATATCCTCGCAGGTAGAGTAATTGTCTTCTGTCTTTTTGAGAAAAACATTTCGAAAAGTCTGGAGCTAACTCACTCTGTTACAACATTAAAGCTGTGAACTCCATAAACTCCTGTGAATGATGAGTCTCGATCAGCAAAAGAAAAAAATGAGACTCACACTCACGGGGGGTGCTGGGGAGGTGGGTCACACAGGGCGTAGAGAAGACCCAAACAGTTGTCCTCAAGTCAGCATTGGCCTTGCAAGGTTTAGGATGTGTTTCATCACAGAACTGTCATATAATATTGTTTACAGCACAAAAATAGAGATTTAAGTGTGCAGTGCCTCTTTAAAAATGTGAGTTGTTCAGCTCCTGACTGAAGTTAGCTGACAAACTATGTTAGCTTCACTAGCAAACAGTTAAACCTAAGCATTAGGCAAATAGGCTGACAATGTTGCTGGCGCCTAAGTTGAAAGTTTTTTCTGAGCTGTATTTTATCACAAGTTAATGTTTTAACACAATTTAGAGGAAAACTGTATCAAAACATACCAATTCTAGGTGAATTGTTTGCAGCCATGGTTGCAGTCATTATACTGTTAGCTGGCTACAGCACTACAGAAAAAACACTGTACTATATATAGGAATGTGAAAATGTCTCAAAACAGTTATACTTACTGTCTGCTCAATCACACAGGTCTAAAGCAGTCTTTAAGTGTATAAATATAAGTCCTGAATACCGTTTACAACTCTTGATGCTCATAGAAACATGCTGGCCCCAAGCGGTTGTTTCAGAAATATAGTGAAATATAGAACTGCCACTGCTGGACGCTATGAGGTCTAGATGCAGAGGGGGGCTGGGGCTGCGCGGAGGGTGTGAAAGATGTTTTCCTTTTGTGTTACTCTGCCCCTCTTCCATTACCTCCATTCCTTGTTTTTTTTTCCTACCCCATGTCCCTCTCTGTCTTTCATTTCTCAGGAGTTTAAGCTGATGTATGGGATGTCGTTTTCCATTCGATCTTTTGTCAGTAAGATGTCTCCACTGGACATGTATCCTACAAAATGTTTTGTGTGTGTGCGTGTGCGTGTGCGTGTGCGTGTGTGTGCGTGTGCGTGTGTGTGTGTGTGTGTGTGTGTGTGTGTGTGTGTGTGAGAGAGAGAGGTAAGAGAGTAAGAACTTCCAGAAAGTTTTGCAAACAGAGAATGTACCACATGTAACAGCAATTTCCTTTCAATAGCCCAGAGGTGGGTTACACTATGGAATTACAACTGCTATGAGAGTGCATGTCCTTGATTAGGCCTCTGTGTCTTTCTGATCGCTGTATGATTTATATGCATGAATGTCGTTATGGTTGTACAGCCCTTGACCTGGTAATTGTTCTTGATCATAGAGAATACAGTCCTTGCCTAGGCCAATGTTTTATGCCTGCATTTCTGAGAGTGATTGGTTGTGCAGTGTGTGTGTGTGTGTGTGAGTGTGTATGTGTGTGTGTATTGGGTTTGTGTCCTTGACTGGCGCGTTCAGGAAAGATGGTTTCATGACCTTCCAAACTAGCCGCTATAAGCTTCACTACTATGAGACGCCCACCGGCCTCAAGATCATCATGAACACAGACCTGGGTGTGCCCAACGCCAGAGACATCCTTCACCAGATCTACAGCACGGTATGTGTGTGTGTGTCTGTGTGGGGGTGGGGGGGGGGGAGGGGGGTATAAGAGAGCAAGAATCAGTTTTTGTTCATGTTACGATTTTTATTCAGGGCAAATTACTTGAAATTGGACGGCGGTTTTAAAAGGCGCCAGGTTTAAAAGGTCTTATTTAGTACACAGAATGCATTCTGTCCTACAACATGCATTCATTTATTATAAAAAAAATATGTTACACTCCAATGCCTTTTGTCCACGAAAAATACAGATGCATTTACTGTAACAAAAAATGTTAGCCTAGGATATCTATTAAGTCGACAGAATCGTCTATGAAATTGTTTTATTTTGTCTCCAAAGTAAGAAGTGCATTAAGCCTTTTGGCCTCAAAATGAAAAGCCTGTCTACAAAATAAGGTCTGTTACACCTGGCATCCCATAGGCTGTTTGTAACACTGCTTGTGTGTGTGTGTGTGTGTGTGTGTGTCTGTTCGCTCGTTCCTGTGCCTGTGTGTGAGCAGCTCTATGTGGAGTACATCGTCAAGAACCCGTTGTGTGCGTTGGGAGACACCCTGCAGAGTGAGCTCTTCAACAGTAGACTCGACTCGTTTATCCGTGCACTTCCCTTCTTCAGTGCCCGTGCCGCCTAAATCTGACCCAAGATCAGTTCAAACAGTCGGGCGTGCTCCTGAGTGCTCTCTCTGTGGCTCAGATCACAGGATGACCCCTGCACAGCTGTAAACATACAGCTTACACCAGACCCCAAACCACAGACCAACTGCAACACACAGCAACAGAAAACATACAGATGTCACAGTGCCCAAATTCCATGTAACGTGTGATAAGTCCACAAGATTTACTTGAATATAAAATACTGCACAGAGGCACCCACAAACCAGCCAGGTTGGATAGATAGGCAATGCCCTTACTTGTCCTTTTATGATTTATGACATGAATTATGTCAAATGGATACATGTAAAAATTGTTATCTGCAATTAATAACTTGTGAGTAATATGTTATAGGTTGGTTGTAACATGTTAATAGGTTTCTTGGCTTAGGTCAGAGGTGGGAATGGGAACAGGCAGAACAAGAACAAGAAGGTTGTCTTTTTTTGTATTTTGTTCAGGATTTTGCTTATTTTGGGGGGGGGAAACCAAGGGAAATAAAACGTACTCACTGACTATGGATTGGATTTAATATTGAAGGTTACAGATGACACAGACATTGTGTGTGTGAGGGAGATAGGGAGAGAGAGAGAGAGAGACTGACATAAAGTGTGTGTGTGGTCATCTGTGTGCAGTTGTGTAATACTGGCTGGATTGCTTTGACCTCAGTGAAATATATTATTTATAAACAGCTAATTGTTTCATGTAACATATTGCATTAAAGAAGTGTTTTAGATTGATGTGGGACTCAAAATGTTTGATTGAAATAGTGTAACTTCAAGAAGCATTGGAACTATTCATATTTCAATGATAATATATTAAGGCTGGGTTAATAGCTAATGCGTGGCTACCTCCCCACATTACGACACAAACAAACACGCACACACACCCTCTGGTCTGTGAGCTGCTGCTCCTCTGACTCACTGTGACTAGCCAGCATGTGCCGCTGCAACAATTATGTTTGTGTGGCTGGGTGTGAGAGAAGGGGGTGACGAATATTTAACTGGATCTACTGTACCCCTCGCAAATATGCTGGAGTTGCAGTGAGCATGAAGAGACCCAGGCGGTTAGGAAGGAGGATTTTATTTCTGTCTCTTTGTGCGTAGTGTAATGAACACTGATGATTGTGTGTGTGTGTGTGTGTGTGTGTGTGTGTGTGTGTGTGTGTGTATTCTGTATGCTGTGTTTGCTGGAAGTCAGCTGTAACTAATAGGCTTGTGTGTGTGTGTGTAATTTTGGAGAGTTTTGTCCCTGTCCAGAGTGCTGAACTCATTTGAGATAATCCCAGATGAAGGTTGGTAATATAATCTCTGGTCCCTAATCCAGAAATGTGATAACACATTCTCTCTCTCTCTTTCTCTCTCTCTCTCTCTCTCTGTCGGCCTTACACAGTCACATACACACATGAAGCCATAACAAAGACAAAGTGTTTTAGTTCTATACGTGGAAAATAGCACAGATGCAATTTGTGAAGCGCTATACCATATTATTTGTGTAATAAGTCATATCCATCATCACGCATACACACACAGGTGCCTTGCAAACACGGATTGGCTGCGGGGGAACAATGTCACTCTCAGCTCCATTAGGCACAGTGGAGTCAGGCCACCCCCACGTCACATACTGGCATACTCAGAACAGCAGCGTGTCTCTATAGGTTCTATCTGTAAACTGGATGTTTGTAATATGCTGCCTGTGGCGGCTGCATTAAACACACCAACTCAGGAGGAATGTTAGGGTGGGAGGCAGTGGCAATCTGCTCAGGTGGTCAGCGTGGGCGATCACCGACCCCAGGTTTGTACACCAAGGTAAATATGGATACTGCGTCAAAAGAAGAACCAGTCTTTGCAGGCGTGCTCATACTGTGGGCTGTGCGTTTTTCAGCTCGCCCAGCAGACCAAGGAAGTGCTTGTGGTCTGTGTGGATTCTGAATTTGTGACCGTAGACAAACTGATGAATCTTTTAAGAGCAAATGCGTTCTTCTTTTCAGCCGGTGCCAGAGCACAGGATGCAGAACAGACTGGGTGCCTAGTTCCATCCTGATATTAATGAGACTGTCAGCTGCAATCACCAGCAGAAGTGTTGGGTCGTAGTGGGCCAGGAGCACCTCTGATGACAGCAAGGCCTTTGATCTTCTAAATGCCGCTGATGCTGTGTTCCATTCCCACTTCTCCCCGGAACACAGTAAGACATGCAGTGGGGGCAGGAAT
The DNA here is from genome assembly GCF_963457725.1 of Sprattus sprattus. Lineage (NCBI taxonomy): Eukaryota > Metazoa > Chordata > Actinopteri > Clupeiformes > Clupeidae > Sprattus > Sprattus sprattus. The sequence continues at coordinate 13,937,758 of NC_137919.1, forward strand.
GGTGGTTCGGTCTGGGAGGAACATGCTTGACTTTCACAGACACTGCCTGGTGCATTCAGAAGGAACATATCTAACTTGACTCCTCAAGCTAGTTTAGCAACAATCATTGCAGGGTAGGGGGTAGTGCTTCACCCGAGAAGTCACATTAACCCTCAGTTTATAGTCCCCACAGATGTGGATTGAGCCTATCCCTCATACACTGGGACAGATGTTGATGGAGCCTATGGCTATAACAATGGGATAGATGTTGATGCAGCCTATCCCTTGTCGCCGGGACAATTGGGCTGCCACTCAGTTGAATGGCTCAGCTGCCATCAATTCATTCTCAACTTTTGTCCTGCAGGTCTAAAGGCAGAGATCATGCTCTATAGAAACGTGGTGGAGTAGCCTCACATGCATTGATGGTAACTGGTTCCTTTTAGCTCCCCCCAGTTCAATGCGAAAGACAGTGGTATTGTGATGTGTGGCAGCCTCCAGAGGGTAGTCAGATGACAGTCCTTGAAAAGATTGTCCGGTAACAGGCAAGGATTTCATCCAATCACATTTGAGCAATTTGGCACCCTGACCAGGTACCACCAGCTCCCTTACACTATATGACTGTCCTTTATGTTCCACTGTAACCTGGGTAGCCCCCCCCCCACACTGATACTTATGTGACACTGTAGCCTGGATAGCCCCCCCCACACCGATACTTATGTGGCACTGTAACCTGGATAGCCCCCCTCAGACTGATACTTATGTGACACTGTAACCTGGATAGCCCCGCCCACACCGATACTTATGTGGCACTGTAACCTGGATAGCACCCCCCCCCCCCCCCCCCCACCGATACTTATGTGACACTGTAACCTGGATAGCCCCGCCCACACCGATACTTATGTGGCACTGTAACCTGGATAGCCCCCCTCACACTGATACTTATGTGGCACTGTAACCTGGATAGCCCCCCCCCCCCCCCCCCCCCACACTGATACTTATGTGACACTGTAACCTGGATAGCCCCCCCCACACTGATACTTATGTGGCACTGTAACCTGGATAGCCCCCCCCCACACTGATACGTATGTGGCACTGTAACCTGGATAGCCCCCCCCCACACTGATACTTATGTGGCACTGTAACCTGGATAGCCCCCCTCACACTGATACGTATGTTCCACTGTAACCTGGATAGCCACCCTCACACTGATACGTATGTTCCACTGTAACCTGGATAGCCCCCCTCACACTGATACGTATGTTCCACTGTAAACTGGATAGCCACCCTCACACTGACACACTGGCCCTTGTAAATGGAAAAGCAGGCGCTTAAATGTATTTTCTGCCATGGCAGTGCAAGAGGGCCTAGTATCCACCTCAGAACAGTTTGACTACCATTTACTTCTAGTTCCACATCCATATGACTGGGTGCCTTCACAGCTGTGGGCCTGACTTTTCTCTGCTGCCATGCATCAATCTATCCTCCAATGTAGCTTTAAAATCACAATGAACAGCCTGTTGCTTCAGACGAGCAACACAATAGTTAACAGGTTCATCTGCATTGCCCATGACTGAACTTTAAACCTCTCCACTACTATATTACTCTTAGGGTCATAATAATCCTGCAGTCTGGCAACTAAGGCGTTGAAAGATATGGCAGTAGGCTCTGCAGGAGCTGTAAAATCTCGTAGCGCCCAGTTGGCTTGCACAGTTAAAAGTGTGGCTCTCTATTTAACATAGTCTCTGCATTTGCTCTATTGCTCTGTGTTGGGATCAAAAGCCTTGGATTTTCCAAACATAGCCATTACTGGGTTCACCCATGTGACTGACAAGAAACAACGGTAAACTTCAGCTACAGCCTGTGCTCATCCTCCATGTGTTGTTGCTATAGTGATCATTCAGAAAGAGCTTCAGTAGCAAACAGTGGTTCTGGATTATTCTAATTTGCTGCTAAAGAACCTTCTGGATCTTTTAATAATATATAAAGGATTCCATTTGTATGGCTTTGTGTGGATCTTTTTTTAAAGATTTGCTTTTGGGATTTTTGCCCTAATTCAGATAGGAGAGTGAAGGTTTAAACAGGAAATGAGATGGGCAGTGGGATTGGGAAATGACAGCGGGTTGGATTCGAACCTGGGTCCCTGTTGGCGTTCAAGCCTGTATATGGTCAGGGCTACTGCTTGTTCCACAGTAACCCCCTTGTGTGGATCTTTTTTTAAACTAGCCTACACTAGCCACCAATTCTCCTATGTTTTTTCTTGAAAATTAAAAGTCAGTTTATGCAACTGAATGAGACATGACCTGCCTGCCCAGTGTTAGTCAAGCCCAGACTATCAGCCAATCAGAGAGTCAAAGAGAACCAAACCATTTGCCCTGCACACATCAGGGTTCCATGTATTCCTGGAGCGCGGTGGGGGGATGCAGGGATTAAAGCTGGAGTGGTGGGATTATGGTGGGAATATGTGTGTTCTAGTCTTTCCTTAATGGAGTCTAGTCCAAACCCAAACAGTGAGTGGACAGATGATGACGTCTTGGCCTTACGTTACATAACTGGAGGTGAATGGCATCAAAACAAAGGTCAGCAGGATTGGAAGAGTTCACAAATACACGTGAAGATTTATTCATTAATTTGAACTACATGCTTTTCATTTTGGAAATGTAGTTTGGATGTACTTTGAATATGGATTTTGTATGTGTGTGTGTGTGTGTGTGTGTGTGTGTGTGTGTGTGTATGTTTGCTCAAAAAAAGTTAACCCTTAATCCCTTTCTCTATTCATCTATAATCTATCAGAAATAATTGTATGTACTGGTCATCTGATCACTCACTGTCCCTAATCTTAATTTAATCCCCAACACCACATTTTGGAGGGCATGGCTAGGTGTGGCATGTTTCCATAGTTCCCCGCCCTGCTTGTATTTCTGGCTGAGAGCTTGTAACCAATCCAAAACTGTCTGTCAGAGGAAAAAGGTGGAGTTTAAAAGACAGTGGCTTCGATGAAAAGAGAGACATAACTGAGATGAGACTGGATGCTTGACCTGCCTATTGGTAATTTGCCTGGGATTACAAATAAGGATTAATAGATGAAATTATGTGGAATTAATGGTTTTAGTTAAGCACAGTGGCAATGATTAGAAGATCGAGGGGAGCATTTCGACCAGCTGAAGAACTGACCTGGACTTCTATTTGTCTTTCGTTTCAGTAGAATGTTCACTCAGTAGAGGACAGTTTCTCCAGGTTCCAGCACAGGAGAGTGGAAATCAACCTGTGCTCTTTTTTAGAAGGAGGCTCTCTTTATTACTGTTAAAGGAACTGTTTTAGAGCTTTCTGTGT
>NC_137919.1:13946066-13956066 GCF_963457725.1 Sprattus sprattus
GGCCCCCGTCCCAGCATCCTTGCTCCCTTCATCCCAAACTACCCCTACAGCCCACAATCTCCTCTCTAATCCCAGTAGAATGGAGCCACACTCATATAGGGTCATTGGGGTGATGGCGAACATATGTTGTGTGGACGATCCTTTAATCACCGGGCTTGATTTCTTTCATTCCCTGTTCCCCTTCCCACGCCTCTTTCTCCCATCTCGCTTTTTCTTTGAAAGACTTGGATCTCTGTTTGCAACCCTTCTGCTAATGATTCCTTTATAAACCGTCTTTAAAAACACCTTTGGGATATTCTGTGTGTGTGTGTGTGTGGATGTATGTGCAAGTGTGCATGTGTCTGGCCACAAGGCTCCAAAGTGCACTAAGAAAAATCTACAGCCAAGGGTTACCATATGCAATCAATAGTAATTGATCTTACTAATGGAGTATTGTGTTTGTTTTGTTTACTGTGTGGGTGTGTGGGTGTGTGTGTGTGTGTGTGTCTATATGAGTGAGAAAAGGAGAGTTTCCACCCCTCTCTCACGACAAGATGTTGTTCTCCTGGGGTAAGCCTCTTTTTTATTTAAGGTTATTATGTCGTCCCTATCAGTCCTATATGTGACCTTTCACCTGTACATCCTACTCTCTCAGGGCAAGGTCACAGTAGGGTCACCATGGTAACTGCCTCCAGTAAAGCCAGAGGAAAAGTTTATGTTAGGTCATTTATTGAAGGTCTGATGACAGCTGTATTAACAAACTATTTTTGCACTAGCCAATTAAAACCCCACATTTGCACAGCCAGAAGGATGTAGCCAATCAGATTTAACGCAGCAATGTGCTGGGCTGTATGGTTTCTGCTCAAATGTTACACAGTTATGCTAATCTAATTAGTTACGGCGTTCTCAACTCACTCTCTATCTCTCTCTCCCTATCTGTCCTCTAAAGGTTGCGTTTGGGAGAAAGACCTTTAAATGGAAAACGATTGTTTTCCTTAGCCCCAATAAGTTGTCCTTACAGTTATCCAAAATCACACCATGCACGCACATCAGTGTGGGTGAGATTAGGGAAGAGAAAAAGAGGGGGAGAGAGAGAGAGAGAGAGCGAGAGAGAGAGATAGAGAGATAGAGAGCGAGAGAGAGAGAGAGAGAGAGAGAGATGACAACTGGCGGCCGAGTGAGTGAGTTGTTGCTTATTAAGAACGAAAAATTGGGCGTCATTCAAATGATGGATGTCCAACGACTTGCCAGCCGAAGAACGTTTCTTTAAATGATGGCCATTGGTTCTCGCGTGCCTGAAGAGCTCGGTCCACAGAAGAGGAGGGAGGGAAATAACGGGAGACTCAGAAAATTCTTCCTCAACAACCGAACGCTGGAAACCGTAGAACGGGGTAAGGAGCTGCACCGGGACTCTGTCCACTCGTATTCAACCTCCCTGGCGCGCTTCACTGATTTCGCGTGCATAGACAACACAGAGAGGAGAGGGGAACCCGAGACACATCGCGCGGCAGGGAAGAGCGCAAGGAAAGCGCGCCAGGTCCCGGGAACAAGCTGGTGCCTCAAGTTAATGAAGACGTTTTCCGAAGAAGGAAACCCGTGAGAAACTGACGGGAAATTTTGATTTTGACAGAAGGCGCAAGAGCACAGGGCATTTTGGCATACAGTGAAATTGAGGCTGTCCCGAATTGAGTTTTCATGGTCACGCGTATTAATTTGACTGTTAAATTGTTGCCTCGGAAGATGCATGGACTGACCGAGCCCACCGGACTGTGGCGAGCACAGGGGTGCAGAGAACTGGAATGTGCTGTTGGACTCCCGGTGGAAAATTCCGTGGCGGCAGGTTGTGACGGCACGTCTGAGCGTCTGTGGCCAATTTGTGTGTGATTGGGTGTTGTATTAGTCGTTGGGTTTGTCTCGCGTTGTCCGTGCAAACGCTTCTTAATCCATCCGTGTGAATTCTGCGCAAAGAAGCGGTTCTCGCACTTAATTTAACTCGAGACACTGTCCCGCGAAGAGGAAACGGAGCGGTGAGCAGCAAGCTCTCCGTGGACGTTTGACTTGTGTGTCGATGTAGGTGTGTGTATGGGCGAAGCCGCACATGCAAGGTGTTACTGATGTACCTTTACGAGAGGCTATTGACTAATTGGTTTTAATCTTCGCAGTGAACTAAAAGTTTGTTCCGGTAGACCACAATTAACCCTCAATTGTTGTGTGTGTGTGAGTGTTTTTTATTGTGTGTGTGTGTGTGTGTATATGATATCTGATCTGCCCTGTCACGCTGTGCCAGTGTGTGTGTGGCGTGTTTTTGGCCTCATGCTTTAACACTGGCTGTGCCAGTCGATGCCAACTTATGCCTGGGACCCGGCTACAGGAACCTGGTTCAGCTCTGTGTTGCTCTTGGACCTCTAGGACTATTATTAACGATTTACCATTACTAACCACTCAGAGCTGGAAAATAATTAGTGGAAGAGCTGTGACCTACAGCTCACCTTTGGTTATTTGGGACTGTAGACCTTAAGGGAGATAGACATAAACATCTGAATTTTTTTTGTGTTGCTTCAACAACTTTTGGCCATAGCTAGGCTTAACGTTTGTATGCAAAACCACGGCGACAGCTGGAAGGTGTCACATTGATTTCATTGTGAATGTTACCTGGATACAATTGGCAAAATGCAGGTGTCAATTGCGTGCACAGAACAACACAACCTGAAGAGCCGCAACAGCGAGGACCGCCTCGCTGTGCGGTCACCCAATCCAAATGCAGGGCAAGCGGCCAAGCTCCGTCTGGTCAACTTGCGACCTTACATCGCAGGCCATGCCCACATGAAGGAAGCCATCGGTCGCCATAGCAGCATGAAGTACAGGTGAGCGGTGAACTGGATAGTACAGTGCAGAATACACACAACTGTATTTCACAGACCACTCACACACACACACACACACACATAGGGGTAGTTAAAAACTGCTCCACCTCTCTACTTTAATATGGATCGACACATATCCATTTAAAATTAAAATGATTTATTTTCATTATGATTTATGATATAGAACTGAAATACTATGAAAGGTCTGGCTCTGCACTCTCACTCTGCTCAGTGAGTGTGCTTGTGTGTGACTGTCCTTACACTTACACTAACAGCTGGGTAGACTTTCAGTGTCTTAAAGTTTAATGAGCATTTAACACTCTGTGATTATATACAATAAGACGGTAAGACAGGCTGACACATACACCCAAACACACACAGAGACCCAGTGGAAACAGCATGCAGGATATGTGTGTGCGTCTGCCCTGTATGTATTTACGTATGTGTGTAAGTATGTATGCGAGGATAGTGTGAAATGTGTGCAAGTCATCCCAAAAGTAATCATGAGAGAGCCTCTGATGTGCAGTGACCATGGGTCTTTATTCAGGGTTAGGAACAGAAGAGTGAGTGCTGCGATTCAGGAACAGTGCTGCTTTGACCTCAGTGCCCTTGCACCAATACTACATGAACCTCAATGTTATATTTAATCAGCATACACACACTCTCACACACACACACACACACACACACACTCTCACACACACACAAACACACACACACACACACACACACCACATATTTACACACATTGAATATCCAAACAAATATTGACTTCCCTTTATGGGCTTGATTATGACAGTAGTCGCAAACCCTCTGCATTGGTGTGTGTGTCTGTGCGTGTGTGTGTGCCTGTGCTTGTGCGTGTGAGTGTGAGGGTGTGTGCGTGCGTGTGTTTGTCTGTGAAGAGTGTAGACTTACAATATTTTAAAATTTAATGGGACCTGGACTCTATGTGAAGAAGGACAATAATGGCCAGCCATTTAGACCCCCCCCCCCCCCCCCCCCCCCCAAACACACAAACCCAGGTCAACTACAACTCTATTTATTAATTTGAAAATACTGTTTGTGTGTGTGTGTGTGTTTATGTATCTATATGTGTATGTAAGTGTTTTAAGTGAGGATGATGGCAATTGTGATGCTTTGTTCATGTGTGATGTTCTGTCACTGCATAGCCCTATCTTGCATTGTAATGATGAGCTGAGCTCTGCTGTACAGAACATACAGAAATGAGTGGTGTTCAATTTGAATTCCCCAAATACCTTAATTTGGTTTGTTTTAAACAACATAATGCTTTTTTGAATTTGTATTCTCATAATTTAGTTGTGTATGTTTTTGTAGTTAACTAATATTCATAACAACTTCATAAAAATGTAAGTAATCTTGATGGTATATGGCCACATGGCAGAAAGACAAACACTGGTGCCATTCCCGGTAGCCACTCAGGTCATTCACTACACATTCGCCTATTCTCCTAAATAATGTTAGCTAGCAAGCTAATTGGCTTTAGTTAGTACCTGCTGTGGTGTTTAATGTATGTATGCTGCATGTTAGCTACTTAGCTCAGAGCTTGTTAGACTCTTTAAATCTTCCTCTCTGCTAATGCTTCCTCTTGAATGGATATGGCATTTCGCTGGTGTGCATTAGAGGTCTGCACGGAATGGATTTTTCAGTTTGCTCCCATGAAAAAAGCAGTAAAAAGCACCAATCTCGCACCCCTTTTTGTAAAACATTGGTTATTTCTAGCTGCTTTCGTGCGAACACGAATAATATTCTGTAGACAAATAAATATTTCCTTTTATACACATATTTATATTTTGAATGCTGGAGTTCCGCGAGTCTTGTCCTTCTCCTGCTCTCAGTTTCTTCCCGCCCGTCGCCCGCACCCGCATCCACAATAAGTCCCGTGCCGCACTTCTTTGGGATCGGAACAGCAGGCCTCTAGTGTGCATCCGGCATATTTCAGGGCTAGGTGTGTGAAGCCATAGATCTTTCAATTCAATATTAAAACTGTATTTAGTCACCGATTCGATATGTGGCAGGCAAGGAGAAGCATATTTGTTTGGGTAACTGTCCAGGGTCCTTAAAAACCTAGCAGGGATCTATCAAGCGTTCCCTGCGGACACCCCCTGTGCAATGGCTGAGTAAATCTGTTTGGGAATTAAATGTCAGAATATAAGAGATGGATAAGGGAGCTATTATGCTGCTGTTGCTCCGGCGTGTATGATGTGGTGTGACAGGGAGGTAGGAGTGATATAATCTCCTAAAAGATGGAAGTAGGATGAATGGTGTCTGTCAATCATTATTCTGGGTTCCTCCCAAACCTTGTTTATAAAACTTCATTGGTGTCACGGACCACAGTCTGTAACTGAACCAGTGTTTCCTTTCACACTTGCTCATGGGCACTATGCCCTTTGTCTATGCCTGTTTATGTAAATATGTAGTAGAGTACAAATGCTATATGTTATCTGGACATAGTTAAAGTGACTTTATACCTTTTCGATTCGAGACCACAACTGTAGAAACAAAATGTTTGCACTCACAAGAATGTGTGCACAAACACTGTGTGTGTGTGTGTGTGTGTGTGTGTGTGTGTGTGTGTGTGTGTGTAGTTGTGGTTGTATGCATCCAATATGAACAAATTCTAATGTTAGTGCTATACATTTGACCTGACAACCCATAGCACTATTGGAATGGAGAGTGGAAAGTGTGTGTATGTGTGTGTGAGTGTGTGTGCACTCTATAGTTCTCTTTAATTGCTTTTGCATTCAGGCAGGACTAGATGGTCACGGCCCATGATCAATCTCTCTTCCTTTTTCTGTCTATCCCTCGCTCCCCCTCTCTTGCCCTCCCTCTCTCTCTCTGAATGCACGTGTGTGTGTGTTGTGTTTGTGTATATGTGTGTGTATATGTGTGCACGTGTGTGGTCATGACTTGTGCTGTGGTTGTGTGGGCCAGGTAATTAGTATTAGTATGTATGTATGTATGTATGTATGTATGTATGTATGTATGTATGTAGTAGTAGTATGTGTGTCGATTTGTGTTTCTGTATGTAGTTGTGAGCGTGTGTGTGTGTGTGTGTGTGTGTGTATGTGTGTCGATTTGTGTTTCTGTATGTAGTTGTGAGCGTGTGTGTGTGTGTGTGTGTGTGTGTGAGTGTGAGTGTGAGTGTGAGTGCGTGTGTGTGTGTGTGTGTACTTTCTCTAATAAAGAATGACTAGGAGACTTGAACACGGCCCAGTGAGCGCCCGTAGCTCCGGGGTATAGCCACCCCTCCAACTACACACACGCGGACACACACACACACACACACACACACACACACACTCGGACACACACACACACACACACACACACACACACACACACGCACACACACACTGCAATGTTTGCCTGAGATAATTACTGTCAGTGTTCTCTAAGTTGCAGTCATAATGCAGTCTCAAGAGTAAAAATATAGTTGAAGTCAAAAGGAGGGTAAACAAACACAACACACACACACACACACAGTTTTGCTCTCTCACTTACAGATTGTTATCTGTAATCTGTCTCTTTCTCTCTCTCTGTCTCTTTCTCTGTCTCTATCTCTTTCTCTCTCTCTCTCACACACACACACACACACACACACGCACATGAGCAACATGCATTTAGACGTGGAAACATTATTTTGTAAGTGCATAATGTTTTGGGAAGTGGTATTTCCATAGCATGACAGTGTATGCCGTTATGTGCATACGGAATATGAGTTAAATCTACTCTTTATGGGTAGTGAAATATGTGTGTGCTTGGGTTATGTGTGACAACAGTTATGTATGTATGTCTGTGTGTGTGTGTGCGCGTGTGTGTGTGTGTGTGTGTGTGCGTGCCTGTGTGTGTGTGTGTGTGTGTGCGTGCTATGTGCGTGTGTGTGTGTGTGAGTGTGTGTGTGTGTGCGTGTGTGCTATGTGCGTGTGTGTGTGTGTGCGTGTGTGTGTGTGTGTGTGTGTGCTATGTGCGTGTGTGCATGCGTGTGTGTGTGTGTGTGTGTGGTGTTATTTTATGATAGCACATAAATCTTTACAGACTGCTGATGCTGGGGAAGGAGAGAGGGAGCAGAATAGATAGAGTGGATGAATGAGATGCACAGAGAGAGAGATGGAGACAGCGAGATAGAGAGAGAGAGAGATGGAGTAGCTGGAAGAATGGGAGTAGTGAAGAGGATAGCTGAAGGAGTATTGAAACCAGAGCCATTAGCTGGGGTGGTGGTGATGGTGGTGGTGGGGGGGTTGATGGAATAATATTGTGTTGAGGTGAATTAAGGGGTATCGTGCTCCTGCAGGGTATGGGGCCACTGACCTCCTGAGTTATGCCCTCCGCTCCCATAAGTCCCCAGGGGGCGCCCGCCTGCCCCAGGCCGCCCCAGGCCTCCCCACGCTAATCTATCTCTCTCCGCTCTCAGGGTGTCATTTGGCCCCTACAGCCAAGCCATCACCGACACACATACACAAATACAGTTGAGCTATCCTAGGTACTTTAAAACAGTTCTTAAACATGCAGCACAATACAATTGAGCTAACCTAGGGATTTTAAAACAGTTCTTAATCATTCAGTACACAAATCCCCTTTTGTCAGATTCAGCTAATTCCTCCACACAGTCCTCTAGCTGTCCATACTGTGTGCATTCAAAAAAACTCCAGTGTCCGTACACAGTCCTGGCTCTGGTAAAGTCTGGTGTTAGTACACACTCGTGGCTCTGTAAATGGAAAACCAACATAGTGGCTGAGATCGAGTTATAAACAATTCCGTCCAATCAACACTTTGCTTCAGGTGAACGGGTGGTAGAGGGAGAGAGAGTAATTTCTTTAGTTTTTGCGCTCAATTATCAACAACATTTCAGAATGGCAGACTGTACCTTTAATATTCCTGTCCAGGGTATGTTGACAATTCAATTCAATTTAATTCTATTTATATAGCGCCAAAACAATACAATTGTCTCAAGGTGAGAAACATTGAGTAAGTATGTGTAAAATCTTTGGAATGTTTAAACACTTAATAAACATAATAAACACTTAAAATAGGTTGAAGGCAAACCATGGAAAAACAGGAATCACAAAAAAATGTTGGCTATTTAAGACATGGGCTGTTGTGGACATTGGCTTATGGGCTGCAACATCTACAGTAAAATGAATACATTCTGTTATGAGACACCATTTTATGTAGTACTAGTACTATTGTAGTACAGGTGGTATCTTATTTTTTTATTTCAGGAACTTGGGGAAGTCAGGGTTGAGAGTGTCCTGTCTGGGATTAGGTGAGAGTACACACACACACACACTCACAAATACAAACACAACTAATTTAATATCACACACCATTTATATATTTATGTGTGTGTGTGTTTGCATGCACACTCTAGGTACCTGGGTGACCTTTGGCTCTCAGATATCGGACGAGGTACGTTTCTTTTTTTGTTCAGTAAAATGTTTGTTTGTTTGTATCTCTATGAAGAGCTTAATATCATATAAAATGTGTGTGTGTGTGTGTGTGTATAACTGCAGATGGCCGAGAGCCTTGTGACTATTGCTTATGAGAATGGCGTGAACCTGTTTGACACCGCAGAGGTGTATGCATCTGGAAGGTCAGTCTCTCTCCTGATTTACAGCCATTTCTAAAGTTGTACTTATGCAAATAGGCCTCTAAATGGCCTCTCTTATCTTTCTCTTCTCTCCCAGAGCTGAGATCACACTTGGAAATATCATTAAGAAGAAAGGATGGAGGTTTGTGCTTATGTGACAACTGTGGCTGTGTGTGTGTTTGTGTGTGTCTGTGTTGTGTGTTTATTTCTGTCTCTAGTGTATTTATAGATTTGTATGTTAATCGTTCAAATAGACTCTGAATGAGCAGTGCCCAAAATAATTGCTGACGGTATCTTTCTTTTCATCCAGGGTTCGCACACACAAACACACACACACACACACACACACACAAGTCTCTCTCGTTCTGCCCCTCTCTCCTACACTCTTACTGTTATACACGTACTGGTGAATAACCAAGGCGTTCGCAAACTAGATGAACACACAGCAATAGATACAATAGCCACATTGTATGCTTCTGCATTGTGTGTGTGTGTGTGTGTGTGTGTGTGTGTGTGTGTGTGTGTGTGTGAGAGGGAGAGAGAGAGAGAGTGTTTGTGTGTGTGTGTGTGAGAGTGTCTGTCTCTCTCTTTGTCTGTATTATGCTCTTTATGGACATTTTCCACAAGTAGGCCAACGTTTTCTAAGTAAAGTAAAGTAAAGTGCACTTCAACAAGAACATTGCTTTGTACATCTCCTAATCTATCTCTCCCTCCCTCTTTCTCTACCTATCTCTCTACCTCTCTCTTTCTCTCTGTTGCTCTCTCTCTTCGTTTCAGGCGTTCCAGTTTTGTAGTGACCACAAAAATCTACTGGGGAGGACAGTAAGTTTTTTTATTTTCACAGTCACCATTAGGTAAATTACATTAATTGTGTGTTTGTGTGTGTGTGTGTGTGTGTGTGTGCCTGTGTATGCTTATGTGTTTATAGTCCGTGTAAATCCCATTATGAGTTTCTCTGTGTTTGTAAGGCTGATTGAAAGATTTTCTATAGTTATTGATTACATTCATTGTGTGTTTGCGTGTCTCTGTCTCTGTGCATTTGTGTGTGTGTGTGTCTGTCTGTGTGCATGTGTGTGTGTTTGTGTATAATTGTGTATGTGTGTGCGTGTGTGTGAGTGTGTGTCTGTGTGCATGTGTGTGTGTGTATGTGTGTGTGTCTGTGTGCATGTGTATGCGTATCTGTTTTTGATCATGCGTCTCTTCAACAGAGCAGAGACTGAGAGAGGGCTGTCCAGGAAGCACATTATTGAAGGTAAGGCATCCTTCCCTGACATCTTCATATATCAGTAGTGACCTCCAAGAGTGTTTGTGAGTGTATGTGTTTCCATGTGTGTTTCTGTGCACTAGACCTGGTTTCGGACAGGCACAATATTGCTACTCTTGGGAATGTGACCCAATTAATGCAAGGCCTAAAAGAGAGGGCTGGTCTAATTAGTCAATGCACTCACACACACACACACACACACACACACAAACACGCAAAAACGCTGACATACATGCATTTACACATGCATACCTCACGTAATTAGATATGCTGCACACATAC
>NC_137919.1:13958566-14116066 GCF_963457725.1 Sprattus sprattus
ACACACACACACACACACACACACACACTCAAGCTCCTACACGTTTACGCACAATTTACATGCTTACATATACATTCTTTTTGAAGGTGGGAACACATTTTAATCTCCACAGAGAATCTGGCATAACTTCAAATTGTGCACACACTGGCAGAACACATATGGATAGAGAGAGAAGTGTAGTCATAGTAATAGTAGTGCGGCATAGTTTTGAGTTCTTGTCGTCAATAACAAAGGGTCAGTCAGCCATTTTCTGGTCGAGTTCCATTCTCAGTCGAGTCCATTCTTATGTTCACAGTTCATAGTTTACTCTAAACAATACAGCGTTGTAGTGACCCCCCACCACCCATTCTCTTTCTCTCTCCCCCCCCGCCCTTACTCAGGTGTGGGAGCCATGACTTGGTCTCCACTGGCTTGTGGTCTCATCACTGGAAAGTATTGCGATGGAATCCCAGTTGGTTCCAGAGCAGCAGTGAAGGTCCGTTTGAGTGAGTGTGTGTGTGTGTGTGTGTGTGTGTGAGCTTGTATATGCATGTGTGTGTGTATTTTTGCTCTGTGTGTATTTTTGCTCCGTGTAACTTTCCTAGACATTTGTGATTGCATTTGAGCACAGCCTAATCTGAGATTAAATGTATTTGTGTGCAAATTTACATATAAAAGAATTATATATTAATTGTAGTATCCATTTGTTCTTAAAGGAGAATCGGTGTGTGTGTGTGTCTGCGTTTGTGTGTGTGTGTCAGAGAGAGCAAATATCTGTGTTTCCAGTCTTCTGACTGCAAGTGTGTGTTTTTCTGTTTATAAGAAGGAAAAAAGGAAAAGATAGTGGTCTATCTGAGAAGTCCAGGTTATGTGAGGTCAGTGTGTGTATGCATGCATGTGTGTGTGTGTGTAAACAGAGTTGGAGGAGTCATGGTGCTCCATGAAGATGTGCAATCCAGTGTGTGTGTCGATGTATATGTGTCTTAACTGTAAGGCCAAGGCATGGTCAGTGATTCCTTTCAGCTACTGTCTATTGGCATGTGATGTCTGAAGTGTTGATATTATTTGTGTGTGTGTGTGTGGGTGTGTGTCTGTGTGCGTGTGCGTGTGCGTGTGTAGGGTTATCAGTGGTTGAAGGATAAGCTACAGGGTGAGGAGGGGAGAAGGCAGATGGCTAAAGTGAAAGAGCTCCACCTTCTGGCTGACAGGCTAGGGTGCACCCCTGCACAACTGGCTATAGGTGAGAAAAAACACACACACACACACATACACACACACACTCTCACACACACACACACACACACACACACACACATACAGAGAGAAAGAGAGAGAGAAATTACTTGAGGAGGCAGACAAAGATAAGCAGGATTAGGGTTGGCTAAATTAAAGATAATTGAAGACAGAGGACAAGGTCAATACTCATCTCCTGCTCATCCTCCCCTTGGTGTCCTTATCCTACCCCTCTTTCTCTCCTTCTCTTTTTCTTTCTCTCCTTCTCTTGCTCGCTTTCGCTACTTCTCTATCTCCTCCTCTTTCTCCTCTCTTTTTCCTCATCCTACTTTCAACCTCTATTAGTCCAAAACTCACTCTGTTTACCCCATCTTTTCCCCTCCATTACCCTCACTGTCTTTCTCTCTCTCTCTCTCTCAAAGTCAGATTTGAGGAAGCTTTATTGGCATGGCTGTGACCTCTAACAGCAGTGCCAAAGATTGTGAAAAGAGAGTTGTATATTCACAATATATCAGGGAGGGAAAAATGGAACAAACAGAGCAGGGTGCAGAATATCAACATAAAAGCACTTTGAATCGAATGAAAGACATGTCTTTTCCTTTTTAGCCTGGTGCTTAAGAAGCGAAGGAGTGAGTTGTGTGCTTCTGGGCGTCTCAAACACAGACCAGCTGCTGGAGAACCTGGGTGCTATACGGGTAACCACAACCACATAATCACACGCTTCACTATACATGCCATATACATTTATACCAAACCACACTACACATGCCATACAGTATACAAACATTATCTTCAGTAATACTTAAACTGCTTAATAGCATAACATACCATACCACACTATAGTACCATATACGTACATTATACACACGTTATCTTCACGATACTTAAACTGCTTAATAGCTGTAAGAATGTAACAGTTGTAACAGTTAGAATTTAAAAGCAGCTGAAATGTAAAGGTAATGTTGCTTTTGTTTACATTATTGCTTACAGACAGAGGAATGGCATTCTTCTTCCCATTGGGTCATCATCTAACATTGAAATTGAAACTAAAACGTATTTTTATTATTTAACTCCTGGGTTTGTTTCATGTTTTATTTATTTTTTGTCTTGATATGGTCTTCTCTCTCCACCATTTCTATTACACATATTTTCATTTGTATTTTTTGCCCACTGCAGAATGCTTTGTCCAATATTTGTTGCGTTGATGTGCACTAAAAATAAAAATGACTTGACTCGACAGCCTTACCATAACCTCACGTGGCCCTACCATCGCAGTCAGCCACACCACAACCCAAGAGCAACCTCAACATACAGCCTCAGCTCACTGTCATTCTTTCGTTTTCTCTTTTTCTTTCCTTTCACAGGTAATATCTCTCATGACTCCCCAGATGGTGTACGAGATCGACTCACTCCTGGGGAACCGTCCACACTCTAAGAAAGAAGCACGGGCATAATTGAGGAACTAAGAGAGAGGGAGCGAGAGAGAGAGAGAGAGAGCGGGAGAGATATATATATATAGGGGCAGTGACTAAATCTCCACTATCATTTATAACCAAGCTGCATGCCCTTATTGTCGAGCTTCCAACACTGTAGTGTCTGCATATTTAACTACCTGTATTCAACCAAAGCAATGCAATAATTCATTAATTTCTAATATATATATATATTTATATACTCAATCATAATGATACAATATCCATATATATATATATGGATATTTATATTTAATATGAATGTGTGCTGCCATTCAGTAAATATCTGTAACCTAGGAAACATGTGATAAGAATCCATTCAATTAGGAGACTCATTGAAGCAGTCTTTACTCCAACCAATAGAAATGTCTGGAATATATATATATTTCTGTGCTCTGACCATCCTGCCAAGCCACAATGCTTCCTAAAAATAGTCTTCCCCCAAAATATGCATGTCCCTTTAAGGAAACCATGACAACTAGTGATGACTCATGAGAGATGGACCAAAGAAAAAAAGAAGAATTTCTCAGGAGGAACCATATGAGGATAAGAAGCTCACAGGACCTCCAGGGTATGGCTCCGAGAGGCCGGACTGCGGTTGCCTCTGCCCTGTCAGGGTGCTCAGTGTGTGGGGAGGCAGGACTGATGGAGAGCACCTTCTGTCTTCATACCAGCCTGGATGTTTGATGGGCAGTGCTCACTATAACCACATAAACCTTTCATCCTGAAGATGCTGCATGGAGACACTGTATTGGAGTGAGATGACACTGGCCTGATACTGTACAAAATCTGGGATCATGTTACACAGCATCAAACATTACCACTGAACCACAAATAACATTCCATTGCACTGAGCTGCAGAGGATGACAAGCCTTGGGGAACTATGTGACTTTAATGGGCCTGAAGACTGTGCAGATTTGTGTCATGACATAATCATTCTGACAGAGGGCGCTGCACTAGCTTCTTAAAGACCTATAGGGGATCTAATCTAGTGCAGTGTGACTTCTAAAGAAAGGTCACACTCACAGCAGATGTTTCTCTGCAATTGTTACAACCCTCATGGCAAGTGTAGAATGACCTCTTACTGAAGGGGTGAAAGATTATGTCAGCTATAAGTGCGTGCTGGTTATGGTCGACTGATTGAATGTGCACTGATTGGTTCTGACAAACTGTCCCTTAGCAACTGCTTAGCAACTGCTGGCGATCAAACTGTCCCAGAACTGATGCAACCAGACGAGGGATCAGCATGGGTAGTTTCCTGAATTGATTCAGTCCATCACATGTTGGCACAAGCTCACGATCAGTAGCTTTCAGTATATAATACATGCACTAAAACAATACCCTGTGTACCCCCAGCCCCCTGTTGTGGATGGTTTAATGGGGTTGGGCTGTAGGTTAGATTTGGAACAGTACTGCAATCCAGACAAATAGGAAAACGCTGATCTGTAACACCAGTTAACTTTTTTTGTATATATAAGCTACAATACTAGAGATAAATATTGACAGCCATATATATAGTCCATGCTTACAGAATATATTTAGAGTTAGATTACCCAGGGCTGTTTTTACACTCTCTCCATAGCCTTGTTTGTTTAAATCCTAGAGCTCTGTCCTACAGAAGCAATTATTTGCAATCAGATATCATCCATCCCCAGTCTACTTAGTCCCCATATACCAAACTTTAACCATGAAGGACATGGAACAGGAAGTGCATTCACACACACACACACACACCCAGACACACACACACAGAGACATCACTCACAGATTAGTTTATTGTATTTGGTTGTAGGGCAATGTGATGTGGTGAGACAATCAGATGCTTGCACAAAAGCTGTTACAGAAGATATTGAAGTGGTCAGGAATGTGTATGGATTGTGCAGATGGACAAAATATACACCCACACACTGGCACACATTCACACATTCAGTATATACACACATGCATATTAATGGAATAGAATCAATGAAAATAATATTAATAGAATTGGGATTTTTAGAAAATGATATCTGATCAGATTAAAATAGTATGTCATTTATGTGGTGATACTCTTGTAGAGCCAGCTTGTGTTTGTTTGACAAGTATCTGTGTGTGTGTGTGTGTGTGTGTGGATGTGTATGAATGAGAGGTTGATTAAGCCTCTGTGTTTATATATATATATATATATATATACTGTATGTGTGTGTGTGTATGTGAGGACTTAGACTGTGGAGGAGGTAGCTAGCCTAGCTTGGTTAATGATGGGTTGTTCTGCATGAATGCACAGATTAACAATAAAGTCATCCTGGCGCTTCTGATTGGTGTTTTCTCAGCATTAATCACAATTTCCTTTGCTACAAATGACACGTGTTACAATCACAAACATCACACCTGTATTGCTATGCCATTGCTTCTGTTGTCAACTACCACATGCCTTTAAAGGTGTCAAGGATTGAGATCTACTCACGTCTGTGTCTGCTGTACTCCTGTGATGCACTGACCTTAAAGGAAAGTTTCTATCTAGATCAAAGGACTAATGCAACCTTCATAGTGACAGATCAACAGATCCTCACACTGGACTTGAACCTGCAACCTTAGGCATGGGAGGCAAGCATGCTATTAAGAAGGCTAAACCCATGGCTGCTCTATTGCATGGGCCTATCATGACACTCAAGGTCTCAATTACACCAAATCATAAAATACACTATATCAATAAAATAAAAAACTATCAAAAAACGTTTTTTTTTTAGGTGTTTTAAAACCACCATGTGATTTGTGGGTTGGTAATATTTGAATAAAATCGGATGTGTTCCAAACTCATTTTTCAGGTGAAATCAATGTTGAGTTGATAGGCCATGCAATAATCAACTGAGCACCTTGTGCATCTCGTCTCGTTAACCCGGCTGCAAACTTAATGAGGCATGCCTGTGGCACATCATTGTAATGAGGATAAAACCACTTTGCCCAGTGTACAACTTTACTTAAAGGACTCCAGGGTGGGTGCTGTTTATTGTTCTTAGCATCATGGCGGTTTCTACTGTGGCGACTGTGGTTTTGCTCAATGTGTGCGCTTCGATGGGTGAGTGGCTGTGATCAATCCCTTGTGACTTGTATGACATTTTCTGTAGGCCTTTGTTTTTTTCATTTGACTCTCTTTTGGTCTTAGTGTTTGGTGTTCCACTTCGTGTCCGTTCTTCAGACAAAGAGCGTACTATGCGAAACACCAAAGGGGGTAAGGTTACTGCTCATGTATGCATACAGAGGCATGATGTCTGCCTTCAGAGGCTCTGTTACAGAATTGACTTCTTACATAAGGGGGTTGGGCTCTTAATTAGGTCTCTTGTGTACTTGTGTTTGGTCAACACAAACTCTGCTGGCACTTAGGGCTTCAACCAGGGTCTAGTTTAAAATCTCGTTATTAACTCCTGTTACATGGTTTGCAATGTGGACAGTGACTTCTTTTGTTTCTAGGGCCTACACCGTTGACGCATGACCAGGCCACCATTAAACAAACCCTGGCTTTGCTTCTCTCTATGGGAATCATATCGGATTCCAAAGAGGCTCAGACTTTGTGTGCGTAATCTAATAGTCCATATACCACATTTTGTCTTTTTACTCAATTATTGTTTAAATGTTTTATATTAACTGCATTGTCTAGCTTTGTGGTTCAACCCAGCCTACTCAACTCTAATAAACCAAAAGAGGAATCTGTTTGGGACATTCATTGTTTCCTGATCCTTCTCCAGTGGACCCAGATGTGATGGAGGATTGGCGTGAAAGCCAACTTGATTTTGCAAACGTCATTGATGATCCTGATAGTGGTGAAGATCATGATGGTGATAATAGTGATGGTATGTCTGCAAACTCCAGCTCCTTGGAAGAGACTTAAGATCCACAGTGTGTATGTGACCATTCCTATAAAAATGTGTGTTTCTGTGTTGTGGTTTCCCAAGAGGATGCAGGTGAAGATTCTGATGCCACCCCTACACCAAATCCCCAAAACAATACTACCTCAGCCCAAACGCAAGCTACTGGTAAGCCTATTGCAACACTACACTAAATGCCCAAAAACTGGACCACTGGCCAAACTGCTGCAACTGAATTTATTGTGCAGCATATAATTGGTCTTTGTGGTTTTTCTGTAATATAAGTGATTGTGTTATGGATCCCAAGGTGAAGCAAGTGAAGAGGCTGTAGTAACCGCCACACTAAATTCTCAAAAGACCACATCTTCCCAGCCTGGAGTGACTGGTTAGGACAAAGTGTAATTTCTGAATTTTCTTATTGTCATGTGAAGATGGGAGCGGATGTCACCTCAGCACAAAATGCCAAAAAGAGACTATTTCTGTCCACACAGACGCCACTGTTAAGGGACTTTTTTTTTTTTTTTTTTTTTTTTTTAAATGTGTGTGTGTGCTTTTTGATCACTTGTTTTGATATCCCAAGATGATGCACATGAAGATGCTGCTGCTGCTGCCACCACAACACAATGTCATCAAAACAAGACTACCTCTGCCCTAACTGGTGCTAATGGTAATCTGCAATATTTATACTTTTATTTAAGGCTGAGTGCTTTCAGTTTGTTCCAATATAAAATATATCGTTTTGGAATCTACAGGTGACCTAAGTGAAAATGCTGCGGTTGCCACCCCAACACCTAATGTCCAAAACCTGACTACCTCTGCCCACACTGAAGCTACTGGTAAGGTTTCCATGTTCTTGTAGACACTAGTATGAATTTACATCCTGTGAAGTGGGCTTCAGTCCCTTTGTCCCCTCTGTTTGATCTCAAGATCAGCCCAGTGAAGGTGAATCAGTTACTATCTCGGCACCAGATACCACTGCACCAGATACAACTTCGTCCCAAGCAAGAACTACTGATAATGTGTTTTGCAATACTAGGTTTTATTCAAGCTTTTCAGGATTTGTTTTCCTTTTTAATTCCCAGGTGCAGAAACTGTGGTTGCTACCCAAGGACAAAATCCCCAAAACATGATTCTATCTGGTCTCACCCAAGCTACTAGTAAGGTTTCACATTTCTTGTGGATTTCAGCTTGTGCCTACCTTTCCTATGTGCTGCTCCATAACTGTCTCCTGTGTGTAATCCCAAGGTGAGGCAAGTGAAGAGGCTGTGGTTACCACCCCAGTACCTAATACCCACAACCAGACAACATCTGCCCAAACTGAGACTACAGGTAATGTACACTACAATGTGTGAAGTTTTGTGTAAATCTTTGTGGTTTTTCTTGTAATAATATCTTGTTGGAATCCCAAGGTGATTCAAGTGAAAAATATAATATTTCAAATATAAAATATATTGTGTTGGAATCTTAAGGAGAAGATGCTGTGGTTGCCACCCCAACACAGAATCCTGAAACTCCAACTACCTCTGCCCACCCTGAAGCTCCTGGTGAGGTTTTCCTGTTCTTGTAGATTGGAACTAGTGTGTCTCCATTCTGTGTAGTTGGGTTCAGTTCCTTACTTTGTCCCCTTTGTGGTATCTCAAGATGAGCTCAGTGAAGATGATTCAGTTACTACCCCAGCATCAGATACCCCAAACCAGACTACCTTGGCCCACACTGAAACTACAGGTAATCTACTCTGCAATACTTGGTTTCATGCAAGGCTTTCAGGATTTGTGTTTTGAATATGTTTTTTTCTTTTTTTTTTTTTCAGGTGAGGCAAGTCAAGATATGGTTACCAACCAAGTTCAAAATCTGACTACATCTGCCCAAACTGAAACTACAGGTAATGTTCTCTGCAGGTAATGTACTCTGCAGAGTGTGTAATTTGGTGTAAGTCTTTGGATTCTAAATAACGAGTTGATATTGCTGTAAAAACCACAAAGGTGACAGAAGTGAGGTTGCTGCCGCTGCCACCCCAACACAGAATCCTGAAACTCCATCTACCTCTGCCCACACTGAAGCTACTGGTGAGGTTTTCCTGTTCTTGTAAATTGGTACTAGTGTCTCCATTCTGTGTAGTGGGCTTTAAGCCCATTACTTTGTTCCCTTTGTGGTATCTCAAGATGAGCTCAGTGAAGATGATTCAGTTACTACCCCAGCATCAGATACCCCAAACCAGACTACCTTGGCCCACACTGAAACTACAGGTAATCTACTCTGCAATACTTGGTTTCATGCAAGGCTTTCAGGATTTGTGTTTTGAATATGTTTTTTTCTTTTTTTTTTTTTCAGGTGAGGCAAGTCAAGATATGGTTACCAACCAAGTTCAAAATCTGACTACATCTGCCCAAACTGAAACTACAGGTAATGTTCTCTGCAGGTAATGTACTCTGCAGAGTGTGTAATTTGGTGTAAGTCTTTGGATTCTAAATAACGAGTTGATATTGCTGTAAAAACCACAAAGGTGACAGAAGTGAGGTTGCTGCCGCTGCCACCCCAACACAGAATCCTGAAACTCCATCTACCTCTGCCCACACTGAAGCTACTGGTGAGGTTTTCCTGTTCTTGTAAATTGGTACTAGTGTCTCCATTCTGTGTAGTGGGCTTTAAGCCCATTACTTTGTTCCCTTTGTGGTATCTCAAGATGAGCTCAGTGAAGATGATTCAGTTACTACCCCAGCATCAGATACCCCAAACCAGACTACCTTGGCCCACACTGAAACTACAGGTAATCTACTCTCCAATACTTGGTGTCATGCAAGGCTTTCAGGATTTTGTGTTTTGAATGTTGAGAAGGTTTTTGTTTTTGACTACATCTGCCTCCACAAAAAGCTACTAGTAAGGTTTTAACATTCCTTGTGGATTTCTGCTAGTGCCTACCTTTTCCTATATGCCGCTCCATAACTTTGTCCCCTGTAATCCCAAGATGACTCAAGTGAAAATGCTGTGGTTACCACCCCAGTACCGAATACCCACAACCAGATGACGTCTGCCCCAACTGAGACTACAGGTAATGTACTCTACAGGGTGTGTAGTCTTGTGTAAATCTCTTTTCTAACACAATCTTGTTGTAATCCCAAGGTGAGGCAAATGAAGATTCAGTTGAGCCCACCCCAACACAGAATCCTGAAACTCCAACTACCTCAGTCCACACTGAAGCTACTGGTGAGGTTTTCCTGTTCTGGTAAATTAGTACTAGTGTGTCTTAGGGATGCAAATTATCGATTAATTCATTAATCATTAGTTGATAATCTTATCGATCGACTTTCGATTAATTGATAAGCGGCGTTTTTCACCTGAGTTTCAGTGCTTCAATAGGGCCTTTACAAATATCAGCTAAATAGTTGAGTTATTATATTACGTTACATTATGATAATTATATTCTATTCTACATTCCTCAAGTAATTATGCATTAGGAAAAGAAAGCAGAAGTTTTTTTATGGTACAACAAAATACATTCTTTAATTTAAAACAAAGAAATAAATTATGGACTGGCTCAGTTCTTGCATTTGAAACAGACAAAAAAAAGAATAGAAGAAATTAAATAGAGAGCCAAACAGAATATTATTGAGCCTATAGATTATGAAGAAACTGCATCTAGGCTATTACAAGCTAAATAGCCAACACAACTATCTGAAGTTTAACTCGCGCTCACGGTAGTGAGGGATAGAGTAGTTACATTCTTAATGGCAAGCCATCAGGCAAAGGTAAGCTAGCCCGCTAACGAGCTAGGTATATAATATCATTAAGCCTGAGTGAGCTAGTCCGCTATCAAGCTAAATAGCCAACTCAACACTTACTTACTTACTAACTCTCATGAGCCAAACTCGCGGGCACACGTTAGCGCGGGAGTAGACAGAGATATTCATATTCATAGCAAGGTGAGCTAGCCCGCTAATGAGCTAGGTAGCTAACTCTATGAAGTCTCAGTGAGCTAGCCCGCTAACGAACTAATAGCTAACCTGAGTTTTAAGACTAGCCTTAACTCGCGGCAGTAAGCGAGAGAAGGTATAATACAGTGTAGCTGTGATTTTAGGTTGACCAGGTGAACTGGTGGTGCCATGCAGGACAGCAGCATGCACGGTGTTCAAATGATAACCGAGTGAGCTAGTGGAACTATTGTATTTCAATACCGCATTACACAGAGAACATTTGACTTCTTTGCCTGAATTAACAATGTTGAAGTGGTCCCACACCGCACTTCTTTTCGCTCGCTTCATTTTGTTTTCAACCGGTCTCTCGCGCTAGCGCCCTCTAGCGATTAATCGTGATTAATACATTTTGATCGAGCAACCTCTTAATCGACAATTAATCTAAAGTCGATTAATCATTTGCATCCCTAGTGTGTCTACATTCCTGTGTAGTGGGTTTCAGTCCATTACTTTGTCCCATGTAACTTTGTAATGTATTCTGCAATACTAGGTTTCATGTAGGCTTTTCAGGATTGTTTTTTTTAAATATTGGATTCCTTTTCTTTTAATTTTTATATTTATTTAAGTCTGAAACTGAAACTACAGGTAATATAATCTGCAATACTTGGCTTTATGCAAGGCTTTCAGGATTTGTGTTTTGAATATTGAGGTTTTTGACTACATCTGCCTTCACAAAAAGCTACTGGTAAGGTTTCACTTTTCTTGTGGATTTCTGCTAGTGCCTACCTTCCCTTTGTGCTGCTCCATAACTTGTTTTGAGTATCTGACTGGCTTTTTGTCTCCTGTGGCTACAAAAGATGGCGCAAGTCAAGAGGACGTCACAGTAACAACAAATCTGCCCCAATCGGAAGCTACTGGTAAGATTTCTGTGTTTTTCTTCAAGGTATTTTTGTGTTAAGGTTTTACACTTATCTTTATTAGATTCAAAGTGGGACAAGTGGAAATTCGGTTGCCACTGTAGCATCAAATATTTGAAATGAGACCACCTCTGCTCAAGCTAAAGGCACTGACGAGGGCTTTTATGTGCAAAATGTGCACCTTTTCTCTGGTCATTTAACGAATTTCAGAGGTGCAAGTGAAGACTGCTTGTTACCGCAACACCTAAATCCCAGAACTAGACTGCATTTTCACCAAACTGGAGTTACGGGTACACTATAAGCTATTTAAGCAAAGGATAAGGTTTTGTATAAAGGGTTTACATTTCTGTTGGTTAGAATTCCTAAGTGTTGAAAATGTTTCTGCTGATGCCATCACCACCACATGACCAACCTGAGACTACCACTGAAGCCACTGGTAAGCAGGGTTGCCAGGTCTGTGTGACAAAACCAGCCCAATGGCCAATCAAAACCAGCCCAAAACCAGCCCAATGGCCAATACAACCAGCCCAAAAACCAGCCGGCTGGTTTCCTTCAAAAAAAGACTGTGTTAACGTGACGGATAGATAGTAGTATATCAGCTATCAGCTATGACGGCTAGATAGATAGTAGATATCTATTTTTTTTTAGCGGTGGGTCTGGGAGTCTCGTGGCAGACTGAGAGCATGGTGCTTGTGTGTATGTGGGCGTGTCCCACGTCGCGTCACATGCCCCATGTGTGTACGTGCTGATCTGAAGTTTGGTAGGATGTTGGTATAAATAAATCATTTAATTTAAAATATGGATTTGTATTCATATAATTTGCATGCAAAATAGGTCTTCGCGAACCAGCGGACAGAGAATTTAACCCGCGGCACCACTTCAAAAGAAGCCCAATTCCGCGGTAAAACCGCGTACCTGGCAACACTGCTGGTAAGGACTTCTCTGTAGTTGACATTGTAACTGGAACCATAACTTAAGGCCTGACTTTATACAGCATTATTGGGTTCAATTAATGATTCATACCAAAGTAAGCTGAAGTGTTTTTCATATTAGTTTGTCAAGTTGGTTGAATCAAAGGTTAACCCCTTTCTCCCCCCCCCCCCCCCACAATCCCATGAAGCTGTGCCTACACCAGACCCTTATCCAACCAACCCATGATGTCTGGCCAACTCCTGTGTCAAATAGTCCTTTCTGAATTACTCTGTGCTTCTGATGTCTGGCAGTATGTCCTTTTGCATACAATAAAGTTTTAAATCCAATATGCCTTTTCTATTGATTTTAAAAATACCAATAAGTAGTTTAGAGCTCAATGTGTATTGGGGTGCTGCATGACTTGACTTGAATCTACAGACGTATTTCTGTTGAGTGTGTTAAGGGATTGATCCGTAGGATAGAAAATAAATAAAAGTAATTCAATTTCTTCCATTATGAGATATATATATATATATATCTCCCACAAAATCTAACTCATTGTAAGATGCTCAACCAGAATTGGACTGGACCTCTGCCAAAGACTTGTTGTTAAAACTAATTTCACTCGTTAGAGCTTTCTTGTAGTAGCAAATGTTTCCCCACATTTGCACCTGCCTGAGCTATAACTGCAAGGAACATGACCTTATGTCCAGTGCACCTGTCAAACACCACTCCTGTTTGGCACATTTATCCAAAGAAACTTGTATAGATCTACATAGTGCTCTGTGGGTACAAATGATCAAGGTAATCAATAGCAATTTGTATTTTCTACAGATCATTTTATTGTCAACACATCTACATATAAAAAGAATGTCCATCCTAGTTTTATATCTCTAGTATTATATACAGCTGAAGTGTATGTACATTCCATTACTTAAAGCACTTGATCCAGATTCCTGACTTCTTGCACAGGGAGAACTTTGAACTGTTTGGTTCACCACCCTGGTCTTCTGTATGATCCGCCTCTGCTGCCTTCACACTCCTAACTAGGTAACAGGGTCTTCTGAGTGTCACCGTAGGAACACCATGGTGAGTAAACCTGTCACCAGAGGTTGTAGAGAGAAAAACGTATCTTTAGCCATTTAGTTAAAGGTGGGAAGTTATTTGTGGCAACTGAAATCAGACGGCAACCTAGTAGCGCAAACTGTTAACCCTCGATGGCTAATCAGGGATGCAGAGATTAGCAGTAACGATAGTTTTAACTAACATCTGAAGTGCGATGGTTTCCCAAAACTGTCCAAATTACCAACATAGTACTATGCAAGTGTTGGTAAGTAGTTTAAACTTGGTGGTTAATGACATGGTATAGCACATGGACTGGCACCACTGCATGTTTTAATGAGTGGCAAATCACTGAGACTTTAGGGTAGCCTCAATTTCAACCATGAATCATTTTCCCCAAATTCCTAGGTCATCTAGCGTATTCATTTGTTCATACAGGCTTACCTCGTGAAATCACTGTCTGTATTCAATTAACTTAACGGCTTTTACATTTTATGTTGAACAGCTATTAAGCTCGTCAGTAGGCTAACACTCACCCCACTGATGCCAACCCCAAAGCCTGCACCTTGGTGGTAAAGGGTCCATATCCAGCCTGAATTAATTATTTACTCTGCATAATTATCACCCTAATCCTCTTACTAGTTCTATGTAACAAATATACGATATTCCTTCCCTACAACACAAGAATATTAATATATATATATTTATGAAGGCAATTATAAGTAGAGTCCTGTGGTGGTTAACAATGTTTGCAAACATTCAGTGTAGTTTAGCGAAGGGTTCAGACTCTGTTACCAAAGACGTGACCTCGACCTATGGTTTTGGGAAAAACTTGCATCACACAAGTTGCTATGCTTCTAGGAAACACCCCCAGGGTTTGTTGGGATACCTAAAAGACTGTTTCTGGAGGTCTCAACCCGCATCTTGCCAGTGTGCCCAGTGTGGATTATGGGGACACTGAACTTTAGAGGAAACACGACACTGAGATCCCTGGTACGTGAGCTCTTAAATTATCCCAGGACACTTATAATGGGAAAGAGGCTGCTCTGGCCAAATACTGGGCGATTCACAACCAAATCTTTGTTAACTTGCCAACCAAAATGTGACTAACTGGCAAATTCTCTCTCCTCTCTAGTACATACTACTGCACAGTGGCAGTTATCATCATTCAGGTCAGTGATATGTGTTGGAGGTGAGACAAATCCCCTCAAATACATTTGTGTGAATAAGTATTGAGAAATCTAGGTAGGTTCCCTGGATCCTGTATGTAAGTGTATGCATGCATCAGCTTTAACCGAATATCATAATAGTACAATCAGAACATTTCTTCTAAACGATGCACTGTCTAATTTTGTATCACATAACACCAAAAGGTGACATCTCCTGTTTATGGTTGATATCCCTGAAAGTGTTCCTTCTATCCGGTACCATTGTAGCTGCGCAGAAGTATTTATTTGAGACATTATGGCTCTTTTCTTCACATGAATAATAATATAGAAAAATGTAGAACAAGAAATGTAAAAAACATTGTGAATGTGCATTTTTTATCTTAAATAATCCTGCTTTAAGAACTACAAATGACAATCAACTAATTAATTGAGTTAACGGAATGAAAAAACAAGCTGATGTTAACTCACCTAAAACGTAGGCACAAACAAGTTTTTGCATGACAGTGACATGAGCATGCGTTGGAACCATGGGGCTGGGCTCATGAGGCAAGGGGAGCATCAGAACCGCGACACACACAAACCCAATGACCACATACATGAGGAACTGGGAGAGGTTACCAGCACCTGGACAAGAGAAGATGAACTCAACTCAGTAAAAATAAATGTTGTTCACTCAGCTACTCTACTGACTCAGGTAATAGAAAGCGTGGATTGGCTCTCTTCGACACTGGGTGAGCAATTTGACCTTGATCGCAAACTGTTAAAAGGACAGTCGGGACAGTAAAAGTCATAAATGTTTAAAAAAAAATATCTGTGCTCATTCTCACAACATCCACATTTTTTAAATGGTCTCATCTGCCTGGTTTTATTTAATTTTCCTTTTTTAGATAATATACTCAGACCCTAAAGTCATCCAGATTATGTTTTACAAAAGCAAAGCCCTCCAGTTAGTTTGATCAGTTCTGACCAGTTGTGAGAGTATGAGTGAATTTGTATATCTGCTTTAGCATTCCATCTCAGTCTATCCTGAAATAGACTGCTGCTCACAAGTAACAGGAGGTCAGATGGGACACTCTCTTCCCATCGCTTACTGTCTTAATCTCTGGTTCACCAGTAATCCTCCACTCAACACAAGCCTGTCTTCCTCCTTCTCTTGAATCTTTAAATACAATTCATTTTAGTTTTTCTTGTATAGCACAATTAACAATACACATTGTCTCAAAGCGGTTTTCAGACAACCAAGGCGTGAATCATGCACAAGGCAAGATAGCAGTCCTCACCTCTCTTAGGCCTGTTGAGCTCTGGTGGTAAGATGCCGCGGACAGGCTGGGCAGGGGTTGGGGGGCGCACCCCTCCTTTCTCCTGGGGGGGCTCCTGGCCCTCCCTCAGCTCAGCCCACACTATGCGGAGCCCTCCGCGCCCCCCTCCCCACATGTTAAGCCGAAAACGGTCCTTCTGGCCCAAGTGGACTGAGCTCACATCCTGGTGCCGCACCACTCTGTAGGGAATACAGGGTGCACACAAGGCATGCAGGGAGTTGTAGTTTTCCCCCCACAAAGAGGCAGACTAACATGCTTATGACACTGGGCACTGAAAAAACAAAAGCTTTGTCAGACAGTCAAAAAAAGACTGTCCACATCTTACATAGTGGGGTGACACTATACATAGGTCTACATTAGGCATGCAGAGAGAAGCAGTAGTCAATCATAATATTACTGTCTGTGCCAAAGACACTAATGGGTTTCAGTGGGTCACAGAGGGAGAGAAGGACTCACATGTCCACACAGGAGTGAGGCCTCACACTGCCCTCTGCATCCACCACTGTGTACAATGCTGGAGCTGTGCACAACACTGAGAGAGAGAGAAAGAAAGAGAGAGAACAGGGGGAGAAGGGTTGGTTTTCCTCCATAGAGAAGCCATTCATATATAACAAGGAAGCTTTTATGAAGCATTCTTTCTTATCCTTCTATGCACTTCCCTCTCCCCAGCTTGCCTGCCCCACTCACTTTTGAAGCGCAGTGGAAAGTTGTAAGGATTGTAGAGGGTGAGCACCCTCTTGTGAGTGCTCCTTTGGCCTGCATAGAACACAAGCTCTGTGGGAAACAGGAACACCGGCAGGTTCTCGTCTGGTCCAACCGGGCCCGCAGATGGCGACGAAGGGCCCGGCGCATCCCTCTTGTTCCACCTTTCCAGCTCTTGCTCTGAGCGCCTCATTGGCCGCTGCATGCCGAAGAACTCCAGGCCATTTTGACCTAAGGTCCCTTACTCCACGCAAGGTGTCGACATCTGGTGGCGAAAAAGGTTCGTTGTTGTACAAGAATTAGAAAAGCAGCACTCACACGTAGTAATCTACTGACTGTACAGTGTTATTTATAAGGATGTACAGGTGCAACCTTACGGATTACGTACACAATAAACATTTTAGCTTTTAGCTACACTATGAGCATAAAAGCATCAGTGAAAGTTTTCGAAGCATTTCTATTGTACTTCAGCTTTGATAAATGTATATCTGTAGGCGGTAAGATGTCTATTCTTTAAAGATGAGGTATGACGATTTGTTGAAAACGTAATGTTAACTACCTTTCTAGCAGGGTATTACATAATTGCAAGAAATGAAGCTATCGTCACCAGTCGGAAATGTTAGGTCACATAACATGTAACGTCGGCATCCTAAAAAGCCGAATCATTCGAGCAACGGTGAAACTTATATTTTCAACCAATTCATGGATACTTTTCTGGTCTTATCAAAGACAAAATTACTTCATAATGACAAAACAAAATATTTACCTTTCGTTACTGTGCACAGTTTACGAACTTCCCCTTCCGTGTTCTTGTCAGAATTGACAAGTTTCTGCCTCTTGCCATACTGAAAACCAATTAGAAGGGACAACGAAATGTGTAGTCTAATGTCATTAGTCGGAGCTCATGTCGCTCAAGCATTGCCTTGCCCGCCTTTGGTACGCTCCGATTGGACTGTCAAAGGAGGCGTTTGTATGGCTGAATATGATGATGTTTTTTTTTCACAACATGTAGGCTTATCTAAGTCAAATAAACATTAGGTAACCATCACTGGTATTGATTGCAGTTGTAGTAACGGTCAGTTCTGAAGTTTGAGCTAACATGCGCGGAGAAATAATGATATGTGTGCGCTGGAGGTGTAGCCTACCTGAACAATTAGCCTACGTATGGCAAAGACACCCTCACGGGAAAAAGAAGATAACGGGAATCTAGTCTAGGGGCTGGGGAGTTGGAAGAGAAGTCCGACCAGAACTTCTGAGAGCCGAAGACATGGCATCCGCTGCTGATTCATCCAAACCCAAGTCTTCTCCAAAATATGTGAAGTTTCTCTTTGGTGGCTTGGCAGGGTAAGTCCTTTTCGCGCAGTAGTTAACCGCTCTTACCTTGCAGATGCTTACATTCATTGGTTTAAAGTAAACTTGCTTTTACTCGAATGAGTAGGTCTGCATGGGCCTATGCAGAGAGGCAAAGACTTTACTATACTTTATTCGGATAAAAACATATTTTGCCTACATTTCACTTTGTGTGGGACTAGAACGTCCTACTATTTTTGTGACTTAATCGTGTCAGACCCAAATATCAACTGAGTGATTGATCACTGCATAGGGCATAGCCCACTTTTACAAAACTCTTCATTTCAATGTATTCCCTGCACATCAATGGACAGAGATCAGAGCACTCTAATCAGAACAGGTGCTTTCATTTGATAGCCAAGTTGTCTTGCAAGAGGCATGTGAAGGTTTTAAACAAAAGAGCCAAAGAGAAAACAAATTTGAGATAAACTTTTTTTTTTTTAGGCCTATCTTTATATTTAAACGTAGCTTCATTGTGCCCCTCATTGTGTAGAGTTTTTTGTATAGTAGTAGCCGAGCTGCTGCAATGACCTTCAGCATTGTGGTCAAAAACCACAACCAGTCTGACAATCTTTTTATGACCCACAATGAATGGTGGCTGAGGGCTTATCGGGTTCCCCCTGACACACTGAATAAAGGCGGCTGCTTGCTTCAGCGTTGGGGGTTAATTGTTGCGCAAAATTTAATCAGTGCAGTTCATGCTCCCAAAGGTTGCGCGTGTTGTCATGAGCCTGCCATTTGCTTGGCAGATAGAAAGCTGTTTCCCTAAAAGTCTGAAGCTTGAAGTTCTTTTCAAACCTTTGCTTGGGTAGCACTGTTAAACTGAGCAGACATGCAGACTACATTTTAGTAATCTCATCACGTAACATTCGTTTTCTAAAAACAATCACAGTATTGCATGTTTTACTGTGGTAGAAAATACGTTAGCTTAATGCTAACGTATATGGGAAATCCTATAGAGACCGCGCTAGGTATTAGCATCAATTAATTCACGTTAATGTTTTTGTATGAGCCTGACATTTGCTCTGCAGATAGAAAACAGGTTCCCTAACAGAAAGTCTGAAGCTTGAAGTTCTTTTCAAACCTTTACTTGGGAAGCACTGTAAAACTGAGTAGACATGCAGAATATTTTAGTAACCTCATCTTGTAACATTCGTTGATAGAATGCAGGCTGCGAGGCTCGCAAAAAAAATGACGCAAGTCTAGAAAAAGGGGCCGACGCACGCAAGACGTGAAAAGTCGCGCAAGGGGCTTGCGCGGCCTCTTGCGCTTGCGCTTACGCTTACGTCCCCGAGCATAAATCAGACTTAAGACAGCAGTGTGCAAATACTGAACAATAAGTGGTGTGTGTATGTGAGTGTTTGCTTGTTTCTGACACTTCACCCTGGTTTCCATATCTGTTCTGTTCACAAATTCATTCTTATTCTGCACCTCTCCTCCTCTCTTTTCGTCCTCTTCACAGGATGGGGGCAACGGTATTTGTCCAACCACTGGATTTGGTGAAGAACCGCATGCAGCTTAGTGGACAGGGCTCAAAAGCCAGAGAGTACAAGACCAGCGGCCATGCTCTTATTAGCATCCTAAGAAACGAAGGGCTCACAGGCATTTATACAGGGTATGTGTGTCTTTGTGTGCCTGTTTACCACATCCATATGAGTTACATAGAGAGAGAGAGAGCATGAAAACACTATCTGTATAGGATTTAATAGATGGTGTGAAGGGAATGGAAGGGAACAGAAAGAGCATGAGATGATTGGGAAAAATATTTTTAAAAGTGTCAATGATCGTACTCTCTTAGCAGATGTGCATGAGTGTTGCTTTTCACCAAGGGTTGTGATCTGCTGTAACAATTACATGTAGTCATTTAATACACTTTTTAAGTGACTACCAGTATTTGTTCAGGCATTTTTATCTGCATTTCTTGCTCCCTGGGTATTGAAATCACTGACCTAGGTGTTCTTACCACCTTGCTCTACCAGTTGGGCTACAGGAATAAACGTCTTTGGATAATCTCTAGATATCGATACATAGACATATCTCCTGTCACACTCATCTGTCCCATCTCTCCCAACCCTCTGTTCCTGGTCTCCTCCTGGTGGCAGTCTGTCTGCGGGGCTGCTACGGCAGGCCACCTACACCACCACGCGCCTGGGCATCTACACCGTGCTGTTTGAACGGATGACGGGCGCCGACGGCACTCCGCCGGCCTTCCTGCTCAAGGCTCTGATCGGCATGACGGCCGGTGCGGCTGGGGCCTTCGTCGGCACGCCTGCCGAGGTAGCACTCATCCGCATGACAGCTGATGGACGGTGAGAGTGTGTATGTTTGTGTGCATGTGCATAAATATGAAGGTGGAGATGTCTGTGTGTGTGATCCATAAACTCTGTTAACAGTCTGTTTTCTAGGACAACTAACTTACCCAGTTGAAGTGGTTTTAAAACAGGAATCATGAAGGTTATTTGTTTACAAACACTTGTTCTCCCTTGCATGTGTGACTGCAGGCTGCCCCCTGACCAGAGGAGAGGCTACAGTAACGTTTTTAATGCTTTAGCAAGGATCTCACGAGAGGAGGGCATTAGCACACTGTGGAGGGTGAGACATACCCTCACACACACACACACACAGAGACACACACACTTTCTCCATTCTCAGATTATCTGCTTCTCTTTTCTTATCTGATTCTGTGTTTCTGTGTATGTGTGTGTCTGCTTTTATCTAGGGCTGTATTCCCACCATGGCAAGGGCAGTGGTTGTAAATGCAGCTCAGCTTGCCTCTTATTCACAGTCTAAACAAGCCCTACTGGATTCAGGTTAGTCTCTCTCTTTTTCTCCCCCCCCCCCCCCTGCTTTTACTCTCCCTCCCCTACATACAATCCCCCCGCCCCCCCCCCCCCCCCCCCCCCACACACACACACACACGCATAGTATACACTTTCCTCTGTTCTCCACCCCTTTCTCCTATTGGTTCTCTACGACCCTCTTGACTAACTGAACTCATATGAATGCCAGGATAGGCAAAGAAGCGGGAGAGTGATGAAAAGAAGAAAAAAAGGAAAAAAAGGTAAAGGGAGAAACAATGAAAGAGGTCAGACTTGTGATGTGGGATTCTTTTTTCTCTGCATCCTGCTTTCTCTCGTCACTTTTCTCTCAGGATACTTCCGTGATGACATACTGTGTCACTTCTGTGCCAGTATGTTCAGTGGTTTGGTCACCACTGCCGCCTCAATGCCGGTAGATATAGTAAAAACAAGGTGCGTCTCACACACACACAAAATATACATACATTGCCCTATAAAAACATGACACTTATATTTATATACACACACCCTCACAACACAGCTATTTTAATAGTATCATCTGTCTTTCGCTCCGTCTCAGGATCCAGAGCATGAGAACGATCGATGGAAAGCCCGAGTATAAGAATGGCCTGGTAAAATATAGTTTTTTACATCTCTCTTCGAGACACTGCCATTCTCTATCAGTCCCTATCATCTGACTTTCAATGCTATTTCTTCCTCTGCCCTTTCTCTCTCTTTCCTCCCTCCATCTATCTCTCCCCCTCTCCTTACCTTCTCTCCTCCCCTCTATTGCTCTTTCTTTTTCTGTAGGAGGTGTTGGTGAAAGTGGTTCGTAATGAGGGGTTCTTTAGCCTGTGGAAGGGCTTTACTCCGTATTATGCCCGGCTGGGCCCACACACTGTCCTCACCTTCGTCTTCCTGGAGCAGATGAACAAATTCTACAAACGTTCCTTCCTGGATTCTTAAAGCATGCTCACACCCAAACATTGCTGCTGGACTGTGCCACTTACAATACACAGAGCCAGCCACATTCACAAACGCAGATACACACACAAACTTTTATGTGTATGAACACATACATCCCTTCAGATTCCTTGAATGGTGGATGACATAAGGTGTTACTTGAGTATGATGTGTCTTTTGTCTCTGAGGTATCTGAAAGGTGTGTTCATGTCTGGACCACTGCTCTCAGGTGCCACTAGGCGACATAACACTTCCTGTTTACTCCGTTTGTCTTTAGAAAAATGTGATGTCACACTCAGGTTTAATTGTTATCCAGAATTAGCCAGCACACTTAACTTGAACCACTTTCTTATGTGAGTTGTATGTAAAAACATTTCAGATTCAATAAATGACAAATGTACTCATTTTAAGACATTCCTGAGTAATTTTAATACATTTCCTTTGGGATCAATAAAGTGTCAATAAAGTACCATTCTTGCTCAAAATGGCACTAGGAATTTGTTTTGGATATATCAGTGATGGACAAAGACAGTTTAGAGAGGATAGAGTATTATATTAGGTTGCATTTTATGTATTTGTGTGTGTGTGTGTGCGCGCGTGTGTGTGCATGTAGGCAGTCTTGAGCTACTCAACAGTCACACACATTTTTACTATAAATCCGTTTTTGCAACTGAAAAAAAAAAAAAATTCATTAGTTAGATTACAATTTTTCTCGATTGCTTACACACTTTTAGCGATTCATGGGTCGACTTAATCTAATGCTCACACCTTCTTTAGACAGCAAGAGTCTTCTCTGGCGAATGGGTTAACTATTTCTCATTGCTTTAACACAAATTTCTTTGAGTTTTAGCACACTTTTTCAAAACAGTTAACACACTTCTCAGAGAAACACAAAACAAAACCTACACTGTAAAACGTAACAACTGTCCTTACTGAAAACATACAATTAATTGGACTCAGTTTTTGTTTTTTCTTGAGTTTACTTGTCTAAACTGAGTGCTATTCAATGTTTTGGTAAAAAAGTTAACAAACTCACTGCAATCTAGTAAACTACACTTAAACAGCTTAAGTTTGCTTAAGTTTGTGGTACAAGCTTAAGCTAAAAGTTAAAATAACCATTAAAGTAAACTGCACTTAAACTGCTTAACCCTGTGCTACAAGCTCTGCCATTATATATATATGATACCTGCATATTAAGTAAAATTAACTCACATTTTATTTCTTGTCCTCCTAACTTGTCTGAACTAAGTAGCCTATTGAATATTAGATAAAGCCTACTTTTATCAACCAATTCAAGTAAACTGTAAGCCTAGCCAATGCTACTTGATTTGCATAAGTTTGTGCTATACTGAATAAATAGGCTGCTATTATTGTGCCTATTTTTGAGATCAAAAAGGCTATCTTGAAGACAATATTGTCTTTAAACTGGCCAGTTTGTCATAACCTTACAGGACCGAAAAAAATACTTGACTATATGCAAGAGACTATTGTGGGATCTAATTTATGTATTAGATGAACATGGATTAACTCATCTGAATGAAAGTCTCACTTAGGAAAGACAGACTAGGGGGAAATAGTAACTTAGCCTTAGAAAGGATTCACTGATGTCAGATGCAGCAATAAAGATAAGACACAGACACATTCCAAGAAACTTCCTGTTTGGAGGAGGTCTCACAGAAATTGGGGAAACCTGTCACGACACACAGAGGAGGTTTATGGGGAGTGATAGTAGAGGGAATAGTTAATGCCGATTGGTTTTGGCAAACAGCCAGATAGAACACACCCCACAATTTACAGGCCTTAAAATGGCCTGCAGACCATTCATACAATGAGATCGAGCTAATCCATGGACCATCTCCTTATTGTAGCTTATTGATTACAATAATAAACCTCCAGATTTCTACATCCAGCCTCCGGTCTTCTGATTGAAAGAAAAAGGTGTAGTGAGATCCTATTCCCGCCACATCACTATTATTACATGCAGCCTAAAACAAAATACAGAGCAAGAGGTCACTTTATAAAAGCCCATAGCCTAGAAAGCACAATGCATACAGGGGTCCAGGGAACAAAGAATCACAAGAAAACTTAATAAAAGATAAAAACAATGGTTTCCTTTCTAGTCAGGGAGCCAAAGTCACAAAAATGGGTTGAACCTGACATGGTCTGCCATACTTTTTATTTTAGTTTTTTCTGTTAATTTTGACCCTAAGAACCATTAGTTTGAGGGACTGCTCTGCCGGAAATATTGCGAAAAAAAATTGTGGGCATTTTAGTGTATGCACCCTTTATTTTTAATCCGAAAAATGTGAAAAATGTTTTTTTCCCCCTCAAATCTTTAGTTGGTTGGTTATGCTGTCAATAAATGCATTCCAGATACACAGAACACATGTGCAGACAACATCCACTGAAAAAATAACCCTTAAAACACATTTATACATGATTTAGCATGAATTTAATGCAAAAAAATGAGGCGTTTTCTCACTTTTTTCCAATATTTTCATCTTAACTTCATTGGCAATAAACTATTCCCCCAAGTTAAGACACCAGTCAATATGCCATTCTTTTCACCAAACAGTGTACTCATTCCACAGAAAAAATTATAAAAATCCAACCAAAATCAATGGATCTGTGATGATTTCACTACTAGTTGGCGATCAACAGGCCCAGAACCTCAATAGAATTTTAGGCTACTCTCAAAATTCCAAAAGACAAGCTGGATATTTAGCATGAATATTTATCATTTCACAGTGATGCACTCTTGGCACGGCAGTCAAACTCTTTTGTTTTCATTTTCTTTCTCCTGATCCTCCTCTTCCTCATTCTCTTTCGTCTCTTGATCCTCCTCTTCCTTATTCTTTCTTGAGTTGTCTTGCTTCCTCCATTCCCACAGAACAAAAATGTGAAGCTATGTCTAGGAACATTGAAAACCAATATCAAGCACATGAAGCTATGGACATTTTCTTTCTGTGTATGTGTACAGTACCCTGAAAATATCTTAAATATGACCCTACATTATTAAACATCATGGCCTAGGCATCTTCTTAATTTCAACATAATCATGTTCTCCCAATGGAAATGTGTCACACAAGAAATGTAATACAGCAAAATGACTTAAAATATTTTATTGCTTCAAATGACAACTATTACAACTTTAACGGAACAGAATGATTGAACATAACTTAATTAACTAGATGCAGGTCCCTGTGAGGTGGGATAATCAGGAGGATGGGACACAGCAGATACTACAGATCTTCACCCTCACCACCTGAGGAGACAGCAAACAAGATCGCCAGAGTGGGTTATACAGCAGCACGATAAAAGATGCACCCCCCCTCTCTCTTTCTCTAACACACACACACACACACACACGTGCGCACGGCCTACTTACATGTCCCTGTCTTCAAGCGCAAGTTCAATCCTTGAACATCTGTTTGGGTCCCCGGTGCACAGACATGCAATGCCACACTTCACATTGGCTCTTGCACAGGAGCATCCTCGGGCACACATGCTTTTCTTGCAGCGGCAGTATGTGCTGTGTTAGAGCTCAGAAGGTTTTTTTGAATCTTTCAGCATCATGGTTGCCACCAATTTGCCATTGACAAGTTGTCTCCCAAAATCAGTGGCAGCTGGGTAGGTTGGCTGAACCATGTGTGCTCGCTTACACACAGCCAACTGATGCAGGGCTCGGCGAAGGTGTAATAGGAAGGCATCTTCAGTTGGTGGAAGGCAACGCATGTCTCCTTTGATGCTCACAAAGAGATGGGCTCGCAGTGCATCTAGAGTACCACCAAAGTCACTTCTGTCATAGAGTGTCACCATGTATTGCCGTGCTGCTGTTATAACCTCTTCCTGAACATCCAGGCTTTCCTCAGGGTCACCATACCTGCACAGTGGCAGAAGGTCTGCCAGGTGTTTGATAGCAGTTGTGTAGGCCCGACTTTTTCCTCTTCTGTACAGATAGCTCACTGTGTCACATCCGGTAAGTATGAGGGTGCTGAGGAGAAGGGATGGAAGATCTGAAGCTGCGACATCATACTTCCCTGCCAGAGCTTCTGTGATGGTATGAACAGGTAGGAGGATATCCATCGTCTTCACCCACAGCTCCTGCAGCCCATCCATGTGCGTGATGTGGTACATGCACATCATAATCACATCTGTGTCAGTCGCAACTACTACAGCCCGTTTGTGGTGCAGAATTTGTACTGAGTATGCAATGTGAGCAAACATCCTGGTATCTGCCTCCTCATGTTTCTCACAGGACAGTTCTGGAAGCTCAACCTGACAATCCACTGACAAGAGGACAGTGCGACCAGGATTACAAAAGATTCCACCAAGAATAAGTGTGCATCCTGCGATAAGTGACTTGTTATGAGCTGTCCATGCTTCCCCCATGTAGTTCAACAGATTAGCTTTATTCAGTGGATTGCAAATGAAGCCTTTCCATTCAGGTATAGGGAGAGTATCATGTGGCTTGTACTCCTTCATTTTGCTGGGGCAGGTCTTCATCCTCTTCTCTTGTTCCTCACCTTTCAGACTTTCAGCAGGAGAGACATCATAACGATCACCAACAAAATGGATGCAGTCACACTTGTCTGGGAGGATTCCAAGGAGCTTCTTCAGGTACTTTCCTTGCAGTTCATGGAAGGTGCTGCTCCCAAGATCTTGGTTACGTTGAACGAACGCCATGGCATCTACTACCATAACAACAGCCTTGTCAGACGGCGGTAGTTTGTCCACTTCCCCCCATGAACTGCCAAGTGCTGTCTTGATTGCAGCCAGGTAGTCTGCCTTGTTTCCTTTACGCATTGCGTAACCTTGGTCAAGGGACGGATCTGGCTCAAACAGGGTGGCTGGGTAACTTGTCCATTCATGGCCAAACACTTCCACCTTCCTGTCTTCCTCTAAGTCCTGAACGAAGTACAGGTTCCGCATAACTTCACTCTCCTCCTCATACACCTTTTTGGCTTTGAATGCCATGGACATGGACTTCTTTGGCTTTGCTGCAAAGGTTGAAAGTTTAATTTGGGCTACTTTCTTACTGTCTGTTCTTCTTGCTGCAGCCAGTGCCTCCAGTCCTTTTTCATGAGCGCAGATCAAGTCAGCAGATACGGCTTTGTGGCCTGTTGAAATGTTGATCAACTCCTGTTCTTTACACGTGAAAGGATTGATCATCTTGTTGTTGATGACATCTGTAATTTTCCTTACACCTTCTGCTTCCTTTGCACATTGGCTGTCCTTTTCCTTGTGGTGTTTGGTGTCATCCGCATCCAGGTGAGCCATAGCCTTTGTCTGCTCTGACACAGCTGTCAGAACTGGAATAGCTTTCAAATATTTCTCCATGGCTGCTGGCTGCTGACTGATGCCTGTGAAAAGTTTTGTCTTGGCATCACGGGTGTATGTTTTCTCAAGTGCCATGTCTGTCCAGACGCCATTGAACCGTCCTTCTGTTTGACGCACAGTGAACCTCCCATCCTTGAATTCCCTAAAGATGTTTGGGGCCAGTGTAGGCAGGCTTCTCATAGGTTCTAGGTAGTGGGGCAGGCATGATACATACTTGTAGTGGCCAGCAGCTACAAGGTATGGTAGCATCTTTTCCACTTCAGCCAGGTGTTCCTCCCACAGACCTGCACGCTCAGCATGGATAAACCGTCGTAGAATCATCACCATATCCATATACATTAGCCATAGCTTTGTGGTAGGTGAGGTACGTGCTTCTTTAAACTCAGCCATCAAACATGAGAGCTTTTTTAGTTGGTCAGTTGCATCAGCACACGCAGAAGTTGCCTTCGGTACATCCTCTTGTGACAGGGCATCTAGGAGTTGCTGGACATTGTTGCTAAGCACACACATGTACTCCAGGTCCTTCTCTTCATCGACCAACCATCTGGCAAATGCTTCCCAGTGTAGAGCAAACATGGCAGCATGCACCATAGTGTGGGAGCGTAGCATTGCATAGTAGTCTTTCCCACTAATTATTTTGTTTGCTGTTCCACGGAGACAGACATCAGCTTTGACCATAATGTCTTCGATTCCAGTGGACTGCATCAAATGCCCAATGGCTCCAAGGAAATTCTGAGCAATATGGAAGCCACCCATGCGCAAGATAAGTTTGGCATACTTCTCTTTGCTCTTTTTTTGCAGACCCAGAACCACCTCATATATTGCTTGGTCTCATGTGATGATGGCATACTCTTGACCATGTTTTCTTGACACATCCATGCAGTACTGAACAGACTTTTCAACCACATCTGGGTTTGTTGGTGACTTGGGAAAGAAGGGACCATAGCTGATCACAGTTGCAGGGGTGGTATCTGGGATGAGAAATGCTTGGAATGAACTCCATGTTGGAGCAGGGCAACTTGGTTTCAGGTCCTCCAATAGTACAGTAGGGCAGCTATGCACCAAATGCCAGAGGATGCTCAGGTGGTAAAGAGGTTCTGCTAGACACACAGGAAGCTTAGGCTCTGTTATAACTCCAACCAGGGAGCGACTCTTTTGACGATCTTTTAGACTGATGTGGCTTTCCTTGGTTTGAAAAGGCTGAGAAGATTGCAGGGCTGTTTGGCGGGTTTTCAGTAGAGGTAAACTAACCGTTGCCGAAGGGTCTTCATCTGGATTCTTGTACTGGAAAAAGACGTGTGTTGT
This sequence comes from Sprattus sprattus, assembly GCF_963457725.1. Taxonomy (NCBI): domain Eukaryota; kingdom Metazoa; phylum Chordata; class Actinopteri; order Clupeiformes; family Clupeidae; genus Sprattus; species Sprattus sprattus. The sequence continues at coordinate 13,986,845 of NC_137919.1, forward strand.
GCCATGCAGTGTTCGTCCATCCTTTGTGTACTCTTGAAAGTCAAGGTTATCAAATGCAAACTGAGTGAATCGTCCAACCTTCAGGTTCGTTGGTATGAAGGCACCATCCCTAGTTGTCTGCTGTTCAACTGCCATTGCCATTGCTGTGATATATCGCTGTGCTTCTTTGTAGCTGATGCTGTTCCCAAATCTATTTAGGAGTGACACAGTTAACTTGCTTCTGGTTTCCTTAAGGATGTGTAAAGCTGTCCCAACGTGTTTTGGTGTTGGGATCTTGGCAACTGCTTGGCAGACATCCTGGGCAAGGTAAAGAAATTGTTCTTGCTGCTTGGAACTGACTTTCACCCGGCCGTCCTCACCTAACTCTGGAGATGTTAGGTGAGGCGGCGGTGCCAGGCGGTTATACAAGTTAGAGCTCACTCTTCGGGATGCCTCCAGGTATGATATCTCTAGTTGCAGTGATGGGTCTTCAGCCATACTTCCAGGCATCTGGTGACTTCCACTGGCTTGAGCTGTTCTGGCTTCTCTTGCTTCCTTCAGGGCCTGCTTACGTTGGTCCTGGAGCTCCTTCCGTATTCTCTTTGCAGTGTTGTAGGAAGAGACTATGGTGTCATCTGGTGTCAACTCATCATCACTTTCTTCTTCATACTCTGCCTCTTCAGTTTTCTCCTTAAGTTCCTTTAACTTTGAGAACATGCAGCCAACATTCATTTCTGCTGAGCAAATCAGGCTAGAACATCCTTTCTGTGGCACAACCATTATTTTACAATCACCACCTACTTCATAGTGCCTTCTAAGGCGGGCAATCAAGGACTAAGATCTGTATGAGGTTACATTGTGAACTCCATGGCTTTCCAAGTATTTACGGAATTCATCCCTCAAAGCTGTAACGAAGAATATGGCATCATCTTTGAAAAGGAGCTCATCTATCCGAGATATGAGTTGGTTCAGTGCAGCATCATATGGAGTGGTGGCAGTACTAGTCTTTTCCTGTGAACATAGACGCTTTGTCAGGTAGTTGGTCATGCATTCCTTGTGGTACTGGAAGTCCTCAGCAATCATATCAGTACACTTGTTTCCATCAGGAGCACAAATCTTGTGTAGCATCTCTTCATCTTGAAGTTTGTTTGCTTTTTCCCATAATACATTCTGTCTGTCATAAGTGGCGATCAAAATGAGGGATCAATTCCCCCTGGTCGTGCGTGCTCTTCCACAAATGAAGCACTCTTCCTTGTGTTTGATTGGCTGTGACATTGACATCCGTGTTTTTTTAGTAGGCCTGCTGCTGTCTGGCTCAGGATCAAGTTCTGATTCAAATGTAGTGCCTTCTGGCTTTTCAACTTTTTTCCTCTTCTGGTCAACAGTTTTACGATTTGTGTACTTTGCACGACATCGTGTGTGCCACAAAGGATTCCTCTCCAGAAAGTCACATTGAGGTAGCAGCTCATTGTCAAGCAGTGCTGTAGTCTAGTTTTCTGTGGTGGGTATACTGTCTGTGATGGGTCGGTGCCACAGCTCCCCCCCCCCCCCCCGCGGCCCACAAGCCCTTCCCCAATAAATAAATATGTTAGAAAATAAAGATGCAAAATATATAGCTTACAATACACATGCTAATATTGACCACAATTTAGATGCATTTTATCCACCACACACTGTAAAAAAGGGGTGGAGATTAAAAGATTCACAAATATTTCAGCAGAAGGGATACATTTTTCAAATAATTGAAGCCTTTATTTCAAAAGCATGCAATAGTATATGTATTACTATCTTACTGCATCTGGAAATGAAGTTTAATGGATGGACATTTACACCATGTGTTTCACTTAAATACAAACAAAACAGTAAACACCACAGAATATCAAGATTACTGACAATGGGGGCAGAGCTTATCACTTATTGTATCTGTGAGATTGCTAGCTTGAGCTAACCAAAACACCGTAGCCAGCTAGGTCAATTATCCCTCGCATAAAATAAGCTAACCAATTACGTTATTCTCAAATAAAAAAACATCGATTATGTGTGTTTGTGAAGTGTAACATAAGTCCTTTATCAATCACTCACGTTATTGTCGTTTATGTTGTTATTTACCGCTACAGATTACACCTAACAAACCTGTTATTCAGTTGCTTTTAATGTTTAACAGCAGTGTTAAACGTGACACCCCATTAAAGTCAGGCAAAGTCGTTGTAGCTGAGTGAAAAAAGTAGAGGTCCTGGTAATAGCCAATCAAATAAATGGTGTTTTCAGTTCCTGCCTGGTAACTAAATCTTAGACGAATTCTAGAATATTGTTTGGTTGTCAACCGATCGTTTTTTGAGTCAATCCATCGTCTACCCACAGTTTCTTCTAACTGATGAATGATGACTGATTGGATGGTTTCAGAGACTTTTGATACGTATCTTGGCCTAGGTTTTAGTGGATATACCCACGATCGTTTTAGGTGGTAATACGGCGTATACCTGCGTATCACGTAGACTACAGCCCTGTTGTCAAGTCTGTATGAGACATCATCCTTTCTGTTGGTTACAGCATATAGGAGGGAAGGGTAGCCTTGATTTGTCAGTTTCTGAAGAGGACCAGTGTCACTGTCTGTTTTCTGACATATCATGCAAGCCGTATAGATGGTACTGAGCATCTTCCTCTCCAGCTGCTTGGTTGAAAAACTCAGGCTCCATCCTGTACTCTCCACTCATCTCTCCTCTCCTCTCAACTCTCCTATTCTACTCCTCTCCACTCTTCTCCTCTTCTACTCCTCTCAACTATTTTCCTCTTCTTCTCTTCGATTCAATCAACTCCTCTCCATAGCTCTCCACTCTTCTTTCCTGGTCAATTCACTCCTCTTTTTTCCTCCACTATTCTTCTCTCTTGTTCAGTACACCCCTTTCCTCTTTACTCTTCTCTCCTCATTCCACTCTTGTCTTCTGTTCAATCCTCCACTATCCTCTCCACTCCACTCCTCTTTACTGTCCTTTCTAATTCCATACACTGAAGATAAAACCATATATAAGGTGTTGACAATATATATTTACATATATAAACATGTATTATATGTGTATTAAATAGTTATTACAAGGTAATGAGTTGCATATTCAATTTACAGACAATACTTTGGCTAAAATGAACATTTTCAATCTTTAACTCTTTAAATACCCCAAATCAGTAGTTCTCAACCTTTTTTCAGTTTTGTACCCCCTGTGAAATATTTTTTCAGCCAAGTACCCCCTAACCAGCGCAAAGCATTTTTGATTGAAAAAAAATATGTTATACACAGCTCTATGCCATCATTGTCTGATTTATTAAACTGTCAGCACTGAAGATTGAACATTGAATATTGTTGCATTGAACTGAGTGCGTTTGCAATTACATTTTAGTAAGAAACTTGTGCTTCACTGAAAATCTTTGTCAGTCTTGGTGGCAAGGAGGCAACTGCTGTGATCAAGCTCTTCTCCAGGCACAGTCTGTTTCTCTGCTTTGTTTTGATCACAGTCATTGCAGAGAAGGAGGCCTCACATAAATATATGGAGGCAGGGGCGGATCTAGCCATTTTGGGGCCCTAGGCAAAATATAGACATGGGGCCCTCATTTTTGAAACACGTACACAAAACAAATAACCATCCCAATACTCTTAGAATCGCAATAAACCCATAGTGCACTGCCACTCAACTCTCCACAGTAAAATCAGTTTAAGATTTCTCCAGCCTTTGCCAAAATTACATGTTTATTACTCAGATCAAACGAGAGAGAGAGAGAGAGAGAAAGTGTGTGAGAGAGAGAGAGAGATTAGAATTTCCATTCTCTGCCAGAGATACAAAATGATCTTGCACTTAACAGAACTAAAATACAAAATGGATATGAGTCTATGAAAACCACCATTTACATTTAAACAGGACCAATGAAAAGATTTTGTGTGTGCTCTTGATTTACATGATCTATGGCTTTACCTGTTTGGAGCCGTTGCTGAAGCGTTCGCCAAACAGCCATATTTGCGAGGTGATCAGCAGACTTCTCGTGTTCTTTTAGGAAGGCTGATACATTTTTCCAGTCGTTCGTGCCGTCAGTGCAGAACCGATGCTTATTGCAATCGCCAAACAGCCGACAACAGAAACAAACAGCGCGGCCTTTCGTCTTACTGTACACAAGCCAGGACCTCTGGATTTTTTTCGCCATTTTTCATGTTCAAATAGTAGTGCGTGCTTGTAAAGCGTCTGCCCTGTTTGTTCTGGGGGAAATCTCCTCGTAATTGCACTGGTCCTTTCTGTACAATTGAACAACGCTCGGAGTCTGTAAACTTTTCTGGCCCTCTGCTTTGGTTTGAAGTAACGTTATTTCGCGCTGCGCGCGTTACTACGTCATCATATTCTGGACTAGTCCAATGCACAATTGAGGGGGGCATGTGTGCTGGAAAATTATTATTTAGGCATTTTAGGTAGCTGCTCCAAAGCTTTCTCTCCCAGGTCAGGGTGCTCCTGCTTCACACACATCCAAAACTGTGTGAGTGTGGATGTGGCAAACTTCATCTGGAGCCCACGGTCAGATGACACTTCCATGAGTGTTTCCTGATTAGTGACAGAGCTTCCACATGCTTCGGACAAGAGAAATGGGTTTTTCACCCAATCCAGCTGTGTAGATTTCTCCTCCATGTCAGGAAAGTAGGAAATTGAAAATTAAAATGTTGAATCAAATTGGTCTAATGTCCCACGATGACCAACTGGACTGGAGCTCTGTCCACATCCTCACTAGAGAGAAAATCATCCATCTGAGGAAAGCAGGTGAAATCCCCCTGTGCAGAGGCTCTTCTCCACAGCTCTGCTTTCTTCGGGAAGCCTCCCACCTTGTCATACAGGTTTAAAATGCTGGTGTCCTTTCCCTGCAGACATATTCAGTTCGTTCGGTTTGCTGAATATATCTGCCAGATAGCACATATTTGCAAGCCAGTCTGTGTGGCATTGGGGGATCTGTGCTCAATCAGAAAGGTCTGTACTTTGGATCGTAATTTCAACAGCCGTTTGAGTATTCTCCCAACGCACTTCTGTGTGCAGCAGCAGTTGTGTGTGTTCAGCTCCCATGTTTTCGCGAAAAAAAATCGCGCTTATTATACAGTTACTTGCCAAAACGATAGAAGACATTCCTCCAGAATACCTCTTTTGAATGAGTTTGTTGTCATTTCGTGATTTCCGCTAAGAAAAAAATAGTTCTGCACGCAAATGCTGAGCAATCCACCTTCTGACTTCAAGTTTCAATGACCTCCGTTACGTTAACTAACCGGACTACTTGCGGAATGATATGCAATGTGAATTAGAAGCAAAAAACCCGTTGCCAATGACAGCGGTGATAAACTTTACGCAGCAGTGAATATCAAGGAATTACAAACCTGCGAACGCAGACATTTAACCCACATATGGCCCATAGAAATCAACGTACATTTTGGAACATTCTGAAGAGCCGTATAATAAGTATTTTTAAATGATTTTTGGATGGAGGCTTATTTTAAATATATATATTTTTGAAATCTCACGTACCCCCTGGACTACCTTCACGTACCCCCAGTTGAGAACCACTGCCCTAAATATCATGTCAACAGCTAGCCTTAGCTAATCGCTAAGCTATGTTTTACTACCTTGATAAAATAGACCAGAAATAATGAATGAAATAAACTAATTTGTTACTATGAATTGAGACTTTTATTACTCCCTTTGTAATGTTCAGGTGATACATGTTTAAAATTCAGGCTAGTAATCTAGTAATCAAGTAGGCTATAGCATTAGCTAATTAGCGTGCTAATTAACAGATATGACTAGATATATATAGATAGCTCAGATATTGATAAACAAAATATGTAAATTGTAAATAAAATGACACCCTTAAATTACATCTTATCACATACAGATGGTATGCTTTATAACACTTAAGCCATAGACATAAACAAAAATACTGAGTTGAAAGTAAGACAAAATATAGAACTTACCTCAGATAAAATCATCAACATCAGGTACAATCACCTCCAGGAGAGCAATTACCAATCTCTTAAAGAAACAGTGCATACAGGGGCGGAGTGGGACACAAAAATCCACCGGGACAATTCTGACTGCACCGGCCCACCACCGGCCCACAACTGGCCCAACCCGCATCCCCTCCACCTCCCATATATCAACTACAGAAACAAACGGGCGGCTTTTGATCATTATTGTTAGATTTAGAGTTGATGTGTGGGTGACAGACATGACAGTGTATTTGTATATACTTATGGAAATACGGAACAAATCGCGTCCCGTATTGGCTCAAATGTTATGCTAATTCGCAACAATGTGTCCTGTCAACTCACTCGCACCTAGTTGATGGCTGGTTGAATAAATCCGTAATTCTTGTACATTTTGATGCACTTTCCTCCAGCATCCGCCTCTTTTTCAGTCTGGCCTTTTTGCCCCCTCCTTTCTCCTTTCTCTTATGTCCCTCCATCAGGTCCGCTTCACCTGCTCTCTCTCCCTGATAGCTGCTAATTTATCTCCCTAGGTTCACTTGATAAAGGCAGAACGATACGCATTTCCCATGATGCTTTGCTCCGACTATTCTACATTCAACAAAAAAAACAACGAATTAAATCGCTGGCCAATTTATATTTGTGGTCATGAAAGTAATGGAGCGTCTGAATAAAAAGAATTACATCAATATAGGAGGCTAAACAAAAATCAGAAGGTTGGATTGATGGGAGTGAGTTTGACACACACCATAGGTGTGATGTACAGAGACAAATAGTGCTATAAATTGTGGTTGGACTGCTTAATCTTGTAACTCTCGGAGAACTTAGAAATTTTCCCGGGACCAGGATTCGACGTATATTAAAATTCGATGGGCCGCTCATGAATTTGATGCGACGGCTGCGAAGGCCGGTCTGCAGGCTGGTTCTCGAAAGATTATTGGCCTACCGGCCGACCGGGAAAAATCCCGGTGCTCCCGATGGCCACTCCGCCCCTGAGTGCATATATTCTTGTCATTCCACTTTGGAGTAACAAAAGCAACAGGCAGCAAATTCAAATTCTGTTATAAAACAATCTTTTTCTGTTTTCAAATAAAATTGTTCCTACAATTCCTGAGAAATATTAGTATAATATCTATTAATAATTGAATGATTCCATTCTGCAGCATTTACCCATTAGACTTACCTATAGACAATGATGAGCAGCTTTGAAGTCTGTTGGTGACCATTGGTTGGCTGTTCCAAACTCATTCAAATTACTAAGACTGTGTGTGTGTGTGTGTGTGTGTGTGTGTGTGCGTGCGTATGTTTGTCAGTGTGCCATGATGCTAAATATCCAGTTTGTCTTTCGGAATTTTGAGAGTAGCCTAAAATTCTATTGAGGTTCTGGGCCTGTTGATCGCCAACTAGTAGTGAAATCATCACAGATCCATTGATTTTGGTTGGATTTTTATAATTTTTTCTGTGGAATGAGTACACTGTTTGGTGAAAAGAATGGCATATTGACTGATGTCTTAACTTGGGGGAATAGTTGATTGGCAATAAAGGTAAGATGAAAATATTGGAAAAAAGTGAGAAAACGCCTCATTTTTTTTCCATTAAATTCATGTAGAAATGTGTTTTAAGAGTTATTTTTTCAGTGGATGTTGTCTGCACATGTGTTCTGTGTATCTGGAATGCATTTATTGACAGCCTAACCAACCCACTGAGGGTTTGAGGAAAAAAATATTTGTTCACATTTTTCGGATTAAAAACAAAGGGTGCATACACTAAAATGCCCACAATTTTTTTTCGCAATATTTCTGGCAGAGCAGACCCTCCAATTATTGATTTTTAGGGTCAGAATTAACAGAAAAAACAAAAATAAAAAGTATTGCAGGCCATGTCAGGTTCAACCCATTTTATTGAGCTTTTGAGAGTTTGGCTCCCCAACTAGGCTATTCCAGGATTAGCATAGTGAATGTAGAATTTCCAGATGAAACGAAGTAGCCTAAGTAAGACTAATTATAAAGTCCTTTTTAGTGACATCATTGGGCCTCATTCTCGACCTTTTTCTGTAATTCTTCAGAAATGTTTCTTACACGACTTCGCAAAAACAACGTAAGAGAAACGCTTCCGCTGCATTCCCGCACGCTTGAAAATGTGTTCATAAGCAGCCGAAGTCTTCTCAGCTGGGTTCCTTCCGATTAGCTTCTTAGATTGATGCGCGTTCTCGTGAAAGTGGATTTGCGTACATACACGCCCTGCCAGCTCCTTATTAGGAGACGCAATTTTAGAAACGTGTGCTGTCGCAATCTCCCGAATCCACCTCGTAACAGGTGTTCATTAATAAGGTGGAGATATTGTATAACGTTGAACGTCCGAAGTCCGTAAAACACATTTAAGTAGTCACTTTTTTTTTTTTTAATCGAAAAATAGGCACCATAGGTGTGAAGACCGGTCCCAAGTACGAGTATAAATTGTAGTCCGTCCTATCGTTCGAAATGGCAACCATAGGGGTGAAGACTGGCCACCAGTAGTAGTATAAATTGCAATAAATTAATACCTAAATTCTTACAGATTGAGCTTAGTGTTTATTTATTTATTCACTTACATTTGCAGTGTTCATGTCATTCACAATCAGTCTCTTAGCAGACGTGGCCTTTGTCCAAAGTGACGTACAAGGGAGAGAACAGTCAAGCTACGAGCCATATAGACCTAGTGTAACAATAAACACTACCTCGTTTAATTATGACTATAAATGTGAAACGTAATTGTTAATGATACAAATATTCTCGTATTTATTATTATCATAATTATTTTAATCCAAGGATGTCTGTAGAGCTGACGTGAACGCAATCACCAACGGGTTCTCACAAATTCAACCGTTAACCCTTTTACTGTAATACGGAGTTTTTTCAAATGTCATTCCTCAACGCGATTCCTCAAATAACCACAAGATGGCCCGTGGAATCCCATTTGAGAAGATTCCGGTAGAGTTACGACTGCTATTTCGAGTTCTGAAAGTTGTCTGAAGTTCAGAAGAAAGCACAGAAGAAAAAAATAACGAGAATGCAAATGTTTTCATAAATGTTTCCGAAGTGGAGTTCCTTCTGAAATCCTTCGGAAAGTCTTCCCAACTGCTGTCGAGAATGAGGCCCATTGTCCTTAGGAAATCCAAAGTAAACCTTATTTAGCGTTTAGATGAACTCTAAAAATGCTCCTCCTAACAAAGTTGGAAAAGTCTATCCAAAAGACTTTAATGTCGAGTGTGCATTCCCAGAGCGGTCGGGGCTTTTACGTCTGTTGGTGACGTCAGCCCAGAAGATGGGCATTAGTGTTGCCAATTTAGCGACTTTTGGACACCTGGTGACAAAAAAAAAAATAATCTAGCGATTTAGCGACTTTCAGGCTCCATCTGGCTGAATCTAGCGACAATTTCACTTGTCTTGTGAGTGACAAATCAGTTGCCCCGCGACACCATACAATCCGCTTTCAGTGGCGGGTGGCGAGAGACAGAAGTATTAATCGACATGAGCCAGAGCTAGAAGAACTAGGGCGCTGTTTACGCTTCGCTTCACCAATCACCATAGACGTGATGCGTGACGCCATGACGCGGCACGCAACATTTGCACCCCAGTGGCTTCCGGGTTTTTAACAACTGTCATTGATTTGATTTAGCTTGTAGCTACATCGCCTGTCATTCACTGCTGGGTGTGTTAGCTAGTAGCTACTTCAACTTCTCTGATGTAGCTACTAGCTAACACGCACCGCAGTGAATGACAGGAGATGTAGCTACAAGCTAAACACATCTAGCAGTCAACTACAGGAGGTGTAACTAGAAGCTACTAGTTAGCAGTCTGCCGCCTGCCGCTGCCTGCCCTGTGCCTTCGGAGTGTTGGGGAGAATCAATGCTGGTGACCGATTTGAATGCTGTGGCAGGCTGGCAGCACCGACCGCAGTGAATCCCTTGCAGTCTCTTCTGTCCAGACCAAGGGACCATTTTCGACCATACGTGGCCATATTCACACACATTTTATTTAGGATTAGGATTTGTCATCAGGGCATGTGCTGTGCAGCCAGTGTCCAAGTGCTGTTGATGTGCTTTCAAGTGTAATCCAAACATGGGGTAAATCACCACTGGTCTATGATTTTGTTTAAGTTTGTTTTGGTGAACAATGCGTTTCAATACTGCTTCATCAGGTTGCTTGATGAGTAGCAAAGTGTATTTGTCACCAAAATGAACTGTCAATAAATCAAGACCTGTGAGGTGGTTTTCCACATTTGTTTTTGGATATGTTAAGTGATTTTCCATCCTTCCCCCCTCCAATAAACATGAAGTAGCCTGGTGTAGGCCTAAAATACCATTGAAAAAAAAAAACCCCTCTAAGACATATTCCAAACGAAAAGTAATGGGAATTGGATTAAGTTTCCCTTCACAATACTGTAATTGTTGAGATTAGACCGTTTAATAGGCAAAAATCAAAATATAAAGATGTGTTGATGTATTTGAAGTGCAAATAAATGACATTGGCAGTGTTGAGGCGGATTATCATCAAAACATTGGCCGTACATAATAAAGAAGGAGAAATGCTGCCTGCACGAATTAAAATCCACTTCACGGTCAGATGCAGGGCCAGGTCAAACCAAACCAAGTGAAACATGCTAAAACAGTGCCATCTTTTGGTAAAATGTGTGTATAATGCTATTTTTTTTATTTTAAGCTTTTACAAAAAGGTCAGTTCCGCCTGGCCACGTGTTAACGTCACACGCGGGGTGGGTGTGGTTACGACACGTATGACGTCATGACGCAATCTAGCGACTTTTGGCGACTTTTCAGTGAACCAATAGCGACTGTTGTGTCCTAAATGAAGTATTCTGAGTATTATAAACTAATTCACAATCAGAAGATGGATTACAAATGCTGGTTTCAGTGCGGTTTAATTGCAGATCTTTAAGCCACAATTAGAGAAATACCACCGGCAGCAATTCTGCAGAGCTGCGTTCGCGGGCTCATATTTAAAAACATAAACAGACACTCCCACTCAAGCCATAATTGGCTGTCCCTTACCCCAATCAAATGACCTCCTGTACTCTAACTCCAACCAATCAGAAGGCTTATAACCTAAGTCTAACGACCCTCCCCTTCTCACTCATCTTAAACCGTTGCAGTGTGTGTGACTAAAACCCCTTGAACTACTCAAATAAATTGTTACATTTCTTCTTAACACTATTCCCTAACTTAAAAACATATCAAATCAATTAAAGAATGTAAACATTTCTACACGACTTCTTGTGATTTTTTTTTTGCAACACTGGGCATTACTGGTGCATTCTTGCGACGAACGTTAGATCGACGAAGCAAGCCACAAAACGGAGCATCTCTGGCATTTCGGTTATTGGAGTAAAACGGCGTCTCGGACGGTGCACTCATTTACAACTTCTGCTGGTAAGTAACATGCTCCTTAATATAATAGATGTAGTGCTGACATTTCAATGTTTGTCCCCTAAAATGCTAGTTTATTGCTTGATACGGACCAGCTAGCCTGCTAGCTTAGAGTTCAGGGCGGGTTCCTTCAGTTGCCGCGCATTTGCAAATTTGTACTAAACCAATTGCTCGATAAATAATGTGTGTCTAACCAGCAACTTGCATCTATATGCTATATGCTATACACATACAATTCCACTGTATTGCTTAACTGTGGCTAGGTAAAATGGGTTATATTTACTCAAGTGTCGTATTTGAACGGTTAGCTATCTTAGATAGCTTTTCTCAAGGCAGATAGCAGGCTTAATCATAATAAGTTCCTGTGTAACTTTCCAGAGGGAAGACTAAGATGCTATAGATAAGCTGCTCTTTTATACAGACTAGTGCAGTGCCCGTAGGAATTATGCATTCTGTAGTGTTAGCAGACGTCGGTGTAGCGGTTGGGTAGTGTAATAGCAAGACATATTTGCACTCCACATAGGTACAGGTTACACTGAAGTATTATTGTGATGCATGTTTCCTTTTCATTAAGAAATGTTTTAATGTTGTATAGCCTTTTTGGAGATATACCAACAAATAAAGTTTTTAGATTATGTATGGATGCAGTTGAATATAGATGTCAAAGTTGCTGTCTAAACTATAAACTAAATGTCATAAAGAAAGAAAGAAATAATTTTAAATGAAGTTATGGTTTAAAAAGGATCACTTCTTTATTGTAAGGGTAAGTGTAGGGTAAGAATGGTCATGCAGTTGGACTCAAATGTAGGTTCATTTGAGTAACGTAACGTAACTACCGTCAGGGAGATACGCCTGTCAAACTTAAATTAGAACCCATTCTCTACGCGTGTTTGCATGAATGTGCTTGCGGGTTTTTTTTTTTTGTGTGCGTTGCCTACTTTTTTCTGCAGGCGCCCCTGCCTGTTGACATGCTATCAAACGGACATGCGAATGATAACAACTATAACCATTTTAAGCAGTCTACTTCTAGAATCTCTCTCGTAGCCCCTGCCTGTTGACATTCCATAAAACATAGGTCCCTAACTTTCAAAGAATACGTCCCTATGCAACTTTCAAAATTAATCAGTTCGATGCACGTCAATAGGCTAGCTAATTTCACAGCAATTAACGTAAACAGGTTCAATTTACTTACAGATGAGCAGGCCTACTCCAGACGTCGAAGTGTGTGTTCATCGAAGTGTGTGTTCCTCATGAACACTAATCGCCCAAATCGCTGGTCTACGTCACAATGGATTGGCTCCCGTTGAAATGCATTGGGTTTAGAAATCGCGTCGCTCATAACGGTGACATGGGTTTGCACCATACGGCAAACTGTAAAATACAAATATATCGCGAACTATGAATTCAGAAATCTTCAATATCAAGGATGCACAGGTTCATGACATGCGTAAGCTACATGCGAAATCTCATAACTAACGTAACTACCGTCAGGGAGATACGCCTGTCACAGACAGACGGACACACAGAGATTTCTGGATTTATAGATAGTCGAAGTGTGTGTTCATCGAAGTGTGTGTTCCTCATGAACACTAATCGCCCAAATCGCCGGTCTACGTCACAATGGATTGGCTCCCGTTGAAATGCATTGGGTTTAGAAATCGCATTGCTCATAATGGTGACATGGGTTTGCACCGTACGGCAAACGGTAAAATACAAATATCTCGCGAACTATGAATTCAGAAATCTTCAAAATCAAGGATGCACAGGTTCATGACATGCGTAAGCTACATGCGAAATCTCATAACTAACGTAACTACCGTCACAGACAGACAGACACACAGAGATTTCTGGATTTATAGATAGATGCATATTTTTTACTTGATGTCAGCCTAGTTTTATTAGTTAAGTAATTTTGATGAAATGGTCGGCATGTCATATGAAGTCACCTTTGCCTCCATGTTGTGTGGGGGGGGGGGGGGGGGGGATCACTATTGAAGCCTAATGTATCCTAATGAGTCATTCTGTCTTTTTCTTTTGTTGCCGAATCAGATGGAAGAGAGGAATGCATTGGCCTTGTAAGTCCTGCACATTTGTCGCATCCAAAAGCTCTCACGCTGATGTCACGCTGTTACAAATGTCTCGGGACATAAAACATGCAATCATGGAAAGACTTGCAGAGACAAGTACATGGCGTACCCCCGAGATCATCACTTTGTTGAAGTAGCAGCGGCTCGTCAAGAAACACCCTTTTTTGAGGAAGCCTCGATCCTTTAGTGGATAGTGTGGATGGAAAAATTCTTTAAAATTTAAAATGGGGAATTACCGTACGAAGAAGGAAGGAAATTGAAGAGGAGCAACCACCTGTGTCGAGAATGGTGGAGCGATGGATGGCCAGCGCTCTTCACGGAAACTCAAGTAAGAGACATAGCTAATTGTATGTGCAATTTATAGCAGGTCATCCCCATAAAATGTTGTTGCTGAAAGTTGTTTGTGTATGTTTTCAGATTTATGATGAATTTTCAAGGGTTGCCAGCAAAAATCTTCGTCAAAATTTCTATCAAGCACTGGACCATCACACACCCAGCCTGATAAACATGATGAAGTCAAAAAGAGGGAAAGTGGACCAATCCCTTGAAGGCTTTCTCCAAAACACTGATACTCAGGTGATGATAATTTCTCATCCTGTAAGTAGTATAAATTCAATGCATTGACAAAATGTTCTACAGCTCCGCTTCTCTGAAAGACAGAGTGTCCAAATGTTTCTTTTTTAATTAATATGTCCTTTGTGTGTCTATGCAGTTTAAACTATTGTTATCGGTAACGGAATTTTACTAATTTCCCCCTGGAATTGTTTTTGCATGTCTAGAAGATCACTGTGACACGGACTGTTGTGCTGCAATGTCTGCCAATGTTTCTTGGAGATGATGACAGGGAGTTCTGCAGGACTTGCTTTGTAAGTTTAATATTTTTTTTTCTCAATTTATTTCTTACAAACACTGCCATAAAACTGATAAACCTGATGCATGTAACTTAAAAGTGTTTCGATTGGACATTGAATATGGAATGCCTCCAATCCTTTGGAAATGTGCAAATATCTTTTGATAGTCCATATTTCCACCTTATACTCTTCTCTTTAACACACTCCCGGGTTAACTACTACACATTTTACATGTTAACATCATAGTTTTACTTTCAGAAAACATTTAATGGTGGATGGATTTCTCTCTCTCTCCTCGCTGACTTGCTCACACGTGCTTACTCTTCATCTTGTGAAAATCTATTGTCTCACACATTATTGTGTTGATTTCTATGCAGGACTCGGACAACGGAGAGGACTCAGCCCATGTGCCAGTGGGCATACTTGCCGTCATCCCAGAGGATGATCCAAGGCCTAATTCTGCTAGTTTGCACTTGCACCCTACCAACGTTGTGGTAATTCTTGAGGGGGACCTAGTCTTGGATGACTTGTCTTCGTATCCAGAGGCATTTTGTTAGGGCTGGGCGATATGGGTAAAACATTTTCACGATAGATATTTATATTTTCGTTCGATAACGATATAAGACGATATAAATGAAGTCTGTTTCAAAGGTGCATATTTGCTTCAGACAAGAACGCCTGTACAAACCAAAGGTTTCAATGTTTCTTTTTTATTGTAAACTCCCAACATTTCTTTTTTAGAACTATATAAGCTCTTACAAGTTATGAACAAGATATATAAAAATACAAATAAATAAAGTGCATATCAATCTGCATTAGAACGTCTAGCGAATGACAGCTTGTGTTGAGGTAGTTACAACAAAAACCATGTCTATGGTCTCTAGGTTTAATATTGATCACAATTTTAATAACATGTTAAACATTCACAAATCAATGTGAAAGGCTAAAAACCCTGAGAACTTATGGACAGAAAATACAAAATAAGAAACAAAGTGCAAGACAAGACAATATTCAGTTTGTAAGCTTAAAGCACATCACAGTTTGTTGTTGTTACAAGCAAGAAAGACAAGTCTGTCTACAGTCTCTGGCTTTAAAGATGCCCTATGGCAGGTCACTATGTTGCCACCTGTGCTAAAATCACGCTCCGAGGGGGAGCTGGTTGCAGGAAAGCACAGGTAGCGCTTTGCGAGATAGCTGACTTTGGGAAAGCTCTTTTGGTGGGTCTTCCAGCAGTCCAGTGGATTGGTTTCACTGTCAACATCAGGAGACTGGAGGTAGGAGGTGAGTTCCTTCTCTACGAGCTTGGTTTCAGTAAGACCTGTGGTGGAGCATGGCTTTTTGAAAAAACTGCCAAGTGACTTTTTCTTTTTAGCTGGCAGTTGTGGTGAAGCAGAAGCATCGTCCCATTTGTTGGGCTTTCTTGTCTCTCATTGGACATCTCTAACATAGCTCTGGATTTTATGTGGTCCACCTTCTCGTCTTTGATGTGATGTGTTTTAAACCGAGGGTCAACCAGCGAGGCCATGTCCAGGAGGTCATCAGTTGTTTGGTCATCATATTTTTCATTCAGATAGTCCATGACTATCGTTTTGATGGTTTGGGTGAGCTCTGTTTCACCATCCTCTGGTTTCATGATCTCTGTATTAAACACGTGTAGTACTGGTTTCAGGTAAGACACACTGACATAAGACTCACCAGACAGAGCATCTGTGAATTCTAGGAGTGGGGTCAATGCCTGGTTGATGGACTCAAGAACATCTCAACAACATATCTGTATAGCTGGGAACTAAATGTCGGGTCTTCTTGTCACAGGACAAGACCTGTGAAATGGCTTTCTCCTGCTCCAGGACTCTTTGCACCATCTTTTGACGTGATCCCCACCTTGTGGGTGTCTCTGTGACTAACTTGTGCTGGGGTAGGTTGTGTTATTTTTGAGCCATTGCCAGGTCTCTCTTCTTTTTCCACGAATAGGAAAAGGCACCCACCACTTTCTTACACACTCCAGTTGCTTGATCCACCCGTTTGTCTCTCTAAAATAAATCAAGAGATTAAAATAAAAGGTTAAAATCGAAACTAGAATGCGTTTCGTGAACGAACTGCGAGAGTGTGCTTGCTCTGTGACAGAGAGAACAAGTGCCTATGAATTAACATGTATTTACATCTACTCAATCAGTGTAGTGGGGCCTTCTTCCAATATATTTTAGCAAGCAACCAAGCTCAACCATTATATTTTGGCTCCACTGACGTTTAGACATATGAGGGTATCTCAGAGTTTCGTTATACTGACTTACTGAGCTAAGTGAATTGTTGAAATTGCTATCTTGGTAAAAGGAAACATCTCTGCAACAATATTACAATGAATGCGGTTACATAGCCAGCTTTACTTAAAGTTTATTGTAAGATAGGCCTATATGTTAGACTTAATGCAGTTAGAGTTAGTCTGTAGGTGTAGTATCAAACGTAAGCAACACTTTTACTGTATAGATAGAGAGCACGTGTATCACATTGGTTTATAGTCTGTCAAATTAGTTCTAGTTATTGGTGTTCGTTGCCATACAAAGTTAGTCTTCTCTTATAAGCCTAGGTAGTACATCTGATTAGAGCTAGCAACCATGAATTGCAGATTAAGGGGTCCCCTATCTCAGTGTTCATTTTGGCAGCTATTTTTAGATTCAGTCTTAAGACAAAAATGCATATTAGTTTTAGTCACATTCAGTCATAGTTATCCTTCTTAGTTTCAGTCTAGTTTTCGAAAACTCATTACAATTTAGTCTAGTTTTAGGCACATTTAAAATTCCATATTATAGCCACATTAAACTCATTCCCTTCCCTTCTCAGGCCCAGGGACCTCCTGTGTTGTGTCAACTGCATAGTAGTCTAGCTTGCAGTACTTACATTGTGGATGCAATTAGTCTCCAAGATACAGATCTCATGCCTACAGCTGAATTCGAATTTGTTTGTAATAAATAATCGAATGTGATGATGAAGTACGGTACGCAGCGTCTTAACTGAAGCTCAACTCAACTATTACAGCAACTAGCTTGCCGCTAACGCTAACTGAAAACACATCGGAACACAGTGGCTAGCTAGGTAGCTAGCTGCTAATAAGTAACATATATAAGTAACACATCAGCAGTAATGAATCAAGTGTACTGATATTAAATGTACTACTAAATGTACTACTAACATGCCATTCTTAAATTAAAGCCAGTGACATGATGGTTAACGATTAACGAGTTAACGATGGATACCGACAATTAGCATACCTAGCTAGGTAGCATTACCATTGGATTTCAATGGCAGTTATGCTAGCTCTGGCTATCCAGTCAAAGGAGCCTTGTTTCTGGACACGTATCACTTGACGAGCGAGGGCAATACAGTCATCTGGAAAGTTTAAAATGATACTAAACGAAGGGAAATCTACTGTATGGAGAATTTTCTGCTCAGTAGACAATGCAGATTCTAATTAGGCTGGTGGATATGTCCAATGTAAGAAGTGTGAAGTTTTAATGAAATATGATTGATGCAACTGTCGTTCTCCATAACAACTTGGATTAACCTGGATGGCTGGATGAAGTTTCAGACCGAACGTCAAAGATCTTCAATGGTAAGACTTGTCGGTTGTGCCTCTGTTGGTGTCTCGTAAAACGTGAATTTTATTAAAGCATAGCGTGTGTATTGTGTAGCTATTTCATTCCGAGATTGCAGGGGAGTGAAATGCTCCGCTCTGCGGATATTTTGCACTCTCTATCTAACCACTTCTGGCATTTAAGAGAGCTTCTCCTATGTCAACTGATCTAATGTCAGTTGGCTAGAGTGCGTGACGTCACAATGGCTCAACCTTCCCCATGTTAGTCAATGAGAGAAAAAGGGGATGAAAAAGAGGGATAAAAAAGGAGTGGCAAAGAGTATCGCCACGAAAAGTCATAGCAGCTTGCACCGGATCGGGCCGGACGTTTTGGTGTTTGAATGGCGTCTCTAGCTCAATCGGGCGAGGAGTAGTTAGCTGCAAGAAAAACGTATGGAATAAATAAATAAAGAAAACTTGACGATAACAATACTGTGCTTCCCTTCGGGCAAGCACACTAATAATTATCCCACGAACAAATGTAACATTTAACTTAATCAGGTGGTGGAGAAAAAAAAACACTTCGTTCCATATAATTAACTAGAAAATGCATTTCCTGAAGGAAATACCAGTGCATGAAATGAAAAAGTTAAGAAAGGAAGAATAAAAGAGTGAAAGAAGGAAAGAATAGTGTAGAAAGGAAAGAAGAGTGGAAGAAGGGAAGGAGAGTGGAAGAAGGAAAGAAGAGTGGAAGAAACAAAGAAGAAAGGAAAGAAGAGTGAACAAGAGTGGCTCTGGGTAAAGACAGTAAAGAGAGAGTGAAAATATTGAAAGAAGGAGAAAAAAAGAGTGAAGCAGAGAGATGGAGTGTGAGAGAAAGTAGAGTGATAGAGAGAAAAAAAAGTACAGTATGGAAGGTGTCTATTAATATTCCTAGTTAAACAGTTGAATGGAGAGGGACAGAGAGAAGAGGACCCTTGGAGGCTTGCCGCAGGTGTCAGTGAAGCACAGGTGCAAGCCAGTTTAATTACCCTATTATGATGTCATAATGGCCCAATGTAAGTCAATGGGAAAATTTAGATTCGTTTTTCTTTAATAACTTAAAAAGTATAAAGTTTAGAAAAGTGAAAAATACATAGCATAAGTGTCCTTTACAAGACCTACGCGACAAAGTTTGAATGAAGCTGAATTAATTGCAGAAAAAGGTAAGAAGAATAAGAAGAAAATGCCTAGGAATAACAATACAGGGCATTTCATGCACTGTAATAAAAAAGTTAATTGCCCAAAAATGTTGTTGTTGAATTAATTTGGATCAACTTCATTTTTTAAATGGTTGTCAACTTAAAAACTTTCATAATTATGGTAATTAAGTACATCAAACTTAAAAAATCCTTTTAAATAATCTGGAAAAACTTGTTGGAACAACTTAATTTTTATGAGTTATCAACTTAAAAACTGCCAACGCATTTGTTTTTAGAGTGTAGCTGAGTTTATTTCAGACCCTGCCGAAAAAGCCTAAAGGCGATGACTTATGTCTCCATGACGGGGTTTCACGCCATGCCCGTATTTTGATAACATGCCTGTATTCATATAACCGATGATGTGTTTCCGGTCGGTGTGTCAGTTGGAAAGAGTTTAAGTAAATGACTGAAACGCTGCGGCTCTCTTGTTTTGTGTAGTGTTTTCACATACAACATTGGCGACGACGATAGAATTTTCACTCCCACCACTTACACCTTTCCTTGCACTACCAGGCGAGCCTCCGGTTCCTTGGATTCGTTGGCTGGAGTCGTTCGAAACATACCTTGCAGCTCTCGGACTGGAGGAAGCTAGCGACCCGCGACGGAGAGCACTACTTTTTCATTGCCTCGGTACAGCGCATATTCAGAACCCTGGGACAGGCTAAAAAGTATAGAGAAGCTACAAAGCTACTTGAAGCACACTTTGCAGCTCCACAGACTGTAATTCTCCGTCGTATAAGTCTTCCGGCAGTGCAAGCAAAAAGCGGGTGATTCAGTCCAGCTCTATATAGCCGACCTCCGCAGCTTAGCGGTTTTCTGTAAGTTCGGTGATATGGAGCAGGAAATGATAAGGGACCAGCTTGCAACCCACCCCAAAATTTGTGAAAAGCTAATTATGTCACCGGATGATTTGACACTTAAAAAAGCGCTGGAAATAGCCTTGCAAATTGAAAAAGCTACCGAGCTGACATCACAACTAGCTTCCCACGGTTTCGCTCAGCCTGCCTTAACACAGCATGTGGCATATTCTGAGCGCTCACCTAGCCCTGCATCATCTGAAACAGACCAAGGGATTACCAACACAGACAACCACTTCCCCAAAGTCTGTCGCTCTGCACCGGTGGTCGGCCCACGGACAGTCCCACGACAGGCTGGGGCTAGCTCATCAGCCCCAACACCCATACACTCGGTCAGCTCAGCACGTGTGTCCTTCAAGACGTTTACAATGGAATTAGATGGGGTCTGTGTAATGCTACTGCTGGATACTGGAGTGGCTTTATCACTCCTCAACTGGTCCACAGTCAAGCGCTTCCTGCACATCGTGCTGCAGACGCCTTCGGCTGTTCTCTATGGATATGGCAATTCCAAGATCGACTAAGTGGCCTCCCCCAGCTGTTCGGTGCGCCATGGCAAAAAATCCTTGGCTACTCACACAGGTGCTCGACACACTGGCCTCCCATGCTCTCACACTGAATGGGGAGAAATGTATTTTCTCCGCGTCCTAAGTGGAGTTTGTGGGGTTTCGCCTGACCCCAGAAGGCCTCAGCCCACTTCACTCTTACGTGGAGGCCATTTAACGGCTGCCCATGCCCTCCAGTCCTGCCCAAATTGCGCTGCCGGGAAGTGGTCTGTTGGCCAGGAATAGATGGAGATGTGGAGGCTATGGGGAGACTGCACAGCCTGCTTGGTGAGTGAAAAGACCGGCCCCGCCACCAGCTCTTCCCCTTCATCCACTGCAGTGGCCAGCTGGGCCTTGGGAGCACATCCAAATTGTGGTGAGCTCCGTGGCGTCTCACATCACCAAGGATTCCTCATCGTGGCCTATGACCTGTACTCTAAGGCTGTGTTCACACCAGACTTATTTTTTCGACTGCCAGCGCCTTTTTTTTACATACAACCCTATGAAAGGCCAACGCCTTTTAAAAACTTCTAAAAAAAGCACAACATCTGACGCCTTTTTGAGTTCAATTTTCTCAACTTTACAGAAAAGCGCCGGGTGACGTCAAGCGCCTTTTTGACAGCTGACCAATCAGGACGAGGAGAGAAGGTATGCGTGTACCTTCCCTAGTAACCTTCTATCTTAGTAAACTGTGCCCCCAAAATAGACCAAGATGGACAAGGTACCAGTTGACAGTGTTGTGCACTTTCACACCTCACATGAACTCGTTCAAAGTTCAGTTCATACAGGTAAATATGAATCGTTCACCATTTCAATTCTGAACTCGTTCATAGTTCAGTTCATTTTCATTTTTTTTTTAAATAATTGCTCATTTTCCAGTTGGACATAGTTTGCACAGAAAGGTACGATTTTTACTTTTGGAAACTTTATCAGATACACAGCCCTGTTGTAGGCTACCATTTAAATAATGAATGATACAGGGAACTAACGGTAAGAATGCAAACCTCTTAAGCAATGATATGCGACTGGCTTAATCCAAGGGCGTAACTTTGGTTCTACCATTGGGGGGGTTAAACTCGCGGCATATTTATTTATTTATTTAATCAATCATCTTCTTGTGTAAAAGGTAACATGCCAATTTGCCGTTCCTGTATTAGAAATACATTGCGATACCTTAACTGATTTTGGCTTCTTTTTGACTATTTATGCCATAATGACACAGTAGTAAAATTCAGTGTTTAAGCATTAGTCAGCAGTGGCAGCTTCCACTTAATTGATTTTGTGTGTGTCTATCTTATGAAAAAAACACGCAAGAACTTAAAGATTAATCAATTGCATCACTGTATTATTGACACCTACATCCAGCAAATTCACACAATTCAATACAAATGCACAATTCAATAAACATATTGTCGGGCATCACCAGCTCAAACTATCAACATCCAAACAAAAGCAGGTAAATACAAAAGAAGTATAAAAGCAATTCACATAAAAGCACCAAACACCTGTTTGCGTGTTGGTGTAAAAGAAATGAACTGTGCACAAATGTACTTCTTAGTTAAGAGGTCCAATTTGTCCTGATGGATGTTGCACACTGCAACATGGTTCAGCCTCTGCTGTGACAAGTTTTTAATCGTCGAAGAGCACTAAAGCTCCTCTCTGCCTCAGAGGACGAGACTGGTACCACAAGGAGTAATCTCAGCAGAGTTTCAACTTCGGTAAATAATCCTCGCACCTCTGCTGGCAACTCTCTGATAATGTGTGTAGCCTCTCCACAGGAACGGTACATGTAATTGTGTTTGAACATCGGTAGCTGGATTTCCAGCAGCTGGGCATTCATTTCTGGGTATGCATGAACCACCGGATCAATATTTCCAGAAAGCAAGGTGTTCTCCAGCTTTTGGAGGGTAAGAAGACCACCCTGCTGGAAACGTTCAGTGAACTGTGTGTGAATGGTGTCAAGTACCTTATAAAACTCAACTCTGTAATATTCTATAGGAGTTTTAGGACTGAATCCACTTGATTCTCCATAGCACTTGGGTGGTTGTCGAACTCTTGGCATTGTTATGGGTTCTAAGTCTACAGAATTCACAACTTTAGATGCCCTCTCAAAAAGGTGTTGGAAGGCCTCATCACTAGGGTTGGGTACCGAGAACCGGTACCAATACGGCACCGGTTCCATACAACCGATACCTACCCGTACCGAAATGCAACGCAGATGTCGGTGCTTCCTTTCGGTGCCTGAGCAGATTTTTTTTTTTATTTTAATTTTTTTTTTATTTTAATTTTTAATTTAACAAAACTAGCGATAGCTAACGAGATGTAACGTTAGTGGCGTAGATCTTTCTGAGTACGATCTGTATACTTTTTTGTGTTGCTAACAGATTTCGTGGGGCACATATAAAACTGCTCCATCTCCCAATGTAGACTGTCGCCTGTGTCGCTCACGCTGCATTCCGTATGGGACTAGTGGAAACGAGATTTGTGTTGAGTAGTTGCCATGGTAATGGGTTGACTTGCGTGTGGTTTCGGTTTCAAGATAAGTGTGGTTGTTCTAAGCAGAAGTTGGATACGCTTTATTAAACGGAGAGATACCGTCTCATCCAAAGATATTCCTTCTCAATGTGAGTTCTTAAGAGAGCACTCGGACGCTACAATAACATTGCAACAGTCTGACAGCGAAGAGCAGGCAGCCTTGCACAGAGCAAGCACAAACAGAGTGTGAAGTGTGTGTACAGAGTGTGTTATGTATTTATTTATATTTATTTAAGTATACTGTAAACAGTTGTTATAAGTTAATATATTGTTCATAGTTGAAGTTAAAAGGTTTGAAGCCAAGTGTTTTGTATTTATTTTTATTCATAGTATACCTTAAACAGTTAATATATTGTTAAATTTGAAGAAAACTATTTGCCTTGCCAATAAATAAGCCTAATGTCTTTAATTAAAAAAAAAAAAAAAAAAGTATCGGTTCTGGCACCGTTTAGGCACCGGTATCGTTTTAAAAGTATCGGTTATGTACCGGTATCGGAAAAAACCCAAACGATACCCATCCCTACTCATCACTCCTCTTGCCATTGAGAGTAGACTGAGGGTGGCTTTACACGACAACGCTCCCGGGTGAAACCGACAAAATATTTTATCAGATGTGCCTTTTGTTTAGACGGCGACAGCGTTTTTGGGGCTTAAAAACGCAAAAAAATGAACCCACCCTCCAGAGTGGAAATCTTAAAAACGCTCCACCGTCGCGTTCCCGTCTAAAGGGTTGAAAACGCAAAAGTGTGCTCTGAGCTGCTCACGCTGGCTATCCTCGCATACGCGTTGACATCATATCCATGTGCATACAGCCAAACAACAACAAACATGTCGGATTATTTCCATCAGTCGGAGATTCAAGTTGCTTTGATATCTATCCAGGAGTCATTTCAGCAAATAAGCAGAGTAATCACAGATAAAACAGAACAGAGAAGGCGCATTAATTACACTAGGTCTCGAAGCTTGTCTGTTCTATCCCTTGTAGCCTACGTCGCTTTGGCCAAAGGCGTTTGCTAAATGTAAATGTACACGAACACTGCAAATGTAAGTGAATGAATAAATAAATAAGCACCCAATCGCGTTAAAATAGCCATAGTGGAATAGAATGGACACATATACATCCTGCAGTAGGTACCTCCACGTCTGCACCGTTAAGTTCAATTTCACACACTTTTGCGTCACCGTCTGCATGCAGATTTCCACCCAAAGACTCTCGTCTAAACGCGAAATAAAAAGTGGGAACGCAACGCCACTTTTGCGGTTTGCTTTCAGATCGTTGTCGTGTAAAGCTAGCCTGAACCTTACAAACAGCAGCCCGCATACCAGAAACAGTCTCTGTCCTTCTCTGAAGAGACCTGTTGAGACACTCTAGCTCTCCAATAACTGCTTGTGCCATCACAAGACCAACTACAGTGCTGCCTCTCATAAACTGCTGAAATAGACCATTTGCAGTGGTTGCAGTGGGAGAGTTAGTCGCTGCCATTTCCTCTAAGGCAGTGAGGATTGAGTCATACTGTGTTAAAACAGAATGGATGGCACCGTGTCTGACGTTCCACCTAGTTTCACAAAGTGGTTTCAGGGCACTTGAGGTTCCGTGGTCAGATATCGCTATCGTATGAAACATATGTTTGAATTTGCCAGACTGTCCACACAAAACTCCTAATTGATGAACCCAGTCAAGGGCATCTCGCACAACTATAGAAGCTGTGCATGCCTTCTGTGCTATCAAATTAACACAGTGTGCTCCACAGTGCACATACAAAGCAAGTGGTTGTTTCTTCCTAATGTGAGCCTGTGTTCCAGAATATTTACCAGACATATTTGCTGCGCCATCATATGTCTGCCCACGCAGAGCTGACAATGGCAAATTTAGTCTGCAGATAACATCTAATACTACATTTGCAAGAGATTCTCCTGTGGTCTCATGCACTGAATACATCCCAATGAATTCCTCATGAGGATTTAAGTCATGATCCACATAACGAAGACATACAGATTCTTGTTCTTGACCTGATATGTCTTGTGTTTGTCCCATCAACAATCAAGGCAAACTGTGTGACTGGGAGGCATCTAATAGTGTCAGCTATTCCTCTTATAATGTCTTTGCTCATTATGCCTAGTACCTCGTTTTGAATGAGAGGACTTGTGTAATCCTGCTTGTGTGTCTCTAACCACTTCTGAAAAGCAGGGTCATCCTTTGCCTTTTCTTTCAGATGTTGGGATAGATTACCCTTCTCTTCCACATGACCTCGTAGCGGTAAACCTTGCCTAGCTAAGTATTTGATTGAGCCTACAATCTTCATCAATCCATACCTTGCTTCCTCCTGTTGTCTGGCAACAGCTGAAGAAAGCTGTGAAGCTACAGTGTTACCTTTTTGTGCATAGATGTTCACGGCATGGATATGCAACTGACTTTTTGCATGTTGTGAGAACTTCTGGATAGCTTTTTTTCCAATTTCTAAAGCCTACACTCACAAAGGCAGGGTTACACTTTCTTGCAAATGTTGGCTGATTCAAAAAAAACCTTGGCACAGTGAAAAAATATGACTCCTTGTAAAGTGGCACTGTAATGTAACCAAGGAAAATGTTGAACCATTTCTCTTGAAAAGACAACACACAGTTATCTCGCTTCTGCACTACTATAAACTTAGGGTTAGGTTGTGCAGGCTTTGTGCAGGCTTTGTGCAGGTGAGGATGTCTGAAACATCAAATCCCTGGGGCTCAATATCGTAACATATGACATGAAAACTTGTCACTCTCTGAAATAACAATCCTATTAAAGGCACAATATGCAACAATTATGCTTCAGGGTTAGGATAAGCAGTTTAACCTTAAAATAACAGCTTAAAAAAAATTGGGGCGCTACAATGACTTTTAATATGGAGAATTGCGTCCGTGCCGATGGCATAGCAGGGTCGATAGGCATATAACTGCCTTCTGTAGTTTTGCCTGCCGATGCCCGCCGACCTGACTTTGATTACCTTCTGCTGATCTAGTAAGTAGCTTATTTGCCGTCTTGCTTAGTCTTGTGTTGCACATGATTGATGTTTGACTGATGTCATTGAGCAATGTGAATTGGAGATCAGCAACTGCATCAGTAATGCCACTGATGGTGCATCTAATATGCAAGGCCAGTACAGAGGTTTTTCCGCTCTGTTGTCCTTGAAGGCGCCAAACCAAGTGCATGTGTGGTGTTATGCACATGTGTTAAACCTGGTTCTTGCTGACCCAACAGTAGTGGCTATTGCCAGTGGATCCTTGTTCTCACTTATGAATGATATTGCTGTCTTCTTTCGTGAGTCATACCAAAGGATGAATGTGTGGGAGCAGGAAAGTCAGGATAGTCGACATAAGCGTCTATCCATGATTGGAGAAACAAGGTGGTGGTCCAAGGATGTTGCCTTGAGGAAGATTTTTGGGTCCTTTGGGAAGCCAGACCAGTGTGTCTACATGTATGGCAACCCGACCGAAGCCCGATGGGCCTGGTCGGAACCCGCCAGGCCGGGCTGGGCTTGGGAAAAAAAAAATGAATATCTTATCGGACTCGGGTCGGGCTCAATGCAAACATACAGCGTGAAAATTATAAACAGCCAGAGGAAACGTTTAAGTTCATGCATGTCAGTTTTTGTGATAAATATAAGTAATTGAATAAGCATAAATGAAAATGTTGAGATTATTCATTCGAGATATTTTTTTGGACCACAAATCACTTGCGTGCGTGCATCTTTGCATGCGGGCTTATCGAACGTTCGACCAACTTTAGGCCACGCCACAACGAGGCGGGATCAGTGCAGCAGGTTGGCTAGATGGAAAAGCAATGGAGGACATTAAGAAGAAATTAGCCTCTGGAGAGCTGAAAGTCGTCTAAAATGACAGAGGAAAATCCACAGTGTGGAAACATTTCAAGCTTGTTGTTCAGCCGGATGGTAAGCATACTGGACACGTGCAGTGTAATGGTTGTCTAAACATATTTAAATACGACGGTAAGAAAACTGGAAATTTGCAGCTACAGCGACACGTGGAAAGAGCGTGTACATCTGCTGGGCCACTGCAGCCGAGCATTACTTCGTTTGTTACCTCTAAAGTACCACAACAAGCCAAGGAGAAAGTAACAGAAAAATGTGTGAATTTCTGCTGTCTAGACATTAGGCCATTTCGCACAATTGAAGGACGGGGCTTCGTTGAATTGGCCCAACAACTCATTACGGTCGGCGTTACATATGGCTCTGTGGCAGCAAGGGACGTACTGCCTGACCCTACCACTGTGTCAAGACGGTGCCATGCCTTAGCCAAAGACAAACGTGCTGATCTAGTCCAGCAGCTAAATGCCATCCTTGCTGTGAACTCCATCGGAATGACAACCAGGGGCGGACTGACCGGTAGGACGTTCTGTCAAAGTCCAGAACGGCCGTCCCTTTATGTGGCCTAGGCCGACGTGTTCATCGTAGGAAAAAAGAATACTAGCGATATTAACGTCAAAACAACAGAGGGCGCTATTACGATAAATGATTAGGCTACGCGGGGAAAAGACACCAATATTAAAACAAACAAAAAACATAAAGAAGAAGGAATGTCAGGTATGAAGCGCAAGGAGAAAGGTGGCTGGGAAAAGTCAAAAGAAAAGAAGGCCAAATTATTGGCGGTTGAGGCATCAACATGCAAAAAGATAACAGATTTATTTAGTAGGCCTAATGAGCCTCCGCAGGACGGCCAAGAGGAGGTTGAGGCTGTGCATCCCCCGGTAGTGCAGGGACAGACCAGTGCAGAAGAGCGAGAGGTACCGGTAAGTTGCAGAAGCAGTAGCCTAGTTACATAAGTAGGCTATAGGCTCACCTATTTATTTGGATTATCTTGCTATGAACGTCGAGTTTTCAGCACGATTCGGGGAAGGCCAACTTGACGTGTTTGGAGCTGACGTGATAAAATAATAACGCAATATGGGAAATGATAAAATAACACCGTAATTTCGTAGTTCGCGATTATTTCATGAATTTCCAGTGTCATTTTTGATATGTAAGAAAAAGGGGAAGAAAATAGACTAGTTTTACGTTTTGGAGAGGAAGCGTAGCCTTTTAGTAGTATCTCTCTCGCCCTCTCTCCCTCTCACACATTCAAACACAAACACTGTTCTGTCCTCTTTTTCCAAATGGTCTAATGAGTCTAATTACAAGTAGTCTAGGCACAGGCATTCATACTTGGACAGTTTAATTTATTAAAAGTTATGATATTAAATAAATATTGAATAGATGAGTTAAGTGATTCTTAAGTATCTGATGTTTTACAATCAACTTGGCTAGGTACATTGCATTTGCCTAACATTACAACATAAACATACATATTTTTATATCATTTTTTTAATTCAGGTTGAAGATAGTTGCAGCTCAAAAGATGACAGGGAGAGTGCAGGGAAGTGTCAGGATGCACCAGGATGCTCAGCACCACATCATTTCAAACGTCCAAAGTCAGACAGTTACAGCCTGGAACAATTCTTTTCTCATCATCCCCAGCAAAAGCCCAAAAATCTGTCTGCAGAGAGTGTTCATTTGTAAAGATGGCACAAATCGCAAATGGCTCACATACTGTGAGGGGGGTCACACATTATATTGTACAGTGTGTTTGGCATTTTCCAAGCCATATGAAACCAATCCCTTCATAAGTGGAATGCAGGACTGGAAGCATGTAAATCAAAGAGTGGAGGAGCATGAAAGGGGGAACATGCATAGGGTGTGTGCCGAAGCATATTTTTTACGTGCATCAAAAGCTGATATAGCCAGTCTGCTACATGGTCCCCAAATTGTGTCCCACAGAGATCAAATAAGAAAAAGACGTCAAGTGTTGGAACGAGTTGTTGAAATAGTTAAAGTCATTGGCAAGAGAGGACTTAGCTATAGAGGGACAAAATCTGAAGCAGCGTACACATTGGATGACCCGAATGTTAATCACGGAAACTTTTTGGAGCTTGTAATTCTTCTTGGGAAATATGATGTATGCCTGAAGGAACATCTCACTGAGTGCATTGAGAAAAGTAAGATGCAACAAGGAGGTCAGGGTCGAGGCTCTCTTGTGACATTTTTGTCTAAAACCACTGTGAATAAAGTGATTTCTACAGTGCAGCAACTTATACAGGAGACCATTGCAAAGGAGGTTAGAGAGGCGCAGATGTTCTCAGTACAGATCGACACAACCCAAGACATAACATCCCAAGAGCAGTGCTCTATAGTCTTAAGGTATGTCAAAGATACAGTACAGGAAAGGCTTCTTGCAGTGGTGAAGTGTGAAGCATCAACTGGCCAATATTTTGTCAAGGTCCTTGCAGATGTCATTGAGCAATGTGAATTGGAGATCAGCAACTGCATCAGTAATGCCACTGATGGTGCATCTAATATGCAAGGCCAGTACAGAGGTTTTTCCGCTCTGTTGTCCTCGAAAGCGCCAAACCAAGTGCATGTGTGGTGTTATGCACATGTGTTAAACCTGGTTCTTGCTGACACAACACAAGTGGCTATTGCCAGTGGATCCTTGTTCTCACTTATGAATGATATTGCTGTCTTCTTTCGTGAGTCATACCAAAGGATGAATGTGTGGGAGCAGGAAAGTCAGGATAGTCGACATAAGCGTCTATCCATGATTGGAGAAACAAGGTGGTGGTCCAAGGATGTTGCCTTGAGGAAGATTTTTGGGTCCTTTGGGAAGCCAGACCACTGTGTCTACACTGATGTCCTCAGGGCACTGGGAATCCTTGAAGGCCAGGTAAACCTGAAAACATCAGCGCGTGTCAAAGCAAAAGGGTATTTGGAGAATTTATTGAAGTTTGAGACAGTGCTTACTGCTCAGCTTTTCCTTAGGATATTTGAAGTCACAACACCACTCTCTAAATACTTGCAGACACAAGGTTTAGACATCTTAACTGCTCACCGAATGGTTCTGACCACTGAAAATGCACTAAAGACCATGTCACGAGATTTTGAGTCAGTGAAGAAAGCTGCTGATGTTTTTGTTCAGTGGGCAAATACAAAATTGTCTGAGGAGGAATGTGACATGGAAGTGGAAGAAGCACTTCCAGAGAAAAGGATATTTACTGAAGCTTGACAGCAATGCAACTGCTGCTAATTTGCAAACTGAGCTCAAGTGTTTGGTAGCCCAATAGCCACGCCTTAAACAGTCTGTCCTGGATGAATTCAAAGTTAGGACCGTGGTGGAAGGGGACGCAGAAGAGGAGGAGCTCAAACTGAGCACGTGCAAATCATGCAAAGATTGCCCAGTAGGTTGTTATCAGATTCTGTCAAGATACAACCTCCTAACGGATGCATATGTGGCATGACACAGGGGTGGAGCTAGGACTAACCAGAGCACGACTACGCCACCCTGGGAATTGCGCCCAAGGAAATAGTTAAGGTGATAAACTAGCCCACTAGGGGCACACAGGTTCGTGAACTGAGGAAGCGGAGGCGTGTTTCCATAAATAAATATATTTTATTAAATTACACCAATGTAAAATACAATACACGATGAAGAGACAGACACAGGACAGCACATACAAATCAACAATACACACAAGCTGGACTGAGGCTTACCAGTCAGGCAGAGTTATCAGGGAAGTGGGGTATTACCTCCAGAAGGTCACAGCACACGTGCACCGCGCACACCAAATGCACACACTCAAACCTAGTGAAGAAGGTGTATATACACGTCAATGAGTTCCAATCCACACGGGAGATAGCACCCCCACTAAGGGAGGGAGAGGATAAACCACCAAGCCTTGGGCACCCAGCACAGTTAACACCAATAAAGAAACAAACAGAAAGATAAATAACGAACGAAACAAACAGAACCAAAACAAATGTAGCCAACTGAGGCAAACACCAAGAAACAGAGAAGAAATACGAAACGACAATAATACACGGAGACACACACACAAACACGCTGCAGCTGCTTGGAGGGAGGACGAGACGTGAGGCCACTCGCCACAGCAGGCCACAAAACAGCTACGTGAGACGCTAGCTAGAAGCTAGTTGTAAAACCAGTGTCAGCAAAACAGCAGCGTTGTCAACCGGCCCCAGCTAATTCCTACGGGAGAAATATAGGAACGTTACCGTCACACGAATGCAAGTAGCACTAATATTAAAGAGGAACAGTAGGCTAGCCTACCAAGCATCCGGGGGCACAGCACACAGGACGATACAGGCAGCATCTACGATGTGTCTGTTATCTAAACACAGTACACAGAGCACAGTTGAGTAGCTAGCTAAAACACAACCGTTCATTCATAAAAAGGACCCACACATACCTGCACGTAGCGCACAACCGACATACAGTTTGACTTGGTGTGAAACCGAAGAGCTGGGAATGGGGACCCAACCAGACATGGTCATACCTACCACCAACCGGTGGACCTGAGCTTGACGCCAACAGGTACCGTGGAGAATGACACATGCCCAGTTGGCACCTCGTTGTGAATTTATAGGGGCTGTAAAGACTGACAAGAGTGCCACCTAATTACTAACAAATTAGACAGACGGGGAGAAGTTAAGACGGAGCAGTGACGTCAGCTTAAAGCCGTACTGCTACACATACCATATCCGGGGCCTAGGTTACAAATTTCTCCTCACTCTTCCTGTGACCCAAGTAGCCTGTGAGAGAAGTTTCTCTGTCCTCAAATACATCAAGTCAAGATTAAGGAGCACCTTGAAGCATTTATGCTTATGGCCACTGAGAAGGACATCCTAATGTCCCTGGACAATGAGCTCATCATAGATAGAGTTGGAGAGACCAGTACCCTGTTGAGGAAGCTTTTACTGCCACAGCATTAAGTACATTTTTAAGTTCAAGTTAAAATACCGGTTAGGCCTACCTTCTTTGAAATTGTTCTCAAATACTTTTTTTTTTTTGTACCTTTGTTATAAATAAACACCTCAGAAATTATTGATTGTGAAATGTATTTATTTGTGAATATCTTCAGTTTAGTAGGCTTGTGGTATAGTATCTTGGAACGCTGACAAGTGGATATTTAAACACAAAATCGCGTATGGGCTGTGGGCCTAAATTTTGGAAAAAGTCCAGGGCCTTTTTTGAGCCCCAGTCCGTCCCTGGCTAGTGCTAGCCATCATTCAAAGCACGCGTGCCCTCGTGTTAGCAGCTAGTTTTCTGTATAAAGCCTCCTTAATGCCAGCGGTGGCACTTAGACACGGGTTTGTTTTTGTAATAAGTCAGTAATGTCAGTAACATAAGACTCATTGACATTGCAGTTGTGTTTTAGCAGAATATTCTGAATTGCACACAGTGTATTTGAGTTACCAATTGACAGAATGTCATTTGCATTATCAATAGTTTGCTGAGAGGCACTTTTGGACACATGCAACTGTGACTGCATGCACAAGATTGACTACGTTTCCACACGGACGTTATTCGTCCCGCTCCTATTGGGAATGAATGGAGACGATATCCCGTGTAATGAGCAAAGAAATGCTTCCGCCCAACTTTCAAAGTTGGCGATCCTTTAATTTTATGCAAATGCAAACCAGGCGGTAACCAATCAGCTCGGTGTTTGTCAGAATTGGAGCCGATGTTGTGCATTGGCTTACGCCCGACTCACATTGTTGCGTTGATGCAACGGACGGTGGAGGAGGAGTTTGGCGCATAGGGTTCTGTTGATAACGGAGACGTTATAGTGAGATTGACAGGTCAACAAACCAATCACGTCATTAGTAAGCTTTTACCCTGTGAGTAGTAGCATGCTAACCCTAACCCATCATTAGACAGTGTGCTCAGACACCTCGCAAATCCTATGATACGTATTTCTCAGTTACAATAAAGGGGTTTTTACATTGTACAGTGTCTATTTCTCGGTAACTTTTAAAAAATCTAACCAAAAAAAAGTCAAACAACCAACTTGAAGGTACAAATACGACCATCTACGGAGTTTGGCAGCCATGTTTTTTTTTTTGAGTTTGCCGCTCTGTAGACGTGAGCATATACGGGATATGATTGGCTAGTGCCTGTGCTGTCAGTTATGCATGAACGGCAATATGATTGGCTGACGCATGCATTGCCTGTCGAAAAGTTGAACCTTCTTCAACTCTAGTCGCGAGCAAAGCATGAAACGCAACGCACGCGAACCAAACGGAGCCACAATTCAGTTCGGCAAAGGATGACGTCACCCCATGCAAAGTGAATGGGGATGCGTTAACCCTGACGCATCAACGGCTTCCAACGCAACAATGTGAGTCGGGCGTTATGAGGCCCTACTCTGACACTGGCAGACTGTCACCAGAGCAACATACCTTTAACTACAGGCTAAGCAGTGCACAATCTGTTGTAGAGATGGCATCCGGGTGACTAAAGGGGCGATGGAGACAATTTTGTTGAGTAGAACAGTAGGCAGTTAATCATTCAGGCTCCAGGTCAGGCATTGCCTGAGCACAGTGAGCTGGAAGGGGCAGACATAAGGTCAGCCATAATGACCTTCTTCAATCGAAGAGAGGAATAAATGTTTATTGTCCCTGTGTTCTGTTCTTTTTACCTGATAAAAGCTGCACATCTCATCAATTCAAGTTTGAGTGATAGATGAACTAGTTAGATGATGGATAAAAAAAGCATGTGAGCCTTCACATATTTAGAAACTGAAGAACAAGAGTAAATGGATACATAATTATATTTTTATTAATAAATAGTAGGATACAAGAATAAATAGATATAATGCATTATTCATCTCATTTATTGGCTTGGGACTCCATCGCCGTCACCATGCGCCCCATAAGTCCAAGCAGAGCGCCCGTATCCAAATCCATTTTAGCCATCATCTCCCTGCTAAAATCTAAAATATGTTGGTCTGCCTTTCTCATATAGTCAATTAGGTCTTTGTTTCCTCGCTTTCTTTTTCCTGTTCACAAAACAAAAACATAACAATAAAAATTACTAAACTAAGTAATGACTTCACTTGGCTTACCAAAATATGAGCGTCTTATATTTTGTTAAAGCCCCATTATGCAACAATAATACTTCAGGATTAGGGTTAGGATAAGCAGTTTAACCTTAAAATAACAGCTTAAAAAAAATTGGGGCGCTACA
This sequence comes from Sprattus sprattus, assembly GCF_963457725.1. Classification (NCBI taxonomy): domain Eukaryota; kingdom Metazoa; phylum Chordata; class Actinopteri; order Clupeiformes; family Clupeidae; genus Sprattus; species Sprattus sprattus. The sequence continues at coordinate 14,020,992 of NC_137919.1, forward strand.
ATGACTTTTAATATGGAGAATCGCCTCCGTGCCATTGCCATACCAGGGTCAATAGGCATATAATTGCGTTCTGTAGTTTTGCCTGCCGCAGTCCACCGGCCTGACTTTCTGCCGATCTAGTAAGTAGCTTATTTGCCATCTTGCTTTGTCTTGTGTTGCACTTGCTTGATGTTTGACTGTGTAAGGACAGTCGTTGAGTAACTAGTTTGTCATAATGTCAAAGTCAGCACATTTCAAGAGATTTTGTTAGTTTTAGCTGCTAGCATACCTTTAGCGAATAGCTATTGATCTGTTGTGCTGCTTTAACAAACACACCTTTGGCTTGCTGTACGGAGGCCAATCCACCAGAGCTAGATGGTGAGGGTGAGCTGCTGTCCCATGGCGGCGGCGACGTTAGTTCCTCCTCACCCTCCTCCACTTCAACATCAGTGACAGACTCTAACAAATAGCCAAATCAAGAGGTTTGTGTCTTAAAAAAGTCTTGCAAACTACAGTCTACTTCAGTATTTTTGTGGTGAAAAACATCAACTCTCGTGAAAACATTAACTTTTTACTATTGTAACCATGGTTACGGAAAGTTGGCTAAATAGCAAGAGCTAACCTATTAGCTGTTTATCAACTAGCGTCAGCTGCTGACGTCTACAACTTTAACGTTACCCAAACAATTTAACGTAATGTTAAAACGAGACACAGTTCATAAATTCATTTAATACTTGACGTAATGAGAAAAGACCTACCTGAAGCAGCGAGACTTGGTTTGCTGTCATCCACTATTGCCTCCGACATTGCTGTGGCTGAATTCAGCGCACCACCCAGCTGACAAGCCGGTGGGTCTCCTAATACGGACTCCAGGATGTCGTGATACAGAGGTTTTTTAGGACGACCGTTCCCACTTCTCCCGTGCTCCTTCTTCTGGTCCCTATAATCTTTTTTTTTAATTTTATTTATTAATTGTTCTGTTCCTCTGTCGTATCCAGCCGCGGCCATCTCCACCTTAATTTGATCAAATATTGGCTTCGTTCTTACGGCCCCATCTAACTTATTTTGCACTTCTGTAGAGGACCACAGAGCAGTAGACATTTTATCTCCTCCTCAGACCACTGCTGTTTTAATTTACCCTCCATAGTTAGTGTGCTTGCCCGAAGGGAAGCACAGTATTGTTATCGTCAAGTTTTCTTTATTAGTGTGCTTGCCCGAAGGGAAGCACACTATTGTTCTTCGTTTTTTACTATTTTTTTTATTCTAGTAGTTTTTCTTGCAGCTAACTACTCCTCGCCCAATTGAGATAGAGACGCCGTTCAAACACCAAAACGTCCGGCCCGATCCGGTGCAAGCTGCTATGACTTTTCGTGGCGGTACTCCTTGCCACTCCTTTTTTATTCCTCTTTTTCCATCACCTTTTTTCTCCATAGACTTGCATGGCAGAACTTTGAGGCATTATGACATCATAATAGGCTCATTAAACTGGCTTGCACCTGTGATTCACTGACAACTCTCACTGACACCTGCGCACGGTTCCTCTTCTCTCTCTGTCCCTCTCCATTCAACTGTATAACTAGGAATATTAAGAGACACCTTCCATACCAGGGCTCTACTCACTCATGCATACTCACTCATGTTTACTCACTCGTGCATACTCACTCATGCATACTCACTCGTGCATACTCACTCATGCATACTTACTCATGCATACTCACTCATGTTAACTCACTCATGCATACTCACTCATGTTTACTCACTCGTGCATACTCACTCATGTTTACTCACTCATGTTTACTCACTCATGCATACTCATTTGTGCATGCTCATCCAGCAGGGAGAGCTGGAGAGCTGACACCTGCCCCAATTCCAAGGCACTTGTTCTCTCGGTCATGGCCGCAACAGAGCAAGCACACTCTCGCAGTTCGTTCACGAAACGCATTCTAGTTAGTGTGCTTGCCCGAAGGGAAGCACAGTATTGTTATCGTCAAGTTTTCTTTCTTTATTAGTGTGCTTGCCCGAAGGGAAGCACAGTATTGTTATCGTCAAGTTTTCTTTATTTATTTATTTATTCTCCCCGTTTTTCTTGCAGCTAACTACTCCTCGCCCGATTGAGCTAGAGACGCCATTCAAACACCAAAACGTCCGGCCCGATCCGGTGCAGGTTGCTATGACTTTTCGTGGCGGTACCCCTTGCCACTCCTTTTTTATCCCTCTTTTTCATCCCCTTTTTCTCTCATTGACTAACATGGTGGAAGGTTGAGCCATTGTGACGTCACACGCTCTAGCCAACTGAAATTAGATCAGTTGAGATAGAAGAAGGCGAAGCTCTCTTAAATGCCATAAGTGGTTAGATAGAGTGCAAAATATTAAAACGAATGTAGTGGCAAGTGGCAACAGTTTCAGGTACAGTTTATACACCCGCTCTAACAGTGTTAACCAGTATGTGAGTAACGTGGGTTTTATTAAGGCATAGCGTGTGTAATGTGTAGCTATTTCATTCCGTTTGTTAACCTTTCCGGCTGTCTGTATACCAGCAGCAGAGCGGAGTATTTTACTCCCATGCCATCTCGGAATGAAATAGCTACACAATACACACGCTATGCTTTAATAAAACTCACCTTTTACGAGACACCAACAGAGGCACAACCGACAAGTCTTACCATTGACGTTCGTTCTGAAACTACAGCCATCCAGGTTAATCCAAGTTGTTGTGGAGAACGACAGTTGCATCAATCATATTTCATTAAAACTTCACACTTCTTACATTGGACATATCCACCAGCCTAATTAGAATCTGCATTGTCTACTGAGCAGAAATATCTCCATACAGTAGATTTCCCTTCGTTTAGTATCATTTTAAACTTTCCAGATGACTGTATTGTCCCCGCTCGTCAAGTGATACGTGTCCAGAAACAAGGCTCCTTTGACTGGATAGCCAGAGCTAGCATAACTGCCATTGAAATCCAATGGTAATGCTACCTAGCTAGGTATGCTAATTGTCGGTATCCATCGTTAACTCGTTAATCGTTAACCATCATGTCACTGGCTTTAATTTAAGAATGGCATGTTAGTAGTACATTTAATATCAGTACACTTGATTCATTACTTCTGATGTGTTACTTATATATGTTACTTATTAGCAGCTAGCTACCTAGCTAGCCACTATGTGTTCCGATGTGTTTTCAGTTAGCGTTAGCGTTAGCGGCAAGCTAGCTGCTGTAATAGTTGAGTTGAGCTTCAGTTAAGACGCTGCGTACCGTACTTCATCATCACATTCGATTATTTATTACAAACAAATTCGAATTCAGTTGTAGGCATGACATCTGTATCTTGGAGACTAATTGCATCCACAATTTAAGTACTGCAAGCTAGACTACTATGCAGTTGACACAACACAGGAGGTCCCTGGGCCTGAGAAGGGAAGGGAAGGAGTTTAATGTAGCTATAATATGGAATTTTAAATGTGCCTAAAACTAGACTAAATTGTAATGAGTTTTCGAAAACTAGACTGAAACTAAGAAGGATAACTATGACTAAATGTGACTAAAACTGTTGTAATGTTTAAGATAGTAGTTCTCTGTTGTACCACCAGGCGGGGCTCTACTATAAAGTGACACTGGCATTATGCATTTCCTTTGTTCTGTGAATGCATGAGTAAAAAGACCTGTGGCTACTCTGTATGGCGACACTTCTAAGATTCTACATAAAGCTACATGTTGATACATCGTTCTCCGTTGTCCGTGTCTTTGGTCAGGTTACTACATAATATGGAATTTTAAATGTGCCTAAAACTAGACTAAATTGTAATGAGTTTTCGAAAACTAGACTGAAACTAAGAAGGATAACTATGACTAAATGTGACTAAAACTAATATGCATTTTTGTCTTAAGACTGAATCTAAAAATAGCTGCCAAAATGAACACTGAGATAGGGGACCCCTTAATCTGCAATTCATGGTTGCTAGCTCTAATCAGATGTACTACCTAGGCTTATAAGAGAAGACTAACTTTGTATGGCAACGAACACCAATAACTAGAACTAATTTGACAGACTATAAACCAATGTGATACACGTGCTCTCTATCTATACAGTAAAAGTGTTGCTTACGTTTGATACTACACCTACAGACTAACTCTAACTGCATTAAGTCTAACATATAGGCCTATCTTACAATACACTTTAAGTAAAGCTGGCTATGTAACCGCATTCATTCTAATATTGTTGCAGAGATGTTTCCTTTTACCAAGATAGCAATTTCAACAATTCACTTAGCTCAGTAAGTCAGTATAACGAAACTCTGAGATACCCCCATATGTCTAAACGTCAGTGGAGCCAAAATATAATGGTTGAGCTTGGTTGCTTGCTAAAATATATTGGAAGAAGGCCCCACTACACTGATTGAGTAGATGTAAATACATGTTAATTCATAGGCACTTGTTCTCTCTGTCACAGAGCAAGCACACTCTCGCAGTTCGTTCACGAAACGCATTCTAGTTTATTTATTTATTCCGTACGTTTTTCTTGCAGCTAACTACTCCTCGCCCGATTGAGATAGAGACGCCATTCAAACACCAAAACGTCCGGCCCGATCCGGTGCAAGCTGCTATGACTTTTCGTGGCGGTACTCCTTGCCACTCCTTTTTTATTCCTCTTTTTCATCACCTTTTTCTCTCATTGAATAACATGGTGGAAGGTTGAGCCATTGTGACGTCACCCGCTCTATCAGTCGCTCTCCATTCAACTGTAGGAATATTAAGAGACACCTTCCAGGGCTCTACAGTGCGAGTATTTCACTCGCATAAATAGGTACGTGCAAACTTGAAAAATAATTTACAAGCACAGTGTGCGAGTGACAGACAGTTGTCAATACGGCGCCAAAAAGTGAAGCATTCCATTGATTTCACATGGAAACAAGTGACAGGGTCGCGACTCCAGGGTTTTCGGCGGGACCAGCAGCATCATCATCATCTGGATTTACTGACATTTTCGGTATATATAAACACATAATATCAATTGGTAACTGGTGTGTTATATCCTGTTTATGTCTGATACTTTATAAACATTTATGTTTTACGTTAACTTATTACACTAGGCAGCAGTATTGTGAAGTCGAGCTAGAAATGGCTTTGCTAGCTCCCATATTGTAGCTCACACCAGCAACTGCTCAATTTAGGACAGAAAGGAGTTTGGTAAATTAGCTAGTAACTGTCAATGATAACTAGTTATTAGAATATATTAGCCAACGTTAAGTTGACTTCAAAGGGGCAGTCGAGTGTTTAGGTTGTGTCAGCTAGCTTGGAAAGCTAGCTAATAATTTTTGATTGAAGCTTCACGTTAGCCTTGGTAAACGTTTAACTAGCTAACGTTAGCTAACTATGAGGTAGTATATCCCAAGTTATACTAGCTTTTGATAGCTAGCTAGTAAACTCATTGCAGTATGGGCTAAAGGACAGGGCTAGCTAATCATTTTCGATTGAAGCTTCACGTTAGCCTCGGTAAACGTTTAGCTAGCTAACGTTAGCTAACAATGAGGTAGCATATCCCAAGTTATACTAGCTTTTGATAGCTAGCTAGTAAACTCATTGCAGTATGTTTCCTTTTACCAAGATAACAATTTCGGACAGGCTACGCACAACATTAATCAAGCAAAAAATAAATGAATATGTGACTGGTTTGAATAGCCTTGTTTATTTGGGCAATTGTTATTATCATTGACACCACTTTCAACTGTCAAAACTATCCGTCTAGCTAAATCTGTTGGTAATGAGATTTCACAGCATTTCATATGGAGGATATGTGGTTGATTTAATCTAGACGTGATATTCTCATATATTTGAATAACAATTCTGTTAATCAAGTATTGCCTTAAATTATTATTTACATTGATTTAATTGGAATTCAGCTGATCTGTATCTTGGAGACTAATTGCATCCACAATTTAAGTACTGCAAGCTAGACTACTATGCAGTAGACACAACACAGGAGGTCCCTGGGCCTGAGAAGGGAAGGGAAGGAGTTTAATGTGGCTATAATATGGAATTTTAAATGTGCCTAAAACTAGACTAAATTGTAATGAGTTTTCGAAAACTAGACTGAAACTAAGAAGGATAACTATGACTAAATGTGACTAAAACTAATATGCATTTTTGTCTTAAGACTGAATCTAAAAATAGCTGCCAAAATGAACACTGAGATAGGGGACCCCTTAATCTGCAATTCATGGTTGCTAGCTCTAATCAGATGTACTACCTAGGCTTATAAGAGAAGACTAACTTTTTATGCCAACGAACACCAATAACTAGAACTAATTTGACAGACTTTAAACCAATGTGATACACGTGCTCGCTATCTATACAGTAAAAGTGTTGCTTACGTTTGATACTAGACCTACAGTCTAACTCTAACTGCATTAAGTCTAACATATAGGCCTATCTTACAACTTTAAGTAAAGCTGGCTATGTAACCGCATTCATTCCAATATTGTTGCAGAGATGTTTCCTTTTACCAAGATAGCAATTTCAACAATTCACTTAGCTCAGTAAGTCAGTATAACGAAACTCTGAGATACCCTCATATGTCTAAACGTCAGTGGAGCCAAAATATAATGGTTGAGCTTGGTTGCTTGCTAAAATATATTGGAAGAAGGCCCCACTACACTGATTGAGTAGATGTAAATACATGTTAATTCATAGGCACTTGTTCTCTCTGTCACAGAGCAAGCACACTCTCGCAGTTCGTTCACGAAACGCATTCTAGTTAGCTGTTGTTGCTGTTACTGGTCTTTTTAAAAATGGCGGCGTAATGTTATGTGTATTTGTATTGACACTTGGTGGGACCATAATCCCGCCCCCTGGCTCCCGACGTCACTGGTTCTTGTTTTCTGGCCCACCTAAAAGTTGGTGCTGAGTTGGAACCTGTTTTTTGGAACCAGAGCCAGGTTTTTCCCGGTGGAAAACCAAAGAGCCCAGAACCAGCCCAGAGCCAGCTTTGGTGGAAAAGGGGTATATGTATTCTGCTCCCTGAGCGCTATCATTATAACCAGTAAGCCAAACTCCTTTCAAGAGCCAGGAAGATGAGCCCTCTTGCTCCTTTATTCAAGCTGACAACATTAAACGGAGTGAAACAACTAGGAATACAACAGAAAAGAAAAAGTGCTCAATTACAAAATACACGAACAGAACTGACAATAATTCGCTAACGTAAGAGGGCAACAGCCATAGTGAAGTTGCAGCGATTTATCTGAGTATAATAATCTAAAACATATCATCCAAAACACATTACAACAACTCCCTGTAATCAAGAAAAACAAACATATTATGAATGTGTATAACTTACAGACATTGACTTCTAAAATATTCACAAAGTCTGTTGTGTGATTATTTTCATGTACGATAAAAAACACAATGCTGCAAATGTTTAATTATTAATATATTTATTTATTGGTGGCAAGCCTGCTGATTGCCACCAGCTCCTTCATCAGATCCACCATGGTGTCTAGCCTTTGGTCCGCTCTTAGCTGCCGCTCTGCCTCCCTCCTTTGCCGTTCCCGCTCCATGGCCTGGTCCTCCTGCATCATCTCGACTAAAAACGCTGTATTATATCTCCTCTTTCCTCTCTCCTGCCTCTCCTCTCTCGGTGGCGGGGCATAGGGTGAGACTCTGCCACGGATGAACTGCAGGCAAGAGGCAAAGAGGCACGCAGCACGGGTGGTGCTATGGAGTGCCTCTGGCCAAGCAGCTCATCCGTGGCCGAGTACCATGGCCATGTGGCAGCCGTGTCCTCCCCATTGTCTGTTCCCGTGCCTGTGGGTGGGCACTTCAGCTCCTACAGATGAAAGTAAATACTTATTTTTACACCGCATCAGCGCACACAATATTACAATGGTAGGTCAAGTGTGACAATATGTTCATACCTTGTATATGGTCTTCAAGTTATCGCACTTTTTTCTAGCCTGAAGTGGGCTAACCCTGCCCGCAAGGCCAATGGAACTGAGAACCACCCTAAACAGACAGCAAATTGTTTCAAATATGTAAATGCCACTACATCTTCAACTGATTACTGTGGCTAAAAGAGTCACTTTCAAAATACTTACTTCCATCCATCCATCGCACTGTGTTTAAAACCAGTGAATAATTGGTCTTTCTCCCCTCTGGCCTTGATGAAATTCGCCACGTCGATGGAGGACCCTACATAGATATTAAATATTATGAAAAACATTTTAACCACCACACGATAAGAATTTGGTGTAACATTTTGTGTTCAATTTACATAAATAATGTACATTAATAATAGGGGTAAAAACTGATACAATTTTTTCGGAGAGGGTCTGTGGAGGTGGTGTTTGAAAAATGAGAACATCTTAGGAGAAGTAAGAAGCGGTCCTGGGAAATTATTGTTCCAAAGAACGGAGTAGCTAGGAGGGGGTTTGTGGTCCAATAGTCCCTTATATTACTTTTCCTAATCAAACCCATGGTTTAAAAAAAAAAAAAACATACAACTCTGCCACAGTTGTGTCAACCCATTAGGCTAACTTCCTAGCATTGTTCAATTTAGTCCTCAGTGACTGGGCATAGCTGTTGGTCTCAGTCACCATCAGGTCCATCATGGAGGATGTAATAAATATTTTGAAACACCCCGCCTCCGTGTTTACACTAGGCTGCTTCATGACACCTGAATCCCCGGTAAAAATGATAGGCCTTGGGGTGATGTTTCCAGGTTGACAAAAACTCACTGTCCTCCAGCCTCTCATCCATCTCCTCCAAGGCTGCCAAATTATCTGGCGGCTCCTCGTCCGACGAGCTGTCAGAGTTCGACTCGACATCCTCCACCTCCTCATCTTCACGATCGTCAGTAAAGATCAGACTAATTTCTTCATCTGTCAGCTGACGCCTCCTCCCTTCAAGGGTGTTTGCCATGTTTGTCTGTCGTTTACGCTGTCGCTTTCTCTCTTTGTCGTTTATCTTGTGTCTTCAATAAATGAATGAGATGCCGATATCTGTCAGTCGCTTTGTTTTTCAACCTGTTGCGAGAGGTTGATGCGCTGATAATGCGCAAGTATGATTTGTGGCTGAATGTGTTTGTGAAATGTGTTTGTGAATGTGTAATGTGAAAAGTAGGTCTGGAGGTACCGATCATTTTCTAAACGATTAATCTGGCGATTATGTTATCGATTAGTCGACTAATCTAATGACTAATTGGACGATTAGTCTAACGATTATTTGTCTGTTGCTCAATTAAAACCATAATGTATCTCAAATAAATACCAAAAAAATCTTAATAATATACTTTATTGAGCACCGTTTTGCACAGCAAAAGTCCAACAATGCATTTCATGTTTATCTAGAGGCACAGTAAAAATGTTTGGTACTCAAATGAGCCCTACCACACTTGGAAGAAGTGCTCATTAATTTAAATGTTTTCAGTGCTCATAAAAACATTCTTTCATTCATGAGCACTGTGCACCACCTTATGTGCAGCCCTGGCCTGGACTTTGCTTGGCGCCATTAGTTGACATTGGCGATCTAACGTAGTGAATCATGTTACATACTATAAGCTGGCCAACGTTAGTCTAATGTTATGTGTTTGACTCGCAAATGACTACAGCATGAGTTAGCTCTCTGTGCCGTTTGTTCGTGCTTGGTTGCCGTGTTCTGCAGCCGTAAGTTAGATGCTAACTAACGTTAACTAAACTGACACAGCTGTCTAGCCGCTAGTAGCTAGCTAACGTTAACTACTAGCAACCAAGCACGAACAAACTGCATAGAAAGCTAAGAACAGTGATGGGCAAGCTACTTGATATTTGTAGTGAGCTAAGCTATCAGCTACTCTACAATAAATTCAGCTTCACTACACAGAAGCTACCACTCATAAAAAAAAGTAAAAGCAATTTTAGTGATCAACACAACTGTCAGTCAGATAAAAACGGTTGAATGGATGAAATTCAATCACCTGAACGTGTTCGTATGTTTGTGTTGGATGTCATTGACGTTGACAGGAACTTTTCTATGGATTACAAAGAAGGCATCTGAAAACGTATTTAGTTTTACTCGTCTCGTATAAAGTGACGTACTTTTGAAGGTATGGCTAGAGTGACCAGATTTGCCGGACCTAAAACCGGGACACTGCGCGTGCCCGTAATGCTCCTGCACGCACACGCTTTTTCTCCTGAACATTGTGTCAGGAACATACATTTTTCCAACAACAGGAGCTTTTCTAGGTATCAAAGATATGGGGGGGCTTATCCCCAAGGGTAGAGGCATGTTTGCGCGCAAAGCGCGCGGCAATTTTTTGGGGTGCCCATTTGAAATAAATCTTCATTATCAATGATAAATATTGTATAATGGGCTGAAATGGAAGGCACCCAATGCATTCACTTTAAAGGCCCAATATGCAGGTTTCCCTTGGAGCTCCCCCTAAAGGTTTTTACTAGTATTTAACGTTTACTCCAGTGTCGTAAAAATACATTTACGATAGGTGCACGTTCGAAGTCGCGTTGTATTGACTTGTATGCCGGTGAGTGGAGTCAGTGAAGACGTGATCAGAAAACAGCGAATTATGTCAACCGAGGTAAGAATATTCAAAGATTTTACAGAAATATGACTGCATAGTTTTATTCATTGTGATATCGGAGATGAATGCTAATTCAACCAAAAGAATGACAACATTAAGTTTAGAAGAAATACCGATCGTGTTTTGAGCCGACAATGTTTTCTAAGTGTTTGAATGTGGAGTCGCCTAAGTGCGATCTAATACAATATTGTAACACCAAAAAGCTACAAATTCAGAATTTACATTAGAAAGTGTAATGACATTGGAACGTGTAATTTATTATAAGCTAGCCAAGTAAGGTTCCCATGGTTGTAAACTACTAAGGCTTACTTTACAAATCTCTGTGAGACAGGGACACTGAAACTGATGAGTCTGAAGATACAGCCTATTCTTTCATAAATTACATTGGCAGGGATTTACATCACAATACATACATTTTCGTTGTTGTATCGACATAGGACAGATCACAATACTGCCCTGCTAAGGCAAAAGGCAGTAACTCACCAGAGTGTGAAACTGAGAAAAATGGCTTTAAAGTTATCCTAATGTCCACTAGGGCTTTGACTTTTGCCTAAAAATCATATTCGAAGTTTGTTTGTTTATTAATATTAATATTCGAATATATTCGAATATTTATTAATAATAGTTTGACCATTAAATGCCTTCAGTAAGACCTATATGGTATAAAACTTAAGTTGTATATGTTTTGTCCACCAGAGGGCAGTGTATCAGTCAACGTCAATGAACTTTTAAATCATTTAAATTGAATGAACTGAAACAGACAGTTGTGATAACCAATCAGAATTCGAGTTGGCGACATTGGGGCCAGCTAGCAGGCATCACGTTGAACGTGACACGTACACGTACTTTGATTGGATACGCACTAGTGCGGCAGACTGGCGCAGTGCCTCTGGAAGTGCACATTTAAGTTGGCGAATGGTGGTGGTGAATTTGCGAACACGTAAATTTCAGTTTATTTTCAACCCACAATGGCTGAAGGAGGAGGAGATATCGATCTGGTGGCTAATATAATAGAAACGCCATTTTCAAGACGGACCTTTCAAGAAAAAAATGGATATCATGAGGATCGTGTCAGTTTAATGTAACTGCTTTGCAGGTGGGACAATGCGATGTTTAGTGGACAAACATGTTTAAGCTCACATAGGCTACTTTCGGTGGACTTAATAAAACTTTGTAGACTAATCCCTGAAAATCGCCTTTTATTTTTAAATTGTGACAGTAGCCAAGTGATCATATAACTGAGAGTTTACTACTCTTAATTGTTAATACGGGTGTATTGATTTTAAATGCTCCGGAAATATTAATAAAGTCTGTTGTACTCGACTATGTTAAGGTGATGCAATGCTCACTTATACTGCCTTTTTATATAAATATATGGCTCGAGAGCCATGGCGTCATAATAATGGTATTTAACCAAATGGTATTCAATGGTACTTAAAAGAGGTGGATTCACTCAGTTTAACTGTCGTGTAGGACATCGCTGAAGGCGTGAAATGCACGGACCGCCACTGCCAATGAAATCCTTGCTAACGATCTCGCGATTCACACAACTTCATGCGTAAAAAAACTTCGGAATCTGAATTGAAAACAACGTTCAAGCAAAGACTTTACAAAAAAAGAATGCTCCTAACAACTTCGAATATTAAGGGCTGCCTAATATTCGTTAGCATATTTATTTATTTTTTGATATTCGAATTATATTCGAATTTCGAAGTTCGGAGTCAAAGCCCTAATGTCCACACAATGTGGTTATAGCGACAATGTTGTAATTTTCACAGTTTGTAGTGTATGCCTGTCTTAATCTATTCATTGAGAATTTTTTTTACTCAAATTTGACCTTTGACCTTTTTTGGAAGTTACTGTGTTCTGCCTTAGCATTGCCTTCGGAATGTTGATTTGTCATACAAAGGCAGAAGGCAGTAACTTCTATGTTAAAGCTCAGTGGTATGATAACAATGGAATAATGACCCTATTTAATCAGTAGTAATACTATTTCATTTATCACAATTACCAATACCATGATTATCATAATGTGACTTCACATTTATCATATTTTTTTTTGTATTTCAACATTACTGACACAAACTCTCTGACCGACCTAAGTGTCATATACTGTATTTATGTATCTGACTGAAATAATTGAAATTACTTGTCTGTATGTGTAACTTAAAGTAAAGGTTTCTGACAACAATTTCAATAATCATGTTTATTTACAGTGTTCACCATAAAACAAGCTTGTGAGCACAATGAACACTCTTCTTTGTAACGGAGCAAGTAATCTGATGTAAAAAAAAAATGTCCAATACTTATAAAAACAGATTATCCAAAACACATCACACACACACACCATTGAATTATCACATTAAGCACACAAAACAATGAACTTGAATTGTCACATGAAACACATAAAACATCTATGTCAGTCCATTGGGGTGTGTGTGTTTGCGCGCGTGCGGGTAGGCGGGCTGGTATATTACAAGTAATCAGATGTGAAAAAAGTCAAATACTTGCCTAATAAAAACAGCCTATTAAAACAATTATTCACATCCAAAACACATCACACACACACACACACACACACCACTGAATTATCATATTAAGCACATACAACAATGAACTTGTCAATTGTCACATTAAACACATAAAATGTCCATGTCAATCCTTTGGGGTGGGTGCAGTGTGTGTGTGAGAGAGAACGAGAGAGTGAGCGTGTGTTTGTGTGTGTGTATGTGAGAGAGAGAGAGAACGATAGAGAATGAGGCCCATTTTCCCCCTCCCTACTCTTCATCTCCATTGGGGACATGCACTTTCAGTGACCTCCAGAAATAGGTTCTGGAGGCTGGCATCAGGGGGACCAGTTTCAGGATGATGTCGTCCTTTTTCGCCTCCTCCACACCAACATCCTGCAACCTCAGAGTGGAAGGCATGCTCGTGTCAAACTTCTTCTTCAGGAAGTCCACCTCCACGAACTGCTCCTGTCCATGTGTGGTCTTCACCCGCATGGACCTTGACCCACGCCTCAGCTGGATGACTTTCAGGTCGGCAAGTTTTGGAGCCTTCCTCAGCTTTGATGTGGATTGACCACTAGCCCAGTCCATGATGTTGTCGTTAGTCATCTCCACAACCTCCATCTTCTTGGAATTGGATGACTTCACGACCGAGAGGAAGTCTTCAAAGTCGTGGATGAATCCTCCCGGTCGTCTTTTCATTTCCTGCTCCACACCATGGTGCACGCTGTCTGCTGACATAAATGTGTGACCCGGCTCAAAGTACTTCAGGGTCACATCATCCATGGCCGGGACAGGAGGCACCAGTACTTGTTTTGAGCGCTACAGTTGTCAACCCAGAAGATCACATGCTCGCAGTCACGGTCCTTATCAAGCGCCTCCAGATAAGCAGACGTCACTTCCTTGGCACTGCGCCCTGCTACGCCCTCATGCCACACCACACTGATGTTGTCCTTCTCTGTCTTTCCTCCCACCGTGGCAAAGGTCTCGTGGTACACAGAGAGACGCCTGGTGAAAAGTGCCGATTTTACACCAGGCATCCTCGGTAGCATGATGACCTCCTGCAAATCTACACTCCTGACACTTGTGCCGGCAGGCCAGTCACTTTCCGCATCACTGCGGTAGTGTTGCCGGGTCTCAATGGCCTTCTCTTTGTGCTTTTTCCACTGCTGACACTGTGGACTGTCCACATCCTCTGTGTGCTGCTCCTGCAGCAAACAGGCCTCACACTCCTCCTCTCCCAGCTTAGCGAAGCTGATATTTTTCGCTCTCACTGCTTTGCGATACGTATCATACCCACACTGGTGGCCTTTGTCTTGGAAATCAGCAAACATTAGTTTAATGGTGATGTCACTGGGGAGGTACCGGCGGCAGGGTGCGTGCTCCCTCCTGTAGTGGCTGATGGTCGGCCTGAAGGACTATGTGTAAATAGAGCTGCTCCATGTCCAGCTTGTTTGCTGGAGCATGTCTACCTCTTCCATCTCGCAGTGGGGCTAGTGCTGTTGACATTTCTTTGCCCATGACAGACAGCACGATGCTGTCATTCCCAGGGTGGTAGCCGAGAGTGGAAAGGTAGAACAGCTTGCGCACCTGGTGGGGATTTTCTTTGGCATCCTTCAGCCGGTAAACAAAGGTCCTGCCTCTCCTGCTGGGGCGGGCACAGACTTTCTCCCTCCCCATTTGACTGACAGAATGAAAAACAAAGGCTCGCTTGTCCTTGTAGCTCAGGCTCCAAAACTCCCTACAAATGGTCATCCTTCGTTCTTCTGAAAAGTGTGTAGAGCACTGACGCCGACACTTCACTCCACAGGGGGCCCGTGGTCTCATTCTAGGCGCAGATGGTTTAGGATCAGAGGCAGGCGCAGATGGTTGAGGATCAGAGGCGGGCGCAGATGGTAGACGATCAGTGGCGGGCGCAGATGGTTGAGGATCAGAGGCGGGCGCTGATGGTTGAGGATCAGAGGCGGGCGCAGATGGTAGACGATCAGAGGCGGGCGCAGATGGTTGAGGATCAGAGGCGGGCGCAGATGGTAGACGATCAGAGGCAGGTGCAGATGGTTGAGGATCAGAGGCGGGCGCAGATGGTTGAGAATCAGAGGCAGGCGCAGATGGTTGACGATCAGAGGCAGGCGCAGATGGTTGACGATCAGAGACAGGCGCAGATGGTTGAGGATCAGAGGCGGTCGCAGATGGAGGTTGTAAGTCCATATCCATGAGCTCAGGCACAGAAATGAGGTTGGCGATTGCATCAATAGAAGGCCCTAGTTGGAGGGAGAAAATTGGCAAGGTTCCATTTGGTGTGCTGGTCACAAGCCTGCCATCTTCTCCGAAGCACAGGTCATCACTTAAAATATCGCTGATATCTAAAGCACTGTTCAGCACGGTCCAGACTTGCTGCTGAGAATCAGACGAAGGAGCTGGTGGAGCTGCTCGTGGAACAGACACTGAAATCAAGAAGAAAAAAACATGACTTAGCTGGTGCAGGTTATTCTTATATTAAAACAGTATTCAGCATATTCTAAGGATTCAAAAATGATGATACTTTGTGTGTAAACGTATAGCTAATGTTATTGTGTGTGTGTGTGTCACAGTAGCACACTTCAGGGCGGTGCAACGGCAGACATTGCCACTAGGCTATGGATTTTCTTGTTTGTTTTTACTGAACAAGGCATATTCAATGTAGCATATCAACCAATTACTGATTAAATCATGGGCATTAGATGCCGCTGCACCACCTGACATCAGACGTGTGTGTGTGTGTCATACTTATATTAACTGAGTAGATACAACTGAGTAGATAGTAGCCTGTGGAAAGCATAATTTAGGGACGGCAAAGGGTTAAATCCCATGTCAATGGCCTAATCCAATCACAGTGCATCAGGCAAAAAACCACAGTTGATTCCCAGCTTCTGTGAGTCACATGATCAGATCCATCCAATGACCAATTTTGTTTACTTTTGTTGCGAATTAAAACGTGGGTGACATCCAGTTAAGGAAGTTGCATTCGCTTAGTCAACATTATTTATACCACGTACAGACCGCAAACTAATTTGCTGGTCAGTGCAAGTGAATCACTCGTGGTGGATTTAATGGATTTCCCCCTTTTGTCGATTGTTTACCATGGATTTGAATCAGCGTCCAAAGGTAGGCATTGGTTAACTACGTATATTCCCTGCTGGTTGTGTGCATGTGTGTGTCGTTTTGTCATGGCTTCAACTAGCAGTTTGCTTTGCGGTCAGATAAGCTCTTCTGTCATTGTCAGGCCATGCACATTTCATTTCAGGTAGGCTATATCCTCATATTACCGGGCTGTGGATCAAAGCACCCTTAACGCCATGATGCACTGCAAATCAGTATCGACCTTTTGCTGGCTTCGACTAGCCTCGACTTTCCCACATAGCCCATAACTATCCGGCAGAACGTTTTAAAAGCTCGTGGTGGATTTAATGCTGCTGCCGGTGTTGTTGTTGTTGGTGTGCGTGTGTGTGTGTGTGTGTGTGTGTGTGTTTGTATTTATTACTATGTGGGGAACAAGACCTGACAGCACACTCACAGTGTGGGGAACGAAAACCAGGACCCCACCAGGGAAATCATTGCAATGGATTGAGGCATCATTGCTGATATGTCTAGTACAAAAATTAGAAGAAGAAAAAATCCCCATCCTTGACAAAAAACTGCAAATGTGTGTTTGAGTGTGTGTGAGGTTGGCCGCCTACAGACTGAAAATGGGTACTGCAGGTTGACTTTTTTGCTCCGAATACACACACTCCATCCACCAATCAAACGCCGACCTGCCTGTCATGTGAGATGATGACTCCACCCACCAATCAAACGCTGACCTGCCTGCCATGTGAGATGATCCCACCAGACTAACTTCAACGAAAATGGTAGGCTAATGTGAAAATATGTAGAATTCTAACTTGATTAAAATACATTTATTTAAATGTTTTGAAGATAGAGCAAGCAATCATTTTACCATTTTAGCCCGTATTTAGCTAGGCTAATCAAAAAATATGTTGGTTATTAGTGTGCTTGCCCGAAGGGAAGCACAGTATTGTTATCGTCAAGTTTTCTTTATTTATTCTCCCCGTTTTTCTTGCAGCTAACTACTCCTCGCCCGATTGAGCTAGAGACGCCATTCAAACACCAAAACGTCCGGCCCGATCCGGTGCAGGTTGCTATGACTTTTCGTGGCGGTACTCCTTGCCACTCCTTTTTTATTCCTCTTTTTTTCATCACCTTTTTCCCCCATAGACTTGCATGGCAGAGCGCTCTGCCATTATGACATCATAATAGGGTCATTAAACTGGCTTGCAGCTGTGCTTCACTGACACCTGCGCCAAATTCAAGGAACCTCGTCTCTCAGTCCCTCTCAATTCAACTTTGAAAAAGAATAAGAGTAACTACAGTTTCTAACCTAGCTACCGTATTTCCACTTCGTTAAGGTGAGTTGAATGGCAGCAGCTAACGTCTCCCATCCATGGGAGTATCCACTGGCAGTTTCAGCTAGCCGTAACAGGGGATACTTTTCCTTAATTCAAGTTGTGAAGTAAACCTTTGAAGTAATTCATGAATTTAGTTGTGTGGGTATAGTGGGTTTAGGCTTGTATTCCTACTACGGTAACGTTAGCTATCCTAGCTGTGTTAAGCAGCTGTAATATCTGAGTACGGGGCTAAACGTAAGCTACCTAGACCTATACGTTGTAGATATGCAAAAGTGGCCTATACTGAAAGAATGGTTACCTTGTTAGCTCACCAGTTTATTTTGTTGCTAATGTGGTTGGAGAGGACCGATAGCGTGAGTTAACATTAACCCGTGTCCTGGGAGTAATGATTCATGAGAGACCTTGAACCATTAGGTTACCTGAAAAACGTTTGAGGATGTACCTGGACACAGCGTAGCTATTGTAGTGTGCTCAGTTTTCGAAAACTAGACTGAAACTAAGAAGGATAACTATGACTAAATGTGACTAAAACTAATATGCATTTTTGTCTTAAGACTGAATCTAAAATAGCTGCCAAAATGAACACTGATAGGGGACCCCTTAATCTGCAATTCATGGTTGCTAGCTCTAATCAGATGTACTAACTAGCCAACGAACACACTAAACCCTTTCACAATAAACAAGCAAACATGAGAGAAAAACAG
Source organism: Sprattus sprattus (assembly GCF_963457725.1). Classification (NCBI taxonomy): domain Eukaryota; kingdom Metazoa; phylum Chordata; class Actinopteri; order Clupeiformes; family Clupeidae; genus Sprattus; species Sprattus sprattus. Next base: position 14,039,199 of record NC_137919.1, read on the forward strand.
AGCAAGCACACTCTCGCAGTTCGTTCACGAAACGCATTCTAGTTGTAAAGGTTAAGCTTTTTTTTTTTGCAGTCTGGCAGTTCTGAACCCAAATAATGTCATAACGTAAGCATTGCCTACATTGCATATTGTGCACTTTAATTATTGTGGTGGTGACTTGTTTATTTCTGTACATATTATATATTAGTTATATTGTCACATGGCATAGGATAAGCCTGTGACTAGTTAGCTTGGGGGCTAGGAGGGTGATAATGACTTGAAATGTACTGTTATTTACACTACTGTTATTTATTGTAGGATACTCAGTGCCCTGTCCACTGGCGTTTTTCAGGTGTGTAATTTTTTCGTCTAAATTCTGATTTGTTTGTGTATTCATTTTATTTGGTAATGGTCTAGCTAGCATTTATGCTAATACGTTAGCTAGCTAGCTGTCTATAGGTGTTAGGCTTGGTTTTTAGCCATAGAGTTCACAAGTTTCTTTGATGAGGTGGTAGAGGAATTAGTCCAGCTTCAGAAAGTAGAAGTTCAGTCAGTTGGATATTACTTAATGTGCTTGACTGATAATTGAGAGCTAAAATGAGTTGCTGATTGGCCATTGGTCTCAAACCAGTAGGAGACGCATGTTACTGTATAGCTGTTGTGTGGAGTAAATGCTTGTAATCAAAATGGTGAGTGCTACACAGACAAACTCTGAATAACTGATTCAAATTCATATTTTAGGGTGGTGCTGGAGATTCTCATGCTATATCCAGTGTTTCTGTGGGGATATTCTCAACTAGGCTAGGGTATCTGCTAGGCTGCGTCATACAGCCCGTCGCGTGTTGACGTATCGAGTCAAAGCGTAGCTGTAAGATATAAGCCTGATGTAAAATACATAATTTAAACAGGACCCCAGCCTGTCAAAGCCACCAGCACAATGGTAAAACAAAGTAATTATTGTTGTGACAAGTAAGGTCCACGTTTGTGTAGCAGTAAATAACACAAAGTCACAATGTGATTGAAGTTTTTTTTAGCGTTTTGTACATTTAGTTAGTTTGGTTAACGGAAGCTAACTAAAGCTAGCTAGCGAAACCGTTAGCTTACGCTAGCCACCTTCACACACACACACGCACAGTCCACGTTTGTATAGCGGCAAATAACACAAAGTCACAATGTGATTCAAGTTTTTTTTAGCGTTTTGTCTGCTGTGGTTTGGCAAAAACCACGGTACATTTAGTTAGTTTGGTTAACGGAAGCTAACTAAAGCTAGCTAGCGAAACCGTTAGCTTACGCTAGCCACAAATTAGCCATTGCGCGCTAAAAAAAACATCGGATGACATTAGCTTAGGTTACACCTTCACACACACGCACACACAACCATTAGGCTGTGAAACTGGTTATTGGGGTGGCCCTAAAAAGGGCCTTTTTGTTGTTCAGAGGGCCAATTTGACAACGTCAATAATATTGGCCATGAACAGGGAGTTCCCCTCAGGGTTGAGGTGAACCCCGTCCCTCCGAAACACGGGCATAGAGCGACGGAGGTTGGTGTGCCCCACGAAGCTCATGCCCACACTGCGGAGGTAGGAGTTCCCCACCCTGTTAAGGCGCTTCCTCGCAACATTGAGGCGCCCCGGGGCGTCACAAGTTCCCCTCATCCAGGCCCTTCTCTCACAAATGTTGGAGAAAATTATCTGGGCACCAGGGAACAGAGCCACCACCGACGCAAGGTCATTCCTGACCCTGTCGATGAGGACCGCGAAATTATAAAACTATAATGGGAAAAGTTAGAAACCCCTCAGGGTGCTGTCATCAATGTGCAGGCAGCCAATTTAATGGTTATTTAAGATACTGCATCTGCAACTAAACTCCGCTGACGACCGTGTCTTCTATTTTTCGGCGTTTTAGCGCTTAGATTTTTTCAAAGTGACCGAGATATAGACACTGTACTATCCGTTAACAACGTTATTGTAACCACTAACCAGCAAAAATGGTTAATGTGATTTGCGAGGAGTCTGTCAGAGAACTGTCTGACATTAGCAGGATAGCCTACCTTACATAGCCAAACGTTCTTGCAGTGTTTTCAGTTGTCCAACAGAGGGAACTAGCATCGTAAATTTTGAGATTGTGGCTGTGGACTGAAGAGCTCTTTGCTTTTCTTGGTGGCCTTTAGACTTTATGTGGCGCACTACATCCGTCACACCCTGGTGGCAACAAGAGTTTTCGACACGGCAGACTGCACACCAGTAGTGCGTCTTGAGGCTGCCGCTTGTAATAAAGAGGTCCACTCATTCTGAAATGGGGTTTTATAAGATGCTGCTCCAGCCAGAGCACGCCTGTTCTGGCCCTGCTGTTGGATACGGGGAATCTCTTCTGTCTGTCCCTCTGTGTCTTCTGTCTGTTGCTCTTCTTCATGTGCTCCTATTGGTCCTGTCTGTTGCCCTGTTGTTTCCATAATTTGGTCTGGCTGTTCTGACTTGGCTGGTCCTTTAAATAATATAAAAGATTTCTATTTTGTCCTGGGCCTGGCAAAGGTCTTTTACGAGACATCCTTGCTACCTTAAAGAATTCAAATGATTTTTAATAAATCTACTCTCATTTACAAATAATTCTATTGCACAAAGTTTTTATGTTAAATTCTTTTGAATACATCTTACCTGCTGTTGGGAAAATTGTGTGAGTCCTTTTCTTTGGCCTGTAAATAAAAAGATAAATGCTATGTGAGCAGCCTAAATAAACAATGCTATTATATTTTAAGCATGCAGTATACACGAGGTTAACAAGGCTGTGCCTGACAGCTGACCGACAGATAGCCACTGCTTAACACACACATTGTAACAAATTGTAGATCATAGGGTACATATCGTAGCATTCCCACCCCCACGATTAAAAGTGACAAAACAAACAGTTATAGATCGAAAAATCTTTAATGAATCATCAACCTTACATACTTCAGTAGTGGTGGGTGTATAGATTACGACTGGTATCATGTTTTGATTTTCAACTGAAGCGTGTTTTACTGAACTATTACGATTTGAAATTAGCTGATGGGGGGGGTTGTTACTCTCGTGAACATCTAATTCTGCTGTCAGCTGCGATTGGCGGGAAACCCTCAATGTAAAGAGAGAGAGAGGTATCGGTGTCAGTAAAAAGACTCTATGGCCCACACAAATTCTTGTTGTGAAATCAAATGCATTCAGTTTATGAGAATTTCTATAAACATTAAATACATCGCTGCCTAGTAGACTTAATTACGCTGACTTGACACGTAAGGGGCTGGGTGGGGGAAGGGGCAGAGGTAGGGAACGATATAGGTTAATAATATCCTCCTCGGCTTTCAGTGGTTTCATTTCATGACAAGTTGCCAACGACCTCTAAGAAGCAACCCACACTCATGAAACTGAAATGTCATAGTACTGGTTAGTTAGCTAGTATCTCTGCTAATGTTAGTTAGTTAGCAAGTAGCCTACAGCTGTGGCGGACACCTGACCGACATATAGGCTACATTGTTGACACACACATTGTCGCAAATTGTACATACATATTATCAATATAATAATTATAGGTTAAATGATATATGACATAGATGATCAACACTGATACTTACAAGAAACACTGTTCGTCCACCGCTTGTCAATGTTGTCTGTCTTGTCTTGTCGATTTGTGAGCGCTATACAAGCTGGCTGAATAAATGGACTTGATCTCTCGCGCTACATTTTCAATGTCAAAGCCAATCAAAATACTGCAAAGTCGGGTATTCTAAAACATCCTTTGAGCTCGAGCTTGCCGTCCTGCCTGGTTGACTGGCTTGAGCCTGTGGCGTGTAGGCTACACAACTAAACATTCTTTTCTCTCTTTTTTACATTTGAAATTTGTGTCCCAACTATCGCGGGTAGTTCAAGGAACGAACGCGTCTCGGCCCAAAATCTGATTTTTTTTTTGCGTGAGAAATTGGCTGTGCGGCGTGAGAGCGTGTGAAAACATGCAAATGCGTGTGTCACACGGCGAAAGCGTGAGAGTTGGCAGCTCAGTGTTTAATTATTTATTTTTGTATCTTATTGTCTTATCATACAGTTTGTGTAGTTAGCTAATTACCTTAAATTCATTTGATCCGATTAATTCTCCAGTCAGGTTTTGTAGGTCTTCTTTTTAGCACTATATGAAATCAATAATGAAACGTATGTCGATCATGTTAACGTAACTCAATCATTCAAACTAAAATGGTTCATAACAATCATTTACCTGTTATCTTCTTATCTAAATTTCGCTAGCGCTTCCTCTGCTGGTTTCCACATTTGAGTCTGAATTATGAACTGTCTGTTTAGTTTAAACCGGTTGCTAGAGCAACGAACCGAGCACAGCTCTGACTGGTGGTCACTTTTACCTCGTTTCCACCAAGGCCGGGCCGGTGCTGGCAGCACCAGCCAGCGGGTCCACCGGTTCCAGCACCAAAACTGAACGTTATAGAATCTTGTGACATGTTACTCTGGTTACAATTATGAGTTATTCACGAGTGGTCTTCTTCCAGCGAGAATGCAAATTAATTTTGATAAAAACTTAAATTATGTTTAACTTTTTAATACCATGTAGTACCATACGACCTAAAGTTAAAGTTCTGTTTACTTGGCCACGGGTTTCTATATTTCCTTACGTAGATCAGACGAGTGGCAATGCAGTTCATGACCGGAGTTGACTAGCTACTACACTGATATACACTAACCAGTTGCCATAACAACTGTAGTAGTATCTTACAGCAGCTAGTGCTAGTTAGCTAGCTACTACACGAACTTGCTTAGTCATGAACAATTTTGTTTTCGTTTTCAAGTGGCACGTCTTCTACAGTACACACAATGCAAAACCAGCACTACATCACAATCTCAGTTAATGATGCAACTACAGGGTTTCTACGAGCAAGCAATGCAGCTCATGATGGGAGTTGACTGGCATAACAACTGTCGTAGTACCTCACAACAGCTAGCAGTGCTAGTTAGCTAGCTGCTACAAGAACTTGCTTAGTCAACTGCTAATTTCAAGTGTAATATCACACAAAAACAACAAACCAGATTGAAAGAGTTAATGTATACAAGGCAGACAAACCAACACATTTTGATGGATGAAAGCTCTCTTTATTATTTTTAATGTGTTTGTTATTAGGTCTGTTGTCCTTTTGAACCCTGCTATCTCTAACTCCTCGTATTTCCTCATATATTTCACTTTCCTTACTGCCTTTTCAATTTAGTCTTACATTTCTGTTGATGGCTAAATTGCTATTGAGGTATTTATTTAATCCATGGTCCACTGCTGGATCGATTTTCATGTATGTTTTCACCATTTTCACTCATCATCTGGGTTAAAGGCTAAAAAAAATGGCGGCGGAAATTTCTGTTTCTGGTGGGTTAACTCGCTCAAACTCCTCAAATCACAGACTAGTTTGGTCAAGCCTAAAATATGTTACTAAACAACCTTTCCATACTTTTACTAGGAGTTAGTCTGTGCCAGTCTGCACCTGCCATGGAAAATACTTCACTTCAACATCAATGTGACCTACCTGTAACCCACCGGCATCCAGTTTAGGGTGGATAACATAGGCTAAATAGCTCTAAACTGAATTATTTGGAACTGATTGTGACTTATTATTTACACACAGGCATTGTATGAGTTTGGGGAAATAACTATTGATAATGAACCGTGTTTATTTCTATAATGAACTAGCTACACAATTTACAATATATACACTTTATTACAATATTTACAATATACACATTTGATTGTAATATTTACACTATATACACTGATTGCAATATTTACACTTTATACACCTGATTGCAATATTTACAGTAGGCCTATTCAGTCATATTTACACTACACTTGATTGCAATATTTACAGTAGGCCTACTTAGTCATATTTACACTATGTACACCTGATTGCAATATTTACACTATACACCTGATTGCAATATTTACAATAGGCCTATTCAGTCATATTTACACTACATACACCTGATTGCAATATTTACACTATATACACCTGATTGCAATATTAACAGTATTTAGTATCCTTGCAACAACACTACTTTACACAATTTTTCCTCAAACTCCTGCTCTGTAGTTGGAGAGTATGAATTTTGGCCACATTGTCTCACTTGTGAAAGCTAGATAATATTAATGAAATTAAATTGTAGTGATGTTTGTCAATACCATCTTGAGTTTCAACAATATGTTCTAAAAGATTAAATATATCCTAACTACCTATATGGCTTTTACAACCCTGTTCAGTTGGGACGTTCGTTGGTTGCTACAGCCAAATGCGGCGCAAAAGTCCGGCATCTTCGCTGGTTTTGCTGGTTCCGACTATCAGAAAAGCGCGGCAGAACTGCCTTGGAACCCCGACACAAGATGGCGCCTGTGTAGACGCATGATCAGGTTCCCTATTCTAAAGTTGTGTCTTTTCACATTTAATTCACAATTAATTTGGCACTAAGTAAGTCCCATGTGTCCCCTAATCTAAAGTGGCCTCCTATTCACACTTATTAAGTGCATTACAGCACACAGTACACAACAAACACACAGCCAATTTAGCACAAATAGGCTACAAATATCTCTTTTATTAATAAATACGAGATAGCATACAAATCTTTAATATGCTTATAGTTCCCTTCTACAAAGTTTTAAATTCCAAAAATGTAAAGAAGATATCCAGAGTGAATCAATCCAGAAAATTAAATGGTTGTATCAACTCGCATTATGAACAGTATTAGTACAGTACTCGTGCATTTCTCACAGGATATTTTTTTTCTCCTTTAATGGTACTTGGTATGACACAATACACATACCAGACATACTAGCCATCAAAAATATGTATCACTACAAACACAAAAATGAATAAGCAAAAATAAGGATACACAAGCCAATATAAAATGTAGCCCAACAATCAATTGTACAACAGACAAGTTGCCCCTCAAAACAACAGTCACACACTGTACCTGAGCAAGCTAAACCAAGCTCAACATTACTGTGATCAAGTACTTCATTAGTAAAGGCAAAAGTTTGCCTCTGGATTTCATATCCTCAATGATGATGCGCTTTTCTGGCGTAATGTGAGAAGCACATTTTTTTGCAAAGGACAGTAGGGTGTCAGAAGGAGGATTGAATTTGAGGCTATTGAACATGTCGGCATCAACAATTTTTAGCTCAGCAATGGGGGCTGTCATCTTAATGGTGCCCCTGTCCACTCCGTTGATTCAGAAGGCCTCCGTCATGGTGCAGACACGGCTGAATGTTTTCAGCACTTTATGATACCTCCGGATAGCCTCATCTGGCCCTTTGACTAATACGAAAAAGAGCGCGAGATAGAAAGAGAGAGGGAGGAAAACATGAAAAAAATGACATTTATGGCTGATATTGCTCTAATCCAAATCATAGCTACAAGTTAAACTTAGCACAAAAAGTATGTGTAAAGTAAAGTTAAATTTGTGGTTGGTACATTATTTCTCTGTGGTAACAAGGCTTTTTGGCATTAAACAATTATACAGTTTGAAAGACAGTTTAATTCCCTCTCAAATCTTGTTTGGTAGTCAGGTAGAACCCCAGGATAGGTGTGACATAAGGTACTAATGCAATTTTGTTTGCATAAATTGATAGTTTAGGGGTTGTAGACTCAGAATCTGACGGGTGCCGCTCCGGCACCCCTGAGCATTTTCTTTAAAATGACATAATAGACCACGCCCCCTTTTTTGACCATAAAAGATAACTACAGGCACATTATTGTATTATCCCATCATGTGTGATGTCAAATGAAAGCTCTTCTCAAACAGAAATCAAATATGTCAATAATAAATGTTATTTGAAGTCCCTCCAGAGATCAGAATATCTGCGAAGTCCAGTTAGGTCACACCACTGAAATGGAAGGCTGAGCATCTTTGTTTTTAGACAATTCATGTTAACAAATTGTCTCAACCCTCAACAATTAATGATATACACAAAGTTATAAGGAACAAAGTAGTACTTTCTCACAGTTTCTGAAAGCAACTATATACAAAACATTTTGCCGGGCTGGCCTTGTACACATCACAGTCATCAAATGTCTCCTCCAAAAAACCTTCATTCAATCAGACTGAAAGTATAGCCATCTTCACATTTTTATTTGCACATTGTTCACCACCTTTGCAATGGGGGGGTGCATGGTAGTCCATCTGACTGACAGCTGCAAGAGGCCCTGGAGCATGCTGGCACTGACTTGCATCCACAAGCAACAAGCTGTAGAACTCTTTTGGGGGCAATGTCAGTGTTGCTATGAACAGGCACAGGAATACCATCCTCTGTTTTCCAACCAAACAGGGATACATCGTCAGTACACACGGGAGGTATTTTTTTGTCAGCAGCTCTCCACAGAAGGACTTGCAGCCGTGCACACCTGATGTGTTCCCCTGCACATTCTCTTGTCGGAGGAAGACTCTCAAGTAACTGAGGCTTTCAACAGTCTTTCCATAGTAGAGACAAGAAAGGAAATCCATTCCTGCCTTCATCCACTCATGCTCATCAGCTTCTACATCTGTAAAAATCTTCAAATCAAGATCAACTTGATTGCTGAGGTTTTCCCTTTGCCATATGGATATGACCCACTATCACCATGCATGAACAGCCAGCAAATCATAAAGTATGTCTCCTAATTTTGCAGTAGTAGCATTGATGTCAATGACTTTGTTGTACTTACGCATGGATATTTGCGCATTAGGCTTGTAAAGCCAAATGAAAAACACAAGGAGGACAAAATATCAGTGTCATCAGCCAAAATTTGAATGTGCTTCTTTTGAGGCAACATCTCCAGAAGATAACTGATTATTGACATCAGCCTCTTCATGATGGTATGCACGGTTGTCTCCAATTAACCACACATATGGATTGGTTTTGTCTGCATCACACAAATACTGAATCAGTGCTGTTTCGTTTTTCTCACTTTTCATAATGACATCTCTGGATGGAAGTGCCATGCTGTTTTACCCTTATCCCCTCTCTGACATTCATGTGATTTAACAGAGTGTTCATCCTATTGATTAAATACAATGTAGGTGTCGTGGGATCTGTCAAATTACTTCAAGAAGTTATCTGCAAAGGTCTTCAGTGATGTGTTTTGGGGCCACAGGGTGTAGTAAATGGCCCCAAAACCCTAACCCTATCCCCCCCTGGACTTGAGCACGGAGAAAATCACGTTCTTTCTCCAGATCCTTGATCATCTTGTCTTGCCACTGGATCTTGGCCTCTAAAAACTCAACCATGGAGACTGATCCTTGATAGAATGAAAAAAAGGTCATGATAATTATGATTTAGAATACCTACTGAATCACAGGATAGATGAGAGATAGTTAAAGTCATACAATAAAGAACTTGATTCAGTTGATATCACAATCAGGGGAATGGTTGTGACCTATATTTTAACACTATGAAAAATGATTATTATACAGCTCTCTAGAATGTTGCAGGGGGCTCCATTCTCTTTGAATGGGCCTTCTCAACGTTCACTGGTCAGTTGTTTCTGTATAATGACCGCAGTCAATAGCAACGTGTTTTTTTGCCTCAGATTCACGTCTGCCTATGCTACATGTTTTAGTATTGGTGAGAATGACCTTAGTAATTTTCCCACTGCTGTTTGCATAACCTGGTCATAGTCTGTTTTACGTTATCTGTTATGTCATGGCTATGGTTTGTTGTGTGTTATATGTTGAGTGTGTACAGTCTTCTGGGGTCTGTTTTTGTATTATGTATTTAATACAGTAATAACACTGTAAAAAAGAAACCAGAGAAACCATTACCTAAGCCAAGACTGCTGATGCTGCTGGGTGTTGTTGAGCCTCCATTGTCTATAAGATACACATAAACACAACAAATTCAAATTCAAATCTACATTTAATTGGACAAGCTCATTTTTTATATTAAAAAGTATCAGTAGGCTGTATGGCTCATCACCTGTACAATTTGGATCCGAGGCTGTGTGATGTCTGTCATCTCATCTTGTTTTCTGACATTTGTCTTCTTTGCTTTAGGCCAAATAAATATCAAGTTAAAAGTTTTAGTTTACAGAAGATTTACACTGAATAACTTTGACCATTAAGAACATTGGGCACAATAGCCTCTGGTTATAGAAACCCATTCCCACCGGAAAAATAGAAAACTCATGTGAAGTCCAAATTATGTCATAAAAGAGACATAATTATGGAATTTAAAAGTAAAAAAAAAAAAAAGACTTCAAATGTTGACTTATCTCATTGGCTTTCCCCCTTTTACCTTTGCTCTACTGACGGAAATGAGCTTCCATATAGACCTATCAGATTAATTGATAAACAAAATCTATCTTCGGTAATGGTTGATGACACAAGTGGCACACTAGGCTAACCATTAACTTGAGCTGCCTTTTTTTGCATATAGGCTACTACGTTTAATAAGTAGGCTAAAGGCTTTTTTATGCTACTCCGTACGACACGTTTTTGGGCACATAGGAACGCCTTCAGGTAGCTGGAACGCCTTCTCAGGTAGCTGAAACGCCCTCTCCGTGCTCTCCAGAGCCATCGGACAGCTCTCCGTGTCCCCGCAAAAATTTCTGTCGGTCCGCTCATGGCGACGGATACTCCTTGGCCGTGATTGACCCACTACGACATCATTTCCATACGACATCAACTCCGGAAACTAGCGTTTCCTGTTTCATTACCTTTATATCCATATATATATATGAACAACAGCCACTGTCAAAGGTGCAGATCAAATTTCCTTGAAAACTATTCCCTGTATATCACAATACATGAGCCGGCCAAGTAGCCTATTGCCAGAGAACCAGCACGAGCGACAGCAATTAAAATATTTGTCCAAACGACCTGAGCCCCACGGAGTCAATGTCTCAACTGTTCATACTACTGACACATTGACGTATTTTATGAATAGCCTGCCTTTATTTAACTCCGGCATCAACATACTACATGCACTCGCTCACACTCGCTGTGATGCACTGCACTCGCTGTGATGTGTTTTCCTTTCATTTCACAACGTATTTACTGTATAATTCACGATAGCAGTTACCCCTTCGTAAACATTGCTACACATTTCATTTGCTTTAAACACACAAGTATATCCTATAGGCTACTGTCAAATCAGAAAGAAAACAGCTGTCACTCGGCTATTACCTAACCAATACCTTTCAAACACGGTGATAGAATGAAGGACAATTGAGTTGGGAATACTATCAACAGGTTGACTTCACTAGCCTACTTATAAAGATATTTCAAATATGGAATGTTCAATGCTTATTCGCGCCAGCCACAGTATCTCAATTTGCCAAGATGATGAATATGGATTATCCGTGTGCTCTGCCCTGCTATTGTTCTAACAATATGCCTACAATATTCCTTTTGTTTGAGTGTGGTTGTTTAGTGCGATATTCTAGTTAGGCTACTGTATATAAAGGAAGGCATTGCAACGGGAAAATCTCCTGAATCTCTTCTCATTGTGCTCCACCTGTCACGTCTCTGCGACCCACAAGTTGGGCTTCCACCACACTTCGAGACACGCTGCCGTTGGGGGAAATAATTACTATAGTTCATGTTTACTTGAATGAACTTTTAACTATTTCATGAAAGGTGTGGACTTGTACAACACTGTCAGTCGTTCAGATGTTGTGCCTATCGTATCGTCTCGTCACATGATCAAATCTGAATATGACGAAAATACCAAGGAAAATGAGAACGTATTCATTTAATTTAATCGTTTTTTAACAGTTTCTATAGTGTAAGATAAGCATATCATTTTTGTTGTAGATTGCAACTATTTCTCCCACAAAAAATACCTACCATGAAAGAGATAAGTTTGCCCTTTCAGGTGTATATCTAATATTAGACAAAGCATGAAAGGTGTATGTCTGCTGATACTTGTTGCATTTCAGTAGCGACAGCTGGTGAGAGGGAAGTAAGTAAAAGTTGAGGAGGAGAGGGAAAGCCAACTAACGATTTCCATCGCACGGAAATGTCATGGGATAGCTTGTCTTTCGGCACTTAAACCGTTACTCCCCCTACTGTTCTGGAAGAGAATTGTTTTCAGCACTCACAGCCGTTGGAGTACTATAAAGGGACACAAATGCTAACTAGTACGTACTATCCGGCCGCCCGCCCACTGTCCAACTATCCGACACAACCGTTTTGAGTACTGTATAAGGGCCTTTAGCATCTGTGTAGCGCGCGCACGACAGAGAAGGAGAGGGAGAGGGACCTGGAGACTGTGCGTGTGTGAGGCAGTGTGCGTGTGTGCCTCAGGAGCATCAGATTGGCCTGTTTCGGTAAGTCAACCAATCAATTTTCAGTGTGGGCGGCCATTTATCTCTTCTCCCGAACCGAATTAATCAGTTCAGTGTATCTAGGAACAGGGGCACCATGGCACAGGGAGAGTGCCCCCAAAAAATAAAATATAAGACATTTTACAACAGACTATAGAAAGGTATACCCCTGTCTTATAAAATTAAATTACAATGACAGTCTTGCATGCTGTACTATCTGTAACAGTGATTTCAGCATTGCCCATGGTGGGTTAAATTACTTATAGACATGTTGAGGTAAGTTCAACAAGTTTAATTTCATGTGCATATTATTCATGCCGGCTAGTTGCCAGGACTACATGAAAACAAAACATTTAAACATAATTAACAAAGAATTGCATAGGGCTATACCCTATAGAATGATATTATGCTTTTATATCTTTTAGGGACCACAACAGAAATACGTAGGCCTAGGGGGGGAATACCTCCCTGAAATGACTTTTTGCAGGTTGGGATGTCTGTAATAGCCTAAATAACTCTTCCACTGAGTATAATTTAATTAAATAATAAACTAGCAAACACAGCGCCATCATTTGGTCTTAGCAGTTGTCTAGTCCTGGTATCACATGTAATTGGGCTTGCATTCGAACATCAGACGTGGGGAGAAAAAAAGAATGATGAATCATGACACTTGATAGGTATGAGGTAGGGAAAAAATACAACATGACCATTGTTTGAGAAGTTCCTAAGTAGCCTAGAGTGAAATAACATCCCAGAGGAAATATAATAGGCCTGCTGTGCAGAGAAATGTCTCACCAGGCTACAACTTTGTTGTCACAGTTATCACTTATAACTGTTATCACAGTCTATTTTTTTTATTTCATTAGGCCTTCTAAAGTGGTTCAGAACTGCATTATTTATTAGCTCAGAATGTCGTCGATTGGTTCAAACATGCAACAACAGCATTATAACTAATAAAATGAAGGCCACAAAATCGCCGCATCGCGCCGCGCACATCAGGGTGGTACTCAAACACATTTTCCAATGTTGGCAGGTCTGATACTGTAGAACTCCACTATACGATCACACACACAGTTTTATTGTTTCATAGACATTCAAGTTATGTATTTTTGTTAGTTAATTATGCTTGATATTCAATTTGACCGATTACACACATGCACACATTACATTGTATTCAAGTATTTAGCACCCAGAACGAGATTAATAGAGAATGGTTGTCCCAAGATCTTTGCTGAATTACCAACCATCCTACTGTCATATTGCATTCCAGCAATAAAGAAACATGATCCAAGAGGTTGTTTGTGGTGATCTATTGAAGCAACAGTAGAGTGGAGTGACCCGTCACAATTGCGCGCTAAAAACATCATCGGATGACATTTGCTATGGTTGATGCAAGTAGATGAGGTGAGCCAGCCAGACGTTTAACAGTACATTTCTTTTCTCCTTTTTCCCCCCAATATCTCTGTTTCTTGTTAGATGGGCAAAGTGTGTTTTAGCTTTAAATCATTACAGCTACCGAGCTGAACAAAGCAGCACGGTGTTTGTCTTTCCTTTACATACACGTTTTATCCACTCCACAGGGTGACAGAGTGTAACATTTGGAGGCCCCGCTGGGATTTGAATGCGTGAGAGGACAGTCCTACTCATCGAGGCAGTGCCCCATCCTGCGTTCAGACTCACCACCCGCGAGACAAGTGAAACAGAGCAGTCCAGTGACGCCGCAGGGAGGACAGTAAGCCATCTGAGGTTACCCAGTCTAACTAGGAGAGCTTCAAGTTCTACCCAGCTCAGCACACATTTTGCTTTACTGTGACATTGATCGCCCCCTTCTCAACAAACATCGATGACTTAGTGGACACAATACTTGAAGTAGTTGGGTTGCTCTATACACTTACTATTGAAAATCTTCTGAAAGTATGTGATTTTTTGGGTATTGATCGAGAGGGTTCAGATAAAGGACGTTCATTTCTGATTGCAAAAAATTACGAAATACTTTGACAAAGTGGAAATAGGAGAACAAGAAGATAAGGGAATGTCTCTTTTTCTCAGTCTTAAAGATGTAATAGCTGAAATGAAGGTGTCCCCTGATAGCTCAACACCAATCTGTGGAACACAAGACACTTACCCAGCACGCCCACAGCAGACAAACAACTCAGACCCCTACAGAATAATTAATGAACCCGTGGCACAGGGAAATCTAGCTATAACTCTCTAGCCTGGATACCAGCCCAAACCCCGCCCACAAAAAATTTGGTCTGGCTCTGGGCTAATTGGGAGAGAGTTTCATCGGTCGGATAAAACCGGACCAATCAAATTGTCAGGGCGGGCTTTATACGTTGATGGACAGATACCAACGCTTGAGTTGAATTGACCCTTCGCTAAGCCACGCCGGTAGATTCGAACTCCGACCAAGATGGCTGCGTCTCGGGTGCTTAGTGGGGAATATTTTATGTGAATTAAGCTATCTACACGACTTTTTAATGTCTACATTGACTCGGTTAGTTGTGCATGTGCAACACGAATGTTGCAGAGTATTGTTTGTCTTAACTAAAGCTCTCTAGACCATTATTGTTAGATCATTGCTGACGCGTACACAAAAAACCCATTGAAACAAACTGTAGCTTGTAGCCTTAATGCTAATTAATTAACGTGAGCAGGCATATCTCAACAGACATTGACAGCGCATTCATTTTGAAAGAGGAACAGAGAAACGCGATCAAGGCATTTGTCGATTGAAAAGATGTTTTTGCCGTCCTTCCTACGGGATCAGGTAAAAGTTTAATCTATCAGATGGCAATACTACGTTGCTCTGATTGGTTCTAGGTATCCAATTCAGCGAATAGGCATTTTCTTTCCTGGTTCGTTGAAACACGCCCCATAATCACAGCCCAAAGGTTCGGTATCAGACTCATATTCTGACTAGAATCATGAGTATGACATCGTCAGGCTAATAACTCTCAGTGCCCAAAGTAATGAATATGGCCTTAAATTTGTTTTAGGAATGTTTTGACATGACTCTGGTATAGGGGATGAATTGGAGGGAAGAGTTGGCGGTGTTAATTTAGGGGCAACACCTGGTCATCGATGAGTGTGGAGGAGAGTGAATGTGGATAATTAACATTGTGGAGAACATTGATAAAAGGTTAAATATGTGATTAAAGACAACTGGCTTCATTACATAAATAGAGGTTGTGAACGTTTAGTGGTTATGAGTGCAGAGGAGAGAGATGCAGTGCTTAAAGAATGCCATGACAATCCTGCAACAGGTGGTCATTACGGCGAACAAGGCACTATAAAAAAAAAATAAGGGACTATTCAAAGTGACACCAGGAAATGGGTCGCCAGATGTCCACGGTGTCAGCAATGCGACAGAATTAGAACAGTGGCCCCCGTGTTAACACCGATTGTAGTGTCCGAGCAGTGGACTGTTTTGGGTATAGATTTAATAGCACCACTCACAACTTCCAAATTGGGGATGAAGTACGCTATTCCAATTACAGACCTGTTCACCAAGTGGGTTATAGCAAGGCCCCTTGTTAACAAGAGTGGCCCAGAGGTAGCCGATGTTATAACACGTGTGCTCTTTAGAACATGGATCATCCACCGACAAATGGGCAGTATGAGCGTACCAATCATACAGTTAAAGATAGGCTAGCTAGATATTGTAACGAGAATCAGGATGACTGGGACGTCCACCTTTTGAGCATAGTTTCAGCCATTAATGTAACTTATCAGAGATCGTCTAAGTTTTTCGCCGTATTATGCGATGTATTGTCGTGACCCGATTCTCCCCGCATCCCTCAATATGAGGGAAACCACTATCTGAAGACTTTTTAGTTGGGGAAAAGAAAGAGTATGAGGGTAGAAAGAGAACAAACGTAAAGTCTTTCCACATAGAGGAGGGCGATGAAGTCCTAAAAGCCAACATGCGCAGAATCGGTAGGAAAGGATTACATACTTCGTGGGTAGGACCATATAGAGTACTTGCCGTTTCAAAGAATGGGGTAGCAACACTTGCGGATAGCTCTGGCGTTACCCTTAAGCAGGGCACCTGCGGGTGGTTCTTCAGAAGAAGACACCCTTGTTGTAGCTGTATCATCATTATAGATTATCTGCCCTCCTCTGTTACTCAGGTTGTAGGCCGTCGTTTTAGGTTGTCTGAGTGTGCCCTCTTGCTCAGGTTGTAGGTCGTCTGTGCCCTCTGCTGCTTAGGTTGTAGGTTGTCTGTTCACTGTGAAAGAGTGCTATAACAGATCCCGGGTGTGGCATGCAGCTGTCCTGATCTACCTGTAGAGAGTGGTCTGTGTATAGGTCGTCTGTGTCTGTGCTTTCTTTTCCAAGTTGTTGGTTGCAAACATTGCAATGATAATTTAAATGCATGTATCCCCACAGAGTAGTGTGCATAGGGTAAGTACAGCATGTCTATCATAAAGGAGCATAAGTACAGCATGTCATATCAATATTGCATGTGTAACCCACCTGAATAAGTGGGTAGAATGGTCGCGTGTAAATCTTTTACGCAACCGTCTCCTAGGAGATCTTTTGTTTTTCTTTCAATGATACTTTCTTTGACACCCTTTATACACCTACATTCAGTGTGGACACATGTGTCCAATTTCCGATTTCAGTCCGATTTAAATTGGATATTGGACACATGTGTCTCCCCAGAACTAGATTCATTGTGTCCGACTTGAGTCCGACTGGACTCCGATGTAAACCCCTGGACACACGATTCGATTCCGCTGGTAATTGGACTGGGCGCGCATGTGTCTCTCGTATCTGATTCAAATTGGACAACAACTTTTGCACGTGCTTGAGATCGTGCCCACAGACATATACATGCATCATATATAATGTATATGATATGATAAACGCTGCTAGACGCTCAGTTCTTGTGCTCCCTCTCATTCACGTTGAAATACTGAAAGCGAAAGTGAAACTTTGAAACTGGAACGCAACTGTTTGGGACAGAACGCTAATTCAGTGAACAAATATTTTCATATTACTTTCCACCAGTTGTTAGTCATGTAATCCATTCATATCGATGTGAATCAATCAATACTTAAACTGTGGTGTGTTTTTGTTTCATTTCACAACGTATTTACTGCATAATCAACGGTAGCAGATGTAAACATTCCGCATTTGATTTGAACTGACGCGGCCAAGAGCTAGATTGGTCACTGCCATGTGCTTTGAGATAGAGCAGTTAACCCCCCATGGAGACCCCATGGAGATAATTGGATGGGACCGGAGTGCTGCCATCATGTGCCCGCACTGATTGATTTAAGCTCCTCAAAACCCTCTTTTTACCTTTCAATCGTTTTTTCATCCATTTATATTTCTTTGTTTTACATTACTTTACTTGTTACTTTTTGTTTTGTCTGTTTAATTGTATTTTATTTGATAATTAATAGAGCTCTCTTTTCTTTTGTATTACTGTTATTATATTTATTAAAACCATTGTATTTATTGTAGATAGACTGGTCTTGTCAGTTTTCTCCCCCCTCCAATGCCGAGCCTTTAATTAGCCCTTAAGGATATCGTGTATCAATATCATAGCCTGAACCATAGATTGTTCCGCTCCGTGTTGAGTACACATGATGTTACTTGTTTTCTCTCCTGTTGCCCTGCATGATCTATGTATATCCCTGTGTTTGTCTTTGTCACAGATTTGTTTGTTGTGTTGTGTTTGTTGTTGTTTTTTTTTTTTTTTCATTAACCTTGTCTTTCTGTCTTGTCCTGTCTCACTAACACCTCACTCATAATCTGTACCTTGACGTGGAGAGTGGGCTTTCAACTAAACAGGTTTGAATTGTGTTAGTCAGTCGGTTTTAAAAACAAATTTATGCTTTGCAGTTTACTTTGTATATTTACGCAGCTCTACAGAATCTAACAGATCATTGAATTTTGACTGACATCAGCATACAGAGACATTCCACCCGAAGACTGGCACCTATCTTCCTTACACCAGGATGGCAAGACTTTACATTGCCCCCCTTTCCCAAACTATGACACACTAGGCTTTACCTTCCAATGATGATACTGATCTCACTTCTATTTAATACTAAATGTAATTAATATTAATTGATGTTTGCATGTATCCCTTCCTTTTCACATTTAAAATTTCAGGAGGACATGGAGAGATTTTTAGACGATTCATGGTGAGGAGGAGTGCAGTGGAGCAAGGGCTCCTCAGAATACAGAGACCCTCCACCTGAAGACTTATCTTCCTGCAATCACCCGACACTTCATGTCTCACATTGAAATAAAAGATCCTGTACACTGTCATAGTTCTGCCATGTTTATGTGCATTTAAAATAAAATAAATATGTAAGCCAAACGATGAAAATGACCTGTTAACAAGTATTCTTAGTTGTCTAAAACTTGTGTACAGAACTGTATAACAGAGAGTTTAACTATTAAAGACAATGAATTTGAATGAAATGATATTGGAGAAAGTATTGATGGCATAAGTGCTGTAAATATCAACGTGTTTTGACATTCAGAGGTAATAGTTGGCCAAGCGTTACATTCGCTCACGTAAAAACACGTTAGTAACATTTTCTTAAACTACCAACCTATGTATTAATTAAGGGAGCTATTAACTACACCTACCGCAAAATCAGGTTTGGTTAAAGGTAAGTCTAAATGTTAAATTTGTATTGCAACGGATGATTAGTTTAGATCTTTGTGTTGTTGATTACAAGGGAAAAAACGAGTGTTTCGTGTCGGGAATGAATCACGACTTTATAGCTTGATCACGTAGCTATTAGCATGCTAAGTGGCTACTATACGATAGTGGTAATTAATTGTTTGCGGGGTCCTACTGGCAAAATAATCGGACAGCAAAGACGATTCTGAACAATGAAGTAGCAGAATGTAAATGCTCCGTTGACAAATGAGCACTCGATACGTCAACACGCGACGGGCTCTATGACGCAGCCTAGCAGATACCCAGATACCCTAACCCTAGTTGAGAATATCCCCACAATAATATATTATATGCTTCACTAACACCTGGGCCAAGGTTACAAGGCTCCTCTTCTTTCTGTCCCTCTCAATTCAACTGTATAACTAACAATATTAAGAGACACCTTCCATACTTCTCTCTATCCCTCTCACTCTACTTTTTCTCATACTCCATCTCTCTTCTTCACTTCATTTTTCTCTCCTTCTTTCAATATTTTCCCACTTCACTCTCTCTTTATCTGATTATCCATAGCCACTCCTGTTCACTTCTATCCATTCTTCTTTCAATTACTCTGTCCATCAATTCATACACCTTTTTTGTCAGCCTTCTTTGACTTTATTCCTACACACTTTTTTTTAGTTGCTTAGAGTGATCTTGGGTCTTAATGGTTTAACAATAGCCAGGAATACTGATTACTGAATACTGACCAGTGAATGGACCTCTAGCACCAATTGGCTGGACCTCTGTTGAATTAGGTCAGTCTATATAAAGGGGGTGAATACTTATGCAATCACTTATTTTCATTACATATTTTTATTTAATTTACATAACTGCTAGAAATCTGTTTTCACTTTGACATTAAAGCTTTTTTGTGATTTTTTTTGTGTCCAAAAAGCCAACTTATATTGACCATGACTGATTTATAAAAGCAATAAAAGGGTAAAACATACAAAGGGTGAATACTTATGCAAGGCACTGTAGGTTTTGCTTGTATCTTAAGTGTTGACTTTTAACAGTTACGCAAGATCATGGCAATATTGACACATTTTAGTATTTTTGGCAATATTGTAGTATTATTTAGCATTTTGTGATTCTGTATATTAACCTGACTATGATCAGGCATGAGAATCACTCACCTTTCAGCGAAATTCGCCGTTTTGAAAACAAAATAGGTGACCTACGTGAATCGTGTAGATTCGATGAGTTTTGTTTTTGTGTGTGTGTGGGGGGGCATATTCAGTGGCGGCAGGCGTCAGTGTTGCCAGATTGTAAATAAGGCTCCAAATGATCGTATTTGGAGGATAATATCTGTCAACACTGGGAAAGTTTGACCAATGACAATTCTGCCTACAGTCAGAGCTCGCGCAAGAAGGTGGAACGTAAGTCTTAGATACAGTTTCCAAACGTGTAAAGACGTAACTAATTGGCAAAATCCCGGACAATTTTGGAATCCCTGCTGGACGCATTTTTTGTGTGTGACCGTAATGTAAGCATATACAACGTTAAAACACGTGTTCGGTAACTTAACGAGATAATTCATTTCAAGGGGTATAACATTAAGATACATTTGTATAAAAAAGTTAGCAAGCATATGATGTGATTAGCCTGGTTACGAGACGGCTACGGTGTGAATAACTGGAGTAGCCTACTGAATAACTGAGTAAGCTCATTTAGCTACATTAACTCAAACGCCACGGAGACTCCCTGTTCTAACTTTGAATCGCTCTGTTGGGGCAAAGTGACCATTGCAAAGGTGTTTGACTACAGACTGTTAACGTAGCAAATAATTCCTACTATAGAGCTCCTGCGTCACGTGACTTTTGATTGTCGGACGCCATTTTGGCAGTAAACATTACGACCGGCGCCAGCCTTGAAGAGTTCATACCGAGCGAATATACGTATATAACTAATAATAATAAATAAATAAAATATAAATTAAGGTTGAAAATGACAGCCACGGTTGGGTACGTTCAAAAACACAAACTAGCAAGTTACAGATGCACTGTAGTAGCTACCCAAGATAATAAACAAACAATGCTAACATGACACTGTCTATCAAACTGGGATAATTTAATACTTACCCTTGCAGTGATGATGCCAAAATTACAGAGATTAAATATAAGTGACCCATATAGCGCTCCTGGGGTGCTTTTCAAGAGCATAACATCCTACAACGAAGAATATATTTACCTGACTTGCGCTACGCTGACATTCACAGCTATCTGCTCAATTTTCCCTTAGTTTATACTGGGGACTCCCTCAGAGCATACAAAGGCTTGGAGGCTTATAAATGGTGTCAGTCCGGCTTCGTAACACAACTTCGACTGTGGAGTCTTGCATTCAAAAACTTCGGCATCATCACTGCAAGGGTAAGTATTAAATGATCCCAGTTTACGTTAGCATTGCTTGTTTATTAGCTTGACTAGGTTCGGCAGTGTCACGTTAGCATGTTTGTTTATTATCTTGGGTAGCTAGCTACTGCAGTGCATCTGTAACTTGCTAGTTTGTGTTTTTGAACGTACCCAACCTAAGTGGCTGTGATTTTCAACCTTAATTTATATTTTTTGAATTTCATACATAGGTTAATCACTCCTAACGGCTAAATGACAGTCAACTGAAGCCGTGACTGCCAGTCAGTGCCTGTCAGATAACTGACGCGATTACTGCCAAAATGGCTACGCCCATCGTTTTTCGGCACGCGACCAGCAACTATGACGACAGGCGCAGGAACTCTATTGCAGCCAGTCAACCTACAAGCCTTGCAGGTATAAAACAAATCATGACGTCAGATGACGATTTTCAGTCTCGTTACCATAAACAAGACCCTGAGCACTGACATGATAAGCACTTTGGTGAAAGGTGAGCTCTGCTCAAAAAGGCCAAGTCGCCAAGCTATGAGGCAAAGCAGTCAAGAGCAAGTGCCACTGGAAGTAGAAGTAGTAGATTGATACTTTAATAGGAGCTTAACATATACTTAAATATATATATATATATATATATATATATATATATATATCCAGTTATTCAACATAATAAATCAGCGGCGAAAAAAACAATAGAATCATATTTTCTTGACAAGAATTCCATAAATGAAAAGAGATCCTTACATTTGGCATCATTTAGTACTTCTAAAGAATATATGATTGTATTGTTTTTTTCGCCGCTGATTTATTATGTTGAATAACTGGAGGATGCGAGTGCATGGAAATATTAACGCGAAGGGCCTTGCCAATAAAATGTATTGAAATCTGAATTACATAACATTGTATTGGCTGTCAATCATGGATGGAAGAGTAGACAAGTTAAGTTACGGCATCTCTCGTGGGGGCTATGCATTAAGCCTTTTGTGGTGCCCTTACCACATTGTGCCTCATATACTGTAAATGATAGACCCAGTGACAGGCTGGCATGAAATGGCTTGCATAATACTAAGTAAGGAGGCCAAAATAATTTTTTACTCATGGCTGAAGCTAAGTTTCTCCCCAGGTTGGAAAAAAAAGCATCTCAAACTGCATCAGATTGACGCTTTAAAATATGGAATATTAAAATTTTACTTACGGGGGGGCACACCCCGGACCCCCCTAGAGGGGTAATATCCTCCTCACCTTTTTCACCCCTGACCCGTTTTCATGCCTGCTATGGCTGTCATGGTAAACTGATGTATCTGTCTTTGCCAGCAGAAATGTGTTTTCTTTGATACGAAGACTGCGGACATGTTCATGAATACCTTATGAGTAACCACTAGAGGGCACCAACCATGTACACAGCAAACGTAAGTTGAGGACAAACAACACCCAGTTCATAAATGGCAGCTTGAAGGATCGCATATCAGGGTTCTGGTCGGCGTGGTCAGATAAACTTTTTTGCTAAGGGTTCCTTACTGAGTGAAATGACCTGGAAGTATCTAAGTGGCAGCCATGATAACAGCTGGTTGAATTTTCGTATCACCTTTAGCATTGGGAACACTGGAGCACCCTTTACAAAAGGGAGTCTGTACAAAAGGAATTCCTTGCAGCAGCAACGTTTAAAGACTGCTTCTGCATTAGGTAGCCAAAGTGTAAGAGCAGTCCGATTCTCTTACTTGTCTTTTCCGTATCTCATGACATTTTCCACGAGGTAAATGAAATGGGGTTGGAAATTACTTTTCTTTTGTTGACCATCCGACAGCAGCCGTGGTGTCTTTGTATAAGCAGTGTTTCTCAACTGGTCTGACCTTTGGACCGACTATTTCCCTTGGCCTTTAAGTTGCGACCCACATTTGATAAAATTCAAACTATTAATAAATACATTTCATAGAATGCGCTCTCTGAGAGCTCCCTTTACCCTTACTGATTGAGAACCGAACTCAGCTTTTTTTTAAGCTTGTGTGCTACCATGGGTCTATATTCTGAGGAAAAAAAATATAAAAATTCAAGGCAAATTGTACTTGTTTTGACAGCTTGAAATACAATAAAATATTATGCTTATCTTCATGAGTTCCAAATATTAAAAAAAAATTTGTCTAGATGAACTGGTAAAAGTATGTTTTTGTCTACATTTTATATTTCATCTATCAAACATGTTAACATTTTTACATTGAGATAACCACTTACAAAAACATGTGAGGGTTTATCAGATCTCTCAAGACAAACAATGTTCCACTTCCACAAAGTTTCAGTTCAGCATTGATGTGTCCGAGCCAGGGGCGCAGATAGCACTGGGGACGTGGGGGACACGTCCCCCCCAGATTCATAGTGACCCCGATCCGTCCCCACCACTCTCGATACAATCATCAGTTAATAACTCTGCACAGCTGATAAGGCGATGTTAGCGTCCCCCCCAGTTCAAAAATCCCATCTGCACCGCTGGTCCGAGCTACTAGGTCACAGACTGCAGTGTGAAACCCATGATAAGAAAAGACCACGAGGAACACAAGCTAGAAAACAGGCTTTTTGGGGGTCATATGACTGTTGTGAGGCTGATACAGACTTTTACAAAGAAATGTTGTTCTGTCCAGCCTGGCTTGTTATGTATGCTATGCCTTTGACTTACAAGTAGAGATTTAAAGAGTGGAATTACAGTGTTGAAAAACAGTGCTTCTGCTTAATGTAACAGTGATCCATTATGGGACCATTGGCTTTCCTGAGTGTCCTGGATGTTTATATAGTACAAAGCCCTCTGTTATGAACAAAATGACACATCAAGGACAATTCCATTCCATAGTGTTCACCATGTTGCTGCCTGGAGGTTGTTGTCTTAATCTGTGTAACAACACAAACTGTCCACTTGCGTAGAGCACCACAGTTAGATGGTGTCTTGTTCTTCTGGTCACCACTGAATTGCTCACTCTCGTGCATAGTGTGTGTAAGTGCTGTTTCATTCTCCGATCTCCATAGTGTTACAGTTTCTTGTCTATATTACCTATAATTACTATAATCTTCAACCTGTACATACTTTATCCACCTTTGGGGAAATCTAGGTGGTTGGTTTATAAGAACCATTAGCACTACAAAGTATGTTTTCTTTAGAAGGTGTTTTTACTGATATTCACTGTTTATTTTGGTCCAGTATACGTTTAAGAAAGAGACAGCATGCAGGGTATTTTTTTGTGTGTCTAGTTTATATTGTTATGAATGGAAGGTACCAGTCACGCAGCTGTATACCGAGTTCAAATGAAATAAAATAAGAAACACAAAAACCTAAATTAAAAATCAAACCAATTTAAAAAAAATGTAAAGCATAAATCAATCTAGCTATGTAGTTTACTAAAACTCTTCAGCTAAAATATCCACTAAGATACAATATTTAACAATTATATTAAATCATGATAACATTGCAGAGCAGAAACAGAAGATCAATGATGCTTAGTCTGAATTTTACCCTCCTTCCACATTTACCTAAGGGGAAGAAATTGTAACGCCATGAAAAGCTTGTCTTGTGGGGAGCTAAATCAATTGAATTTAAATTTTCATTAGCTAACCTTAGTCAAACAACTCTACATGCCTGTTAAAAGTTTTTGACAATGAAACAGTGCAAAGTACACAACCTTATTTGTGCGTTTCCCCAACTAATTGTCTTCCATATTTTTGACGTCTTTCACATACTGCTCATACAGCATTATCCACATGAACATACTCAGTGACTTACACGGAGTCAGCGCAGCTCTCCATGGTATTTCACCCTCTAGATTGTTCATAATTATAACTCACACTGGCCAGTGGTCTGGAGGGATAACACTCAGACTAAAAGCAGAGTGAACTGAAAAGGAGAGTGAGAAGTACAGAGAGATGCAAGCATTTGGAGGACCACAAAAGTGCATCAGGTGTCTTTTGCTCAGGGAACCCTAGGCTGCCGATCTGGGTTTATAATATAATTTGACCTTGGGGACAGAGAAAGGGTGAAGGAAGGAGTGAGAGATGGAGGAAGAGGACAAAGAAGGAGATTAGGGTGGGGGGGTGGGGGAGGGGGTGTTAAATTTCCCTTTGGCTTTCTCCGTAGACGCTTTCATCGCTGTAAGCAATGTAGAGGAAGAAGTCCTCCTCGTGGTGCTCCTGAAAGACAAATAGAGAAACAGAGAGTGAAACCAACCGCAACTAGCTGGGATATGTACCTAGCTTTTTTACCCCCCCAGGCCCAATCAACATCCCATTATAGTCTAGATCACTTTCTACAAGAAAAATAACTTGGAGGAGCTTGAGAGCGCCAAAAGAAAACAAAGAGGGCAACATGCAACGTGGCATAACTGCTCTAAACCCAACAGTCAAATTCCTTGTATGTGAAAATGTACTTGGCCAATAAACATTATTCTGATTCTGATAAGATGTCTATGTGAAACTCTTCTGTCAGCTGCAACGGTGACGGTGAAGAGGAAGAGCAGGCAGTACCTGATACAGCAGGCCCATGGTTGCTGAGGTGGGGGGAATGACGTTGTTTACGAAGAAGAAAAGAGCATCCTCAGCTCTCAGGTGAATTCGTTTCCGGATGAGGAAGTAAAACTGGCCCACTACACAGAGAAAGAGAGACGAGACAGCGGGAGAGGGAGAAAGAGAAAAAGAGAGAGAGAGAGAGAGATTGAACTGCTTTAGTTCATCAAGTCCAATCAATATCTAAAGGGAGTGTGTATGTTTTGACACAAGTCATATTCTATCTGTTTTCCTGTTGTTTGTTTCTCCTGTGGCAGTGTGTACAATATTGGGATCCACTGACGAAGTGGCTGACAAACAGAACAACTGCTGCTCACCTGTGAGGTCAGAGGGTACAAGGTACTTCTTCTTGTCCAAATCTCCTATCCTGGCCTTTGGAGCCTTTTCCACAATGACCTGGAAAATTAAACACAGTCAATGGACAAAACCTTTAAAATAAGGAATTAATTAACCATAATTACACATCGAATCTATAAATAATAACTTCTACTACTACTGCAGTACTTGGTGTTATATCAATTGGAATCTCCCCTTGACGCATGAGACGTCAGAAAAGCTTATGGGAAACCTGATACTTCTTCATCGAGAATATAGTACACCCACGTTTTCCTAAAGAGGAGGATTCACGTAGGGGGAGAAAAAGTGGATCTGAGATGTCATGTTTTTTCAGCTCAAGCTGTGTACTTTAGATAAAGCGCATTGTCACCAGGAAACCATATCGGTTTGTCATACTTCTAAGCCTAAGTGCTTTTTGCATGGGTGTAACAGTGACTTATATTTCCTTTATAAATGTACTGTACAAATTAATTTGGTTCAAGCTAGAGTCCATTAATGACAGCAGGCTTGGGTGGCATTAAACCACATTTGCCACAAGAAAAAAAACAGTAGTTGAATCAAGCTTTCCTTGCTTGGCCTTGGTAACCCAGTACACACAAAACAACTAGGAGGGGGGAAGGGCTGACTTGAAACCAAACCACTACAAATAAACGGGGGCTAGTGTATTGACAAAGACACTCAAAAAAACGTAACGTAAATATTTTTGCATGTCTGTCTGGAAAAGCAACAACAAAGAGCGATCTTCGAAAAACATTTTTGGGGGGAATTAGCATATTTTTAAGGCTTTAGGCGTTCAAGCATTTTACATATTCTACAGTATTATGTTGGCAAAGCGCATCACACAAGCATAAAAAGTAAACACAGTAAAGACAAAACGTGCAATAACTGCTTGTGGGTGAAATATACAGCTGAAATCAATAGGAAAACTGTGATAAACTAGACGTAAACAAGTCCAGGATTCTATTTTTGGCCAGCTAACGTTACTGTTCCTTGAAGGCCCCTAGGATAATAGGTCCAAAATATGAGGCAATGGCGCAAACAGATCCTGGATGACGAAATGGGAAGATATGCCACACGCAGAAAAACACGGTTTTGTCGGTGAGGACCAGCCTGCCAACCATTTCAAAATACAGAAATAAAGTACAATCCGCGAATATTCGACGGACCATTAGCTTTCCACTAAAGGTTTGTTTTGCGTGCTGGGCACAGGCCTGGATGCTCACCTTAATTTCATGTAACGTCAACGTGAATATGCTCGATAGATTACATATTTAGTTGTGTTAACGAGACACAGTTAATAAAAAGGAAGTCTATAGATCCCGATGTTGTAGGTGGGTATTCTGTTGAACATTATTAAAATAAATTAAAGCACTGTCAAGTTGACTTCTAAGGGTCATTCTCCGGAAGCTGGCTAACGCACTAGCCACCTAGCTAGTAATGTTATCAACATAATATGATTAAATTCTATTGGCGATAAAAAGGTAAATGTAGGCTTAAATGGTGTGTATGTGCATGCTAATTATTATCTCTGATACGGAGACATTTTTCTATGTGGTCCCTTGTTTCCTGACAGCTAAAAGTTAATAAAAAAGATGGATAGCAGGTTGCTAGGTGGTTGGAGAAATGAAAGCTAGCTTTTGAGCTAGATAGCTAACGCTACTTACAGGAACCCTGTCAGGATACTTCTTTCTGATTTTCTCCCCCTCTGATCGTCTCTTCTCAAAGGGATGCTCTTCTTTGTACTGAAACTTCATTGTTAAAGGATTTATCTCTGGGATATCCAAAAATTCTCAATTGTTTTCACAGGGAGAACAGGTATAGGCAGCCAGCGATTCCAACTGGCTTACTTTGCTAGCTGACTGTTGAGCTCTGATGTTTTCTTGGTGCGTCTGTGGCGGATGGATACAATAACAAACTACGTAAACTGCGCAAATCAGCCTATTCACAAAGATCACGTACGTTGACTGAATATTGCCATATTTAACTGAGAAGTCTCCGTTCCTGTAATTGCTGATATTAATTCCATTCCCTTAATCAAACTGAAACAACAGCTAATCTCACAGGAAGCATACAACACACTCTGCCTAAATCTAAACCGTACATCAGAGTCCATCTCATGTGGTATAGAAGTAACACAGCCAGTTTGATTCGTGTCTAGCGCTTCTTTTTTTTTACAGGTTCAGAGAATATCATCACCCTATAGAAATGGGTCTGGTCATATTTTATTGTACGTTTCAAAAGTTACCTAACAACCGACTGGAGATCTATTTTGTTTTCAGCTAAACGAAAACGGCGCAAGATTCTAAAGTCTGGGTGTTCGTGATGCGACAGTCATATGACTGATCTAGGTAATTTCCGGGTGGGTGGAGATAGACGACTAAGCAAGAGCGTGACGAGAATTAGCAAAGTTTTTTTTATCGTACCGAATAGATTTCTCTGACGTGATGGAATAATTGTATTGTGTAGGCACTATGCACTTGTGCAAAAGGCATCTGAATTATCACACACTTATTGAGTGCTTAATTTGCCTCGCTCAAGTACGTATATTGTACCTGCACTCTCCAAAACGATTAACTATTAGTCATGTGAGTAAAATCTTTCAACGGAGTCAATCAGTTAAACACACACAGGTGATTTTAAACAAAAGTTGAACTATCCTTTCATCATGTCGAAAAACAGGATCATAAAACAATCCTTCATATAAATGTACATTTCTAAACAGCTGTTCAGAACGACAGTAGTTCAACGGGCAAAACACACGGATTGCATTCTTCTTACTGCCAGTAGAGGGCAAAACAAAAATGTAGGGGGAAAAAAGGACACATGGCCAAATACTTTCCTTCGACTCTCGAGTATCCCTAGTCTGTATCACACATACTCCCCGACCCTTGCTCAACATCTATCTGTAAATCCAGGAATCTCTGTGTGTCAGTCAGTCTGTCTAGGGCGTATCTCCCTGACGGTAGTTAGGTTAGTTATGAGATTTTGCATGTAGCTTACGCATGTCCTGAACCTGTGCATCCTTGATTTTGAAGATTTTTGAATTTATAGTTCGCGAGATATTTGTATTTTACCGTTTCCCGTAGGAAACAATGGGTTATCGTCTCCCGTCCCGTCGGCACTATGGGTAGTGACGTCACAATCAAACGCGTAGCGTTATTAAAGGCACCCAGTGCAACTTTATGTAAACATTCAATGAAAAATAAACATTCAATTTCTAGTCTTTTTTACACGTAGTACGTTTCAATAACTCCATACCATTACATATCGACATTCAAGGAGCAAAGATGAGACGTCGTTGTGTGGTGAGAACTGATAGAAAATCGTAAACAACAACAATCGCCTGTGGGGAGAGGCCATTTTTCCATTGACTGGAATCCTGCTTTATTTATTGTAGGTAACAAAAAATAAAGAAAATGGCGGCGATTGTTGTTGTTATCGATTTTCTATCAGTTCTCACCACAACGAGATCTTATCTTTGCTCCTTGAATGTCGATATGTAATCGTATGGAGTTATTGAAACTTACTACGTGTAAAAAAGACTAGAAATTGAATGTTTATTTTTAAGCCTCGAAAGTTGCACTGGGTGCCTTTAAACTATCCTGCCTTCACTCAAAGTTCAGAATACCGTTGGATAGAGGAGGTGAGGTCCGCATTCAAATTCTTCTTGGTGAACAGATACAGACTTTTGCTCAGGTAATCTTAAGACAGTGATTGATTTTATCTATTCGTTTATTTTTAAGCTTCTTTATAATCTAAAGACAGTGATTGATTTAGTTTCGTTTATTTTTAAGCTTCTTTATATTACGTTTCAAAGTTGATGCGTATGGGCCTCGCATGTAACCAACTCTCATTACCATGTTAAGTAGTATTGTAGTTTGATGTATTTGTATAAGAGTTCGCTTTCTATTCAATGTTGATGGTAAGCCTAGACCAGTGACCATGCGTTCATGCATCTACTGACGCAATGAGAGGTTTTCAGATGTGTCCCGATGTATCTGTTGTAATTCGTGTGTAGACTTTGTTTTCTCATTATTGCAATATTATAAACCTCAGTCTGCATTTACCCTGGCTGGGAGAGGCTGTCATTCGGAAGATACTGTGTGTGATCGCCTTTGCTCTGTGTTCATTAAACCTGTCAGAGTGTATGAATAAACGGCTGGGTGCCAATCAAAATCACGACGCAAGAGTGGCCGCTACATATGGTAACTTATATTGATAAGCCTCGGAGGCTTTCAGATTGTACATTGCTTTCCCATCTGTTGCTATGGAGTCCACGAAATACGCGCAATTCTCGCTGTAAGTTATGTCGGGCCACGTCGTCATGTTATCCTCCCAGTTCTGCACTGAACAACAGCTAGCCTACACCTGTCTGCTAACACTACAGAATGCATAATTCCTACGGGCACTGCACTAGTGCATAATAAATTAAAGTTCCAATACGTTTGAGTTAGAACATATTTTAAGGAGTACACAAATGAAAAAAGAAAAATCCAGAATAGATCATATTTTGATGCTGACGTGTTTTATTAGTATCACGCACAGAACCGGGTACTGAGCCTGAGCGAGCTGCCTTGAGCATCAAGACTACAATGGTTCAAAATGGCGTCCGGACGATATTGATAGGTAAAGGGAGAGGGTTTTGCTGTTTAAAAAAAGAAAGGAAGGAAGGAGGGACTGTGGGTAGTTGTTGCTCAGTCAGCAGTTCAATCAACGAAGTGCAAGTTTCATAAATTCAAGTTATGTTACTATCAAACGTCAGGTGGAAGAGAGCACGAGTTTCCCCACCGACAGGTATGCAGTTGGGGTCAACCCTGTTCTATTCCTGGAGAAAATAGATCACTGAAGAAGACAAAAACAAACAAACAGAACAAGGCATCCATTAACCAATTAAAATCCTTTTTTTGTTCCATGCCCTTTTTGTCGTCCTTTCATAATTCTCCAAATGTGTTACTCAGTCAAGATCAGAGCCGATTTCAAGGACTGCCCAGGATGAACGTAGAGTGACAACAATCATGAGGAATTACATTTCACAGAAATCTTTAAAAGAAAACGACAGTCTTAATTTCATTTATCTCATGATTTCCCACGTGTACAGCAGTCAACATCTACATCACACATATTCCTTGTAATGTTTTTTTTCTCCATAAAAGTACCTCAATTTTTAAAAGTCCCACAACTTAAGTCTGCAACAGCCTTAATTCAACTGGCACAAGTCACTGATGTCCTCATAAGCAAGTTGCATACAAATCCAAAGGTTTGTGAACAACAATATGAACAACAACTGTAGTATTCAGTCTGTTCATTCAAAAAGACACTGATGTCATTGGTGGGTTCCAGAGCTAGCTCAACAAAACCTTACAAAAAAGGGAAAAGGGGGAACAAAAGCTAAAATGATTTGTAATAATGAAAATACTCCATGTCCTCTTCTTTTCCGCATCCATCCTTCCATTCAGTGTTGCCAAACAATAAGACACAAAAATACACAGAAGCAAGCGGACTCCCACACTCCCATGAGAGCACACACTCTCCTCGCACAAGTCTGTAACCAGAGAACTGTAAGGCCAAGACTCCATTAAAGAAAGGAGGCAAAAAACGGGGAGAAAAAAATAAATAAAACTAAGTATTCCAAGGTTCGCTCATCCCACTCTCATCAATCCTGCTTTATGTGTCTGTCTGTGACCCCCGTGACCTCTCAGGATGTGGGGACTCCTGGAGAGGTGAAAGGTCAGCAGTGTGAGAGTGGTGGGATGAGTCAGCAGCCAGGCAGGATGGGATGAGCAGGGATGTGAGACACCCCGTCTGCCGGTTCATCACCACAGCCGATGCTGATGGAGGTTTCGACTGAGGACAGACCTGACATCCGCAGTGAATCTGTGTGACGGAAAAACAGAACACACATGTGCGCGCGCACACACACACACACACACACACACACACACACACACACAGGATATTACAAGATGACATTAGGGATAGTCAATCTACAAACTAACATGGCAAGTATACATGCCCACCTACTAAAAGTTTTCATTCATTCATGTAAGGTTTAAATACAAGTTAAAAGGATCAAAAAAGTCATTGCTACTTCACCTAATCTCTCTTTTTACACAGGTGTGGAGCTCACCTTAGTGCATCTAGCATAGGCAGCAGGTTTAGAAGTGCGGTGTCGCTCGGGTCACTGAACCACGACTTGATTGGTATTGCATTGTCTAAAAAGGCACACACACACACACACACACAGAGACACACACACACACACACACACACACACAGTCACACACACAATAAGAAGGCGGAAGGTAATCCAGTCTCAACTCTGGTCCATGAATTTTGCAACACACCAAACAAACCACAAGGCAGCTAAATGATTAAGTAATTTCTCTAATACCTTTGTTTTCAAAAACATGTGTGGCATTGTTTGTGGTTGTTGTGTGTGGGTTTGAGTGACTGGACTTGCAAACGCTTGAGAAATATAACTATAAATGAACCCTATAACCAGAGAGTCTGTATGTTAAGAACAGGAAGCAACTTTCTTGTAAATACACAAATAGATTGGGCAACCTGACACAAAACTGCAGAACAACTGGTTTGACCGTGCATTTGACTCTATTGGACCAAGTCAATAATTAGTAACTGCTGGGTAAATGTTTACAAGGCAGAGAGAGAGTCAGTGATAGCCAGAAAAAAGGAGAGAGAGAGAGAGAGAGAGAGAGAGAGAGAGTGTGTGCGTGTCAGGGTGAGTCGTGTTGACCGTGAACAGCAATACCTGGATGACTACGGTAGGCCCCAGGTGAGTTGTCAAGGATAACTATACTTGATAGGTCATCGTGTACAACAGCAAGGTCTTTTACATAACTACCTAGATCCAATGTACAGTGCTGCAGAGAGGAAAGGAAACAAACAGAAAACATCTGAAATTATTCAAACTAAAACAACAGTTGGTTGGAGTTTGAATTGACGTATGGGTGAAGATGTTTTATTGGTCTTGGTAGCTTGGCAGTTAGTGACATAACAAACTAGTCTACAGGCTAAAATGCCAAAGCCGACTGTCTACAAAGTATATGTGGCAAGACTGCCATAACAGGGATCTTCCATTTCATTTTGATTAAACTGGGAAAAATGAAACGCTTTTACTGGCAAAATTACTCATGGTTTGTTACCAGACACATAACACCAAAAACAAAGAGTACCTGTCTATAATATCGGCGCTTCAGGACCCCTCTGTTGTTATCCAGCTTGTCTGCCACTGCGGAGCCATAGATCTCCATACTGGCAGTAAACACCACTAGCTCGTACCACTGACTAACCTGTACCAAAGAGAGGGAAACAGGCATACATCGGCAATTGGTTCCTTTCCATTATATTTATATTGTGCATCTAATATCACAGTGTCATGAAATATCCACCAATGACATTTCAATTGTAAACTTCCTATGCTTGTAAATTGTCATTTCTGATGAGCTTTCTGTTGCTATAAAATTCTAACAAGAAGTCTGTTTTACTAATGAAGTGCATTGAGAATACTTCAAATCTACAGATAGAAGGGACAAAATCCTAAACCTAATCAAAATCATTCACCTAAACACAATGAGCTCAAATCTCCATGGAAGTAGTCGGAGCGAAAATCAGACCGCCACAGAAGTGACATGTACTTGATAATACAGGAAATAACACCCTCATCCAACAATTAACGTTCACCATCCTAACACACCCAGTCCAAACATTTTTAATTGGAACAATAATGCTTTCGCATTCATTCATTCTGTCCATTGCATTCCACTTATTTCCTCAAGAAGAGCTGAACTAGAACTCTATTATACTAATCCTATGTGTCAGCAGGTTTCTTTCTTCAGTACTGTGCATTCAGAAGATTCTCAGACCCCTTCACTTTTTTTCACATTTTATGTGGCTCTTTTTTATATTATGGTGAAAAACTGAAATATCACGTTGACATTCAGACCCTTTACTCAATACTTAGTTGAAGCACCTTTGGCAGCGATTACAGCATTGAGTTTTATTGGGTAGGATGTGACAAGCTTTGCACACCGGATTTTGGGGATTTTCCCTGTCCATTTTCAGGCCCCTCCAGAGATATTCAATTCACCCTTCCGCGACCACTCCCCCAAAACGGTAACTGATCAATCATAGCATAGCAACGGTTACTAAGCTCAGGATCTCAGTCAAGCGAGCCATTTTGATGAATGGAAGTCTATGAGAGAGACGTCTGCTCGAGAAGAGAAAATGAAACGTTGCGCTTATGGAGTGTGTAATTCTGACATCCGATATCCAAAAAGGCTGGAGGGAGGGGTAAAATGTTATCCCTTCCCGAAACCCAAGACCCAGAGAGAGAAATGCCTGCTGTGGATCAAACAATGTGGACGACCCCCCCCATCAGCTGAATGTCAGTAACATAAACAGAAGCACCTACGTTTGTTCCAAGAAGCTATGTCGCTAAAATCTGCCCACTGCATCGAAAACGTGAGAAAACCCTTGCTTAAAATACGATTCAGTTTTACCACCTTACATTTTTGCGTAGCGGCGACTGTGTAGATAATAAAACACATAAATATAGCTGGAATGAACCTGTTAGCCTTAGCATTTGACTGTCTACAAACACGGCATGTAATGTCGTGGTTGTAGCCTTCATAAGCATATTGCAGACCCTTTTGCCTGCTTCGATCTGAGATCTTGCCATTTTTCCAAAAATTGCTTGTGATTTCTTTGGGTAGAGCTGAAATCGACACGGTTGAAAACATGTTGCCACGCCGGAAGGACATTCACAGAGTTGTCCACGCCTGCGTTATCTTGGCTGTGTGCTTAGGCTCACTGTCCTGTTGGCAGGTGAACCTTCGGCCCAGTCTGAGGAACTGAACAATCTGGAGAAGGTTTTCCTTAAGGATATCTCTGCACTTTGCCCAGTTCAGCTTTCCCTCAACTGTGATCAGTTACCTAGTCCATGTGGCCGAAAAGTGATTTTCAATACGCAGTATGTCAAGTATCGACTCAAACTCTTGGGTGTTTAGACTTGGCAAGGTCAGGACGGGAGGATGCAGTACACTCAATCTGCATTTGGGAGAGGAGCATTCCTGCTGACATCACAGCTAAGCTCTGCACTGGAGCCTACCCTGCATTTTCACCTTTATCTTTACGGTTGTTGATATTTACTATAAAAAAAAATAATGCTCCAAATGACCTTTTTTCATTTAAACATACATATTAATGAAAATATTAACATATATATTCACAATCTGTGTCTCGATAGGGTATTTGGGACACCACTTTATGACGTTTTACAACTACAAAGGAGTGCAATTACAGAGAAGAACATATATTAAGAAACGCCCTCTGTCTCTGAGCTCTGCAGGCGTTCCAAATAACGCCCAATCATTGAATTTACTGCAAGGTTTAGAAATCAAGGTATAGAAATATCTCAAAGATGATCAAGAGAAATGGAAGGCACCTGCGCTAAATTTCAAGTCTCAGAGCAAAGGGTCTACATACAAAATGTGCCATTTCAGCTTATCCTTTTCAGTACATTTGCAAAAAAAATCAAAATCTCTTCTACTTACCACTTCTAAAAAGAAGTCAACATGCGGTCTTTTATGAACAAAGAACCGGACTGGGTGTTTATCAATTACCACCTGCAAAACAAAGAGGAAGAAGAAATGACTCATTGAGTTAATGTATACATAAGTATGTATATATATATGTGTGTGTGTGTGTGTGTGTGTGTGTGTGTGTGTATATGTATCGCTTAAAGAAAGTGTGTTTGTGTGTGTGTGTGTGTGTGTGTGTGTGTGTGTGTGTGTGGGTGAAAGGAAAGACAGCTACTTCAGACGTATTGATAAGATCTCTGGTGTGTGCAAGACTGCTAGTGCACAAGAAGCAAGGGTGGAAATTTAGAACAAGTTCTGTGCCTTCTAAAATGGAGACGGGTATGTATGACATATGCCCATGAATCTGGACGTCTGTGTGGGGCCACCTGCAAGAGGGAAAGATAAGGAATTCCACCTCAATCTGATCTTTGACACCATCTCTGGAGGAAGTTGTAAAAACAAGGACTGCAACACAAGTGCACAACGCACTGGTAATATGGTTCACTGGTGTAGGAGTACAAATGAGTGACTGTCTGTGCATTAGTGTAAAGAGATCAGGTTCACTGGTGTAATAGCACAAATGAGTGACTGTCTGTGCATTAGTGTAAAGAGATCAGGTTCACTGGTGTAACAGCACAAATGAGTGACTGTCTGTGCATTAGTGTAAAGAGATCAGGTTCACTGGTGTGAGAGCACAAATGAGTGACTGTCTGTGCATTAGTGTAAAGAGATCAGGTTCACTGGTGTAACAGCACAAATGAGTGACTGTGCATTAGTGTAAAGAGATCAGGCCACATTAGTGTAAAGAGATCAGGTTCACTGGTGTAACAGCACAAATAAGTGACTGATTGCATTAGTGCGGATATCAGCCCACCTTAGTGTTAAAAGATCAGGCCACAGTATTTGATTTTGAACATACGTTTCCTGCCTCTTTTACTGATAACATTTTTTCGAAGAAAATCTATTAATCAAAGAAAGAAAAATCTATTTAATGCCTTACATCGGCCCCAAAGTCTCATTTTATAATGTTCTAGGGCCACAAGTATCAACGGTGTGTACACACAAAAACATCAGGCTGAGCACTTTTCTACGCGTAAAAAGGTTTTATGAAAAAATAATTGCAGGGAAAATAAGGGTATGGTCAGGTTGACTTGGGAGATGTAATGCTACATGTTAATCCTACCCATTTCAATTGTGTTTCGACCCACATGAGGATTATTGTGGGAGTGGACGTAAAGTGTGTTTATGTGCATATGATTTTTCACCAATTTCACATTAATTTATGAAGAGAATGGGAATACATTGTGTGTACATTATGTTAGATACATCTGACAGAAAAACACCTGTAAACAAATTGTGGGACTGTGCTTATACATGGTCCTGAAGCAAGATTGATACATTAGGCCAATGGTGTGACATATTCTACTAGCTGTAGAACTGAACAACTGGACAAAGAGGCTGCTGGCAGATACAAAGAAGTGCATTAAAGTCTCAGATAAGTTGGACCACTAGGTTATACATTATGTCTTGTCTTCTGTGTGTAAGATCATGAGGTCTTAAGGCGTCACATTTCAGGTTTCAACCATGAAGACTTCATTCAACAATGTGTTTCTTTTCATTTAGTAATTGGGTGGCCTCTCAGTCTTTTTAGTCTGGAGTGGCTATCCCACCATAACATTTACCTAAATTAAACATACAGCCAATAGAAATCTAACATGAAATGTACCAAAACCTACATCAATGTCACATTTTTCGTAATAGATTGAACCTTCTACACATCACCTGTGAGTCACTGTATGTGTTTGTGTATATTTCTATTGGTGTGTGCTAAGTGTGTGTGCTACTCACCTTGAGGATGAAGTCTGGCGGGGTACCAGGTCGCACCGTGGGTCTGAGAACACCGTCGTGATGCGAGTGGATTAGCGTCTCGTCCAGGTCCAGAACTAGAACCTTCCGCTTCACTGCGTCTGCACACACACACACACACACACACACACACACACACACACACACACACACACACACACACACACACACACACACACACACACACTTACAAATCAGTATCAATGCATATTTCTTGTACACTTACACCTTCCAACCTTAACACATACAATGATCATTTAACACTCATCGACACGTCAACTGAAACACGAACACACTCTGTCTGTCTGGGAGAGCAGGCACTCGTCTGACAACGATTGTTTGTTCAGGCCCATTTAGCAGGCTGGTATAGGCCAGAGGTGAGGTGTGTTTGCCTCTCTATTGTCTGGGCCACTCACCTATTCGTATACCCATTCACTTGCAGCCGGCTGCACAGCCAGTTATTTATGCCATGGCCACTCTCTCACATGCACTTCATGTTTTCAGGGCAGCCTATGTGACAGCCAATGCAATGTTACACATCTAAATACAGAAGGCAGCACTGTGTTTAGATCAACAAATGTTTGTTGGACTGTGGTGTGTGTTCACTCCCGTCATTATTAATCTGTGCCGATCCATAGGAGCATGTTTGTCAGGAAGGGTATGTGTGTTAGTGTAAGACATGAAGGTGTATCTGTTTAGTTTGTGTATTTATGTTTAGTATCTATATTGCATATTTATTGTTTATCTAGTAGGTCTACTATTATTTGTTTTTCATAGGTATATCTTATGTGCAGTACTTATTGTTAAGTTATGTTATATCATGTGGAGAACTTATACAGTCATGGACGAAAATGTTGGCACCCTTGCAATTCTGTCAGATAATGCACCACTACTCCCAGAAAAGAGTTGCAATTACAAATGCTTTTGTATTCACATGTTTATTTACTTAGTTTGCATTGGTAAAACACAAAAAATCTGACAAATAATGCCAAATCTGACTTTATTCCACATAAAACTCAAAAAAGGGCAAGACAAAATTGTTGGCACCCTTAAGAAATAATTGTATTTTAGGCATGTAATTCTCCTTTAATCTTTATTTAAACTCACCTGTGGCGAGCCACAGATGCTGGTAATACAGAAATCACATTTGCAACCAGTTAAAATGGAGCAAAGTTGACTCAACCTTTGTGTTGTGTGTCTGTGTATACCGCGCTGAGCATGGGGAAAAGAAAGAAGAGCAAAAAAATTGTCTGAGGATTTGAGAACCAAAATTGTAGAAAAGCATGGACAATCTCAAGGCTACAAGTCCATCTCCAGAGATCTTAATGTTCCTGTGTCCACTGTGCGCAGTGTCATCAACAAGTTTACAGCCCATGGCATTGTCACTAACCTCCCTGGATGTGGAAGGAAGAGAAAAATTGATGACAGAATGCAACAAAAGATTGTTTGAATGGTGGATAAATAACCTAGAACAACTTCCAAATAAATTCAAGCTACCCTGCAGACAAAGGGTACAACGGTGTCAGCTTGCACTATCCGTCGCCATTTGAATGAAATGGGATGCTATGGAAGGAGACCCAGAGGACCCCACTGCTGACACAGAGACCTAAAAAAGGCAGACTTGAGTTTGACAAAACTTTCTTGGGGAAGCCAAAATCATTCTGTGAGAACGTCCTGTAGATAGATGAGACCAAAGTAGAACTTTTTGGTAAAGTAGTTTACAGACAACGAAATGAGATCTTCAAAGAAAAGAACACGGTCCCTACAGGCTAATATGGTGGAGCTGGACCGATGTTTTGGAGTTGCTTTGCTGCTTCTGGAACCTGATGCCTTGACTATGTGCATAGCATCAGGAAATCTGAGGACTACCAAATCATTTTTGGGCGCAATGTAGGGCCCATGTCAGAAAGTTGGGTCTCCGTCAGAGGACATGGGTCTTCCAGCAGGACAATGACCCATAGCACACTTCAAAAAGCACCCAGAAATGGTTAAGACAAAGCACTGGAGAGTTCTGAAGTGTCCGAGATGACTCCAGATCTTAATCCCATAGCACAACTGGGGCATGATCTCAAATCAGTAGTTGGCAGAAGGCACCCTTCAAATGTGAGAGACCTGGAGCAGTTGGCAAAAGAAGAGTGGTCCGAAATTCCAGTAGAGAGGTGTAAGACACCTCATTAATGGTTACAGGAAGCAATTGATTTCAGATATTTGTATTTCTTTATTTTTAAGGGTGTTCTCCCCATTATAAAGTTGAGGGTGCCAATAATTTTGTCCGGCCCTTTTTTGAGTTTTATGTGGAATAAAGTCAGATTGGGCATTATTTCTCAAATTTTTTGTGTTTTTCCAATGCAAACTAAGTAAATAAACATGTAAATGCAAAAACATTTGTAATTGCAACACTTTTCTGGGAGTAGTGGTGCATTATCTGACAAAAGTGCAAGGGTGCCAACATTTTCGTCCATGACTGTATGTTATGTTATGTCTTGTTATGTTATGGTAGTGTGGTACGGTGTCCTGTCCTAAGAATTTCAGTGCCCAGTCCGACTCTGTTGTTCTGTGCATCTGACAATAAAAGACTTGACTTGTGTGGGTGCCCGTTTGTTTATTTGTCTCATGTTCAGTCACCTGTCATAGATCATAGCTCAGTACAGCTACAGTCTCATGTCCTCAAAGGAAGCCACTGTCAACTAAGAGAAACTGAGGGTATGTCCATGTCCTGGCAGGTGAATGAGTGCGACAGATAGACCACACGTGTGTACAGGAAGAACCTGCATCTGTGTGCCCAGCAAAATTAGACAGATAGAGAGAAAGATAGTAAGAAAGTGACAGAAAGAGACAAGCACATGAAAGCAAGACAGCGGGAGATACTCACTGAGCCTGTTTCTGGAGATGGGAGACAACGGTAAAGTGTCGTACCGCACCGTCTGATACTGGATTATCTGATGTAAAACAGACACAACAGGAAGGACTTAATACAGAAACATAACAAGCACAACATCAAAATCCTACATCCTCCTCACCTGGCTATATTTAAACATGGCATAAAATGAGGAGAAACTAGTTTCTAAATGTAGTCGTGTTCCCCAGTATTCTCCTGCCTGGGGCTATACCTTCTACTGAGGACAGCAAGGACGCGTCAGAAAGAACCAATGTGTGCGCTTGGTTCCGTGGGGTGCTTTCGGTGACTAAGACTGGGAACCACTAATAAAGCCAGCTTGTCTTTTCCTTCAGCGGCCATTGGTCATCCAGGAAGTCTGTGCGAGAGCGAAATGTCTAGACCTCCTGAACGGCTACATTCTTGTCATGCTAGCAGACACGGAGGCATGTGAGGACACCTAAAGCTCTAAAGCAGCCTGTGTGTGCAAACTCTGCTCCCTCTAAACTAAAGGGCGACGAGAGACTGAGAGAAATGTATGGTACTTCTTTTGGCAACGGGGAATGGAAAGCGATGTCCCTTGCCCCCCAAACCATTTGACATATCAGAATGTGAAAGAGAATGTTAGCTTTTAGTTGCTAGTTTAGTTGTTTAGCAAAACTTAAACTTTCATAAATGGCCTCAACAAATATGAAAGCCATTATCCCGTTATGCCCAGAACACGTTATGTTTTATGCCCACACTGGGCCAATAACGTATTGCTGTTG
Organism: Sprattus sprattus; assembly: GCF_963457725.1. Lineage (NCBI taxonomy): Eukaryota > Metazoa > Chordata > Actinopteri > Clupeiformes > Clupeidae > Sprattus > Sprattus sprattus. The sequence continues at coordinate 14,080,524 of NC_137919.1, forward strand.
GCAGCATTGGGCATGCTTAATGTCTACCCCCGAGTAGGCCTGAACAGCACTCCATGAGCCCAAGAGGCACTCCAGGCTTCCACTGACTACCCCATACACACCACTGGGCAGACACTCTTCACTGCCTGCACTCTCTCCCTCTATGGTTATTTTTAGCTGGCCCAGCTGTCCAGGAGTGTCAATGGGGCAAGAGGGTCCAGGTAGAGAAAGGGGAAACTCGCAGGGTGACTTTGTCCCAGAGCATTCGTTGAGGGCTTAAGCCACAAGTCATGGATACAGACCGACTGCACATGCACACCACCACATATGCGTACCATAAGCTTCCCAGCTGGTGCATTGATCAGCTGTTGAGGGGGGTACATGCAGTCCCTGTGTAATTTGATGGGGGTCACCCCACCCAGGGGATGTGTTAAGCAAGAGTTGTCAGGCATCGAACGTATTTTAACATGTCCAAGTGCTAAACATCCGTTTGACAGCTTAAAAATGTAATTTATCTGTTGGACTGTAGAACTATTAACACAGTTGAGAATGTCAATCAGTGATGAAACTAACATCATAATGAAATATAACATAATAAAGAAATATGCTAGAATGTCAATCTGCATGGTCTTCCTCAACTCCCCAAAGGCAAATTGACAAGAGATTACTTTGCGTACCAAAATTATCAATCATTTCAGACCTTTTTTCCATTGATACAGTCGTTACACGTGAAACACTGGCTGCTTAAAATCACTGCTCATGTTTGGTTTTGGTTTTTGGGTTCATAAACTGAGGCCCATTTAGCTGTGGTAAGCTAACTCTACTATGTAGCTTTTATCTTTTTGTGAATGTTCGAGGATCATTTTTTGTTATGCCCATCCCAAAAGCGCATTTAAGGCAGTTGCAATCTGCACATGAAAAAATGTAATATTGAGCTGGATAACAAGCCTGGGATAAAATAAGACTATATGAGGAAAGTGACGATAATGATTAAGTGTAACACATTGCACACACTCGTTAAGGGTATTATTCCTCGCTGTTTCCTTGCTCAGATCAACTTCCAGGCCAACACATAGATTACTATTATGCGATTGTCTTCAGAGCAGTGCACACGTGTGAATGATCAGCTTATCTGTCTGTTTCCATACGCCCTGTATGCGAATAAGTACAACACATTGTTCAAGAGCGCTTACATAAGTGAGACACTCATCACTGGCTGTTTTGAAGAAAACAACTCACCTTGCATAAGCTATTTTTGTATCTCACAACTAAATGTGTCTACCCTGTTTATGACAGTGCCAAACCTTTTAGTAGGCTACACAGTACCAGTTAAATCGACCAGCTCAATGAACAAACATATTACATGCTACTGTTGGAGAGCAAACACTGACTTCATAAAAGCCTATGTTAAGGGGGGCAGGACACAGGGACACTGTTCCCCACCTTATGTTGTGTTTGGGTTATTGAAGGACTCGACCCCAGGGCACTGTGGTGTTTGAGTGCGAGAGTGGATGCCTGCTTACTTGAGTGTTGGAATGGAACAGCAAGGTCTTTGTGTTGCCATAATCCTCCACACACTAGCATCAAACCTTGACTGCCCTTCTCTCTAATGGATCAATGATAATGGCAAAATTGGGCCAGAGAGAAACTGACCGGGCTCTGAGGAAAACAAATCGTTACATATCAGCGTGGTGAAGCCTCTAATGTGACTTGCTCCAAAGCTTTCGAGGACATTAAAGAGTCTGGAGAAGTTTTGAAAAAAAAAAAACCTGAGGAGCAGTGCAGCACTTAGCCCAGGAAGGTTTGATGATGCACCTGTTGCACTAGCCTAATAGCTGGCTTGGTTAACACTCAATGTCAAGTTTAATGGGCACTGGAAAAGGTGACCTGAAGTCAGACGCATTCATTAAAGCAGAGCAAGGAAAATGACTGTCCTACGGCCTTGTTTGCCATGCTGTAGTGGTTGAGTTTAGGTTTTACAAATGTAAGGGCAAATGCATAGTGCTCGCTCGCAAAAATAAAAACAAAATGTGAGAGAATGTTCAGCTGACAGAGCGCGGGGAATAGAGCGGGTCACGACAGTAATTGAAGGAGTCTCGATCACTTAAGTGGTCTCTTCGTTTCAGTTCGACAATGATATTTCGCGGTTTTATCATTTCAAAGTTCATTAAACTTAAACCATGGTTTCAGTATCCACTCAGGTGCACAACTGCAGTCAGATAAGTAGAGGATATATAAACGTGTATGTGCTTCAAGGAGCGACACGGGTGCACACCCAATTCAACACACGTGCCAGATTACAATGTAACCTGATCATGTGCGATGTGACTACTGTGAGGCTAGCTCAGTGTATCGTAGAATAATTGGCATAGCCTAGATTGGTAGACAGGGGATTTTAAATGTGTGGACTCAAATCTAGACTCTGGCTACTGTGGCTGGAGTGAGTGACCCTACCACCAGTTGATGGCACTCGCTACAAACGAACAAGAGTATGGAAGAGCTACTGTAACGTTAGACACTGATAAAAACACTCACCGTGCGTAGATGCTTCCTGAGGATGTACATGAAAAAACCCCATATTCTGGACGTTACGCCGAGAAAAGTGCGGACACCAAGAAGCCACTGGCGAGTCTTCAACATGTTGACACTCCACGCCAGAGTCCGGGCGGAAAAAACTCAAAGTGGGCAATTTCAGTTGACCACTTTCTTTACGGCTCTGAGTCGAGTCCTTCAAAAAGACGTCCTACAGAGCCTCTCTCAGCTGGTCCTTAAAATTCAATTCAGTAGACTGAACGAATGAGTGCCTCTTCACGTCTGCTTGGCACTCAATTAAAAATGTTAAAGGAGTGTAACATCTGCCCAAATACCAAAAATAGCAACCACAAATTAAAAGAAAGCGAAACCGTTCCACAAAATTGTACTGTTGACGACTACCGCTAGCTTCAGCTAACTAGCGAGCTAACACCACGGTAGCCAGCTACTTCAACCAAGTATCTAGCTAACGTTTACTAGCAAGCTAGCTTGAGAGGCAGCAAGCTAATGTAGTGTTCCGGCTTGTTGGATTCAAACCTTCGTTAATTATAAAAGCGGGATAAGGATGTTCCAGCGTCGCATTTGAGATGGACCTCCTCCTACTTGCTTTAATCGATATGCAATGATCTGGTGAACCGCCGTGAAAAGTCAGTCACCATAAAAACCCTTGTAGTTCAGAGCAAATCCGAAATCGAACAGCAAGCCGCCATCGCCACCTCACCGTCACTTCCGTGGGTAAGAAGTCCTCTCAACCCGAAACGAACCTGCGTGGCTGGAGCTGGGCATGTTCCTGATGTCATTAGAGTACGAGTAGTCCAATAGGACAGAAATTCCGTGCTGACGAAGTCCTTGTAAAACGACTTTAAAGTAAAGTTGAAGTAGGCTAATGTTTTTTAAAAGGGAAGGCAGATGAAATAACTTGACTGCCAATCTGACGTGTACAGTCTTCCGTCTTCAAGTTGCTTTAGTTTTAAATGTTTCCCGTTAGAGTTTAAAATTGTATTTGGCCAAAAGCATATGGTCACAGAAGTAAGTGTTCGTAGAAAAAAAAACAGTAGACTATAATTGATTACAATGTACCGGATTCTGCAACTGAAGTCTGTTGAATAAGACAACCACCTCAATTATTCACATGATGAGCATCGCCTTTGGGGACGGTGAACTAGCCCAAGTCGTTGCGGCACTTTACAGAATTTCATTCTCACTTTCACTCTGAATTTTGAAAAAGGCACCCGGCCTATCCGCCAAAAATTACTATTTTGTCCATGAAGCTATAGTAACCCAGTGGTCATATAAATCGTTTGTTCCTTGCTGCAATATGCAGTTCTATCGACCCAATGTACCAGGGGACATGATGCGCTAAAGTGTCATATTCGTGATCAGGCAACACAAGTTTTCATACTTGTTTCTTATTTACGTACTTCACTTTAAATGGGTTAAACATCTACATTTTCTTTTGCAAGTTGCAACCAACTGGCACAGCATGTCATGATGTATACCTGGAGTCTACTAGCAGACCAGAGCAGACATTTTATGGCCAATAAACATTTTACAATAAGCCAGGCTACTATATTAATGTATTAAGTAGTGCTGTCAAACGATTAAAATATTTAATCGCGATTAATCGCATTTTTGTCATAGTTAACTCAAAATTAATCACGATTAAATTACTTAAAATTAATCGCGATCGCAAATTTGAGCATTTTATTCTAAATGCCCCTTCAATTATTTTTTTTCCATCATTCTTATTTTGTTTTAATGCTGTTATCAACATGGAAAAGTGGATTGGCTTGCTTTAAGCAATGTTTTATTTTATTGAAAAACAACATTGCCAAACAGGGCGGTACAAAATAAAATTATTAAGTGCACATTTAAGATAAACATGGACTCAGCCTATAGTGCAGTTAAACCATGGCTTAATATGTTTTGCTGCCAGCTGCCTGTTGACATTTTCAGACAACAGTGAAGCTTGCTTCTTTTGCACAACACAACTTTTAAAGGTAAACTTTCTATTCAGAAGCTTTTAATCATCCATTTCGTTGTATCGCGCTCTTCATTCACTCAAACGTGACGTTAGCCTACTACAAAGTTTGGGAGGGCAACATAACGTTAATCTAAAAAAAAAAAAAAAAAAAAACTTTTTTTTTTTTTTTACATCGCGTTAATCGCGTGATAAAAAAATTAACGGCGTTAAAATGGGTTCGCGTTAACGCCGTTAATAACGCGTTAAACTGACAGCACTAGTATTAAGATAACAACAGATTTTTGTCATAAAACTTGCAAATAAAAATCAGAAGACCCTGTTCTCAGCTTAGTGAATGTTCCAAGCAGTCGCAACATATCTCTTGCCATATTTCTGTGGTTTTCCCCTTTTTTGGAATTATTTTCTAGTCATGGCTTGTTCCTGATGTCTTTTAGCTTGTCAGACCACATAAATGGGGCTTCATGGTGTCAGGACAGTAGTTTAATAGTATAGTATAGTTATCTCTGGGCTGCTTGTTCCTTTTCAGTAATTACGTTTCTCATCAGTTATTTACCAGCATGTTTCAATGGTAATGATGTATGATGGAAGTGTCTGTCATCTCAGGAACTGCCCTTACATAGATGGAGAAAGTAAGCAATACAACTGCCTTTGACATACCAAACACCCTTAGGTAATCAACAAAATCACCGACACCCATGTGATATCTTTCTATCAACCCGTTTCAAGAGGAATTTATCTAGCAATTTTTCCCAGTGGCATAACTTTACAAGTTTTTAGACGACACCACAGAATAACGATAGGTACATCAGGGGTGAGCACTTGGCAATTAGGTTTGCACTTATTGCGTTTAAATAAATGTCACAGATGGATATGCGTGTACACACTCAACGTACAATCACCAAAGTCCACTAACAGGGGATATGAATGGTTATGGAGTGGATTCATGCAATCTGAGTCACAGATGTACAATGAAATATTTCTCAAAACACTATACACAATTTTTTGTATGCCACAGCAATTTCTGTGTTGATTGGATTACTGAGAGTTTTAGAGGCAAATCAGGACTTTTACTGTTGTGTAAAAAAATAAATGTATTACTGGAGCACTTTACAATACATTTATTGTAAAAATAGATTTCAAAATTGACAGAAAAAGACCTCATACAAAATCTCAGAGTCTAAATTCACAGGATCTCGACAATAATTGACAAAAAACAACCTCAAGTGTTAATCAGAAAATATTTAATTTTTATATCCACATCTTAAGTGCAATATATCAGCAATCTTCTCAGAAGATGACAAAACCAACATGTACAGTCTATTTAAAGTGGATAAAGAAGGTTCTGATCTCCTTGGGTGATATGGTTACACTGAAGTCCTTGGTCACACCATCAAAGGTTCTTACTCCATCTGCAAAGCATTAATAAAAGTTATTCATATAACAATATTCAGAATAGACATACTGACAGTTATATCCTTTTCTACAGCAAACAAAGAATACAACATGAACCTCTCTGATTCCCTGTCACATGTCCTTTCAAAGATTTCACTGATGTGGGCTAACCTGTTGTGCTGATTTTGCACTTGTGGTTGAGAGAATCTTACCATTTTTATCCATTTCTCCAGAAGTCTCCCACTTCCACCTCTGGAGGTCTGAGATATCCCAGGTTCCTGTGAGAGAGCGCTCCCTTACCTCCTTCACCTCGCCAATGCCCTGCAAGACCTCCTGTTGGGACACAAAATGGATATGAAAGGCATTCACCCTTTGTTAAGGTGACACATCTGATCTCTGATATAACCACACACACACACACACACACACACACACACACACACACACACACACACACACACACACACACACACCTTCAGGTTTATGGTTGTGGGCTTGGAGAACTCTGGGTCCTCGCCAGTTTCATAGAGGTGCATGATCCTCAGCAATATCCGGTTGTAATCAGATGCTGGCTTCTTTCTACCTGCATACATACAGAGTGTATAGATAATGCATACATCCTTATTGTACAGATGCTTACCCTTTACATTTTAAGGCACACATTAGATTGAATACGGAACAGTCCCACCAGGACCTTGCAAGGGTTTGTTGTGATTGTTGCAGCCAAAAGTGACAGAATTTGCTGCAGGAAAACTCAAACATTGCAGGTAAAATTGTGGTAATTTCATAATTAAAGCAATACAAGCAGAAATCCCATGACACTGCATTGTTTTTTGGGAAATATTGTGTGGAATTTTAAATATGAAAAATATATGGTCAGTCTCTAGACAAGGGTATTTAAGTGCTTGTCAAACTCTACCTGGCTCCATGGTTTGCTGGTTCTTGGTGTGGTTGGGGCTGTAAGCCCAGCCTGGGACGCTGAGGGTCTGCAGGTGAAGGTTACTGGGCAGCACCACAGGGCTGACAGGCGGACTGGTCCATGGCTCATGTTGGTTCCATGGCTTCTCTGAAAGCAGATTAAAGATACATGACGCCTTTGACAAGCCATGGTCTGGGTCTCACGATTGTAAGACGTCTGGATCCCTAGAAAAAATCATAAAAAGTCTATACAATTATTCATACATAGTAATGACAGCACTCCTTATGCCTTATGATGTTTTAGTATTCAAACGGTACATGGGTGCATAAAATATGTTAAATGCAGAATAACAGGAGAATCAGAACAAGTCACGGAAAAATTCACAAGGCTGTTTAGGTGTTAGTTTACATAAAAACAAAGACGAATAAACAAGGAAGAATAATGGGAAAAATGGGAAAATATTGGTAACACACACAGCAACCGACATATAACTATTTTTAAATCTCTAAATATAACATATACAACTATTTCTAAATCTCTAAATATAACATATACAACTATTTCTAGACAGGAGTGACTGCACTCATAAAGCCTTATGATGCTGTAGTATAAGCGGCGCTACACAACTATTATCATGAAACCTTGTAAGGAGTTACATATGGCTTCATAAAGAATTTTGGTGAATAATCAGTATTTAACATAAGGCGAAGATGTCATCAGCGCCATTATCAAGAGGTAAAAAGAAACTTTATTATGAATTCTGATTCTTGCAAGGGCTTATAGGTCGTCTTTGTTTTTATGTAAAGTTACACCTAGACAGCCTTGTGAATTTTAGCATGACTTGTTCTGATGATATAAAGAGAGAGAGAGAGAGAGAAATCTCACGTGTCGATGAAGAGTATCATATTATGTGTGCGCACGTGAATGAGATAGTGCTTACGTGGTCTACCTATGGCCATAACCACAGGTCGGTGCTGAAGCTCTAGTGCCTCCCGATGGTAAAGTGATGCAGTTGCGGCTGCTGACCCCAGCATTAGCCACAGGACTGGCTGCACCACAGAGGAGTCATTCAGGGTCAGGTTGTACCCGCGATTCCACTCCTGGTTATTCCACAGACGCCTGTGCAGCATCACCTGAAAGGTCAGCATATTATATGTATGAGTATGAGAAGAACAAGAGAATAATGAATAAAGAGACTGCAGTGGTTGTATTTGGTGGACAAATAAAAAGGTCTGTGTGCATGTTTGGATGTGCATGGCAATGAAACTGGCTGTGTTTTTAAGTCTGTGGGAGTGGATGTTTGTATGTAATTGCATGCTTCTGAGCATGTTTGTGTGTCAGCTGTGTCTGAGTGTGTATGCAAGTGTGACCTCCAGCTGGCCGTCGCTTTGACTGGACACCCCATGGGCTCGTTCAGTGAGGACAACAAGTCTGCTGGAATCATCCTCAATGTAGGCCGTTCGCACCACTGGATAGTAGTTCTACAAGTACAAAGGAGCACGCAATCCTTACAGACGGATTAAAATGCACTGCTCTAAACCACACTCTGGGGACTCACTCTCTCAAGGCACATTTATTTATTTATAGTCCATAAAATGGCAGGCATTAAAGCCTATCCTGTTTATATGGATAGTATATATTTCTTGTCTAACTCACCCTGGGGATAGAGTTGTTGGGGAAGGCTTTGTATGTCCTCTTCATCATCTGATAGCCATTGTTGTCAGTAAAGATGGTTCTGTTATTTTTCAGACCGGTTCTGGTCATCAGGACAACCTCTCGGTTGACCACTAGGGGGCCCACTGAGTACCTCTGTTCCAGCCTTTGGCAAAGGCGCTTGTCTTTCAGGCCGGTGGGAACTCTTGTGACCACAGAGTAAGCATAGTCTTCGTCCTTCAAATCCCTGGGAAGAGAACAGATGTTTGTATAATTTCAAAAGCCCTACAGTTCCCAGAGGTTAAATTAGTCGCTTCTTCTGGGTTACTAATCCCATATCATGACATTCAACACAGAAGGAAGTTAATCCAATATGACTTTCAGCACACACTGAAGTTAATCCAATAAGTTTTTCAGTAGACACTAAAGATATTGAAGACATTTACATTAACCACCATAGAGCGATAGAGAAGAGATTTCCCTTAGCCAAAAAGCCTGACCCACCTATAAAAGTACTGTCGGATCTCTGAGATGACCTTGCCAGGAATGATTTCCATAGAGACTGCTTTGTAGGCAGGCACAGCAGAGGTGTTGGTGCTGAAGATGTAATTGTCTGAGATTGGGCCTTTGTGCACGTCTCCGTTGGACTCATACTCCCAGAAGTCCTGCGTTATCCTCACCTTTCTCTGCTTTTGCCTAATGGGATTGTAAAGCACCACAAAGGCATCTGGTTATCCTGTGTTGTCAATACCAACCACCAGCCATCATTATGTAGGAGCACAATAGGAGCTCCAGTTCCATGAATAGATGATGCTGAGCCAAATTGATGGTGCTGAACCAGGGGAGTACAAATTCATTATAATGTCATTAAATACTTCTGCTACCTGACAACATTTTTTGAAAGAATATACTCTTTGAAAAAACATTAAGGAGCAATCTGTAAAGTTCTTCTTTTGATGTGGATCAAACTAGACTTAGTAGGTTATGCAGTGACCAGTATGTAATCATCCTATATCATTCACCCTACATTAGGACACCACATCTGGAACCCCCATGCAACACTCCTATCCATTCTTATCCATCAAGCGAAGGGAGAGAGCAGTCACGCTGCCCGGCATTGAACCTGGGTCTACAGGGTGCCAAACCTGCACCGTGACCGCAATGCCAAAGAACCAGCCTTGTTGGTATGGCAGTCAGAACCCATATTCAACTATGATGACGGCCCTCTGTCACACTGCCCTCCCCGTTCAGGAGGATGCGCTTCATGCTAGTGACCGCATTCCATCACACAGGCTGTAAGGCTTCTGAATAAGCAACACTTACCCACTGAACAGTCGCCACTCGCCACCCTCACTTACTCCCTGCTCCCCCACTCATACTTTCACTTCCTAGAGATATATTTGCACAATTTTATAAACATTTTAACTTATTTTCAACATTCCTCACTTCACACTTTAAACTGCTGCTAGCCCTTCTAATCTAATTGTTGAATGTTAATGTCATATTTTATATTTTGTTATATGTTATATTGTTATAGTGTCATAGTGTTATAGTGTTACAGAGTTATATGTTGTTCTCTAAACTGTTGTATGTTAATTTGACATGTTATATGTTTTATTGTCATAGTGTTATAGAGTTTTATGTTTTTTTTGGTTATATGTATGACGTCTACTGCGTAGATGATGATGGTTGCCAAGTCACAAGAATTTTGCTGTGCTGAAGAAATTTGGTACATGCAATAATAAACGCACTTTGACTTTTTGACCATCCCTACCTGTCTGTGATGCTGTGTAGCAGGTTTGTCTCCTGGTCAAACAACAGTTTATGACAGTCGCTGAAGATGGGCAGGAGTTTCCTGCCCGTCCTTCTCCACTGGTTGATGTTCCGTCTGCCGAATTTCGACAATTTCGCCGTGTAAGTCATGCCACACCTGGTGGACCCCGGACACGAGGAGAACTTGATCAGATATTTCCGGAACTGGAGCCCTCCCAGCTCAGCCACAATGAAAAGGTCATATTCCGAGGTGGAATTAGCTTTTTCTTGGATCTGAGGATGAAAGAAATGCATATGCCATGAGATTTATGATCAAACTCAATCATTTTAACCTCATAAGATTGTTAAATACATATAAATAGTTGTATTGGTTCCCTTGTTTTTAACAGGGCAAGTAATCTGTACCTTATTACATTTCAAATGTAACCTTTTCAACCCTGTGTGAAGAAACACTAAACTCTTCATTTTTTGGTTGATGCTTTTCTGTCAATTTAAATCAGTACCTGTGCCAGAACTGCCTTCCCAGACTCATCGAACACCAGAGCCATGGGGAATGTTACTGTGAGGTTGATGTAAGTGGTGATGTTCCAGGCCAGAGGATTGTAGACAATGATGTGCTGCTCAAGATCTTTAGAGAGATCTTCAGAAGGGAAACCAAGAAAAGGGTGATCGTAGTGATCAACAGTTATCATACTCAGACACACAATAATGAAAATTTCTTATCAAACAAAGACAAACTACTGCCATTCATTCACGTGGACAGAGCATAAGGAACATTGCAGAACTGTGTCTGTTACCTGGCTGGAGTTTATGCATGTTCTGAAAAGTACCAAGGGACTGGGGTAAAAGAAAAATGGCCGCCAACAGCTCCTCAACTCCCATCATGCCTTGGGTGAGATGCTCCATATACATGTCAGCGACCTTTGGTGATTCTGTCCCAGTGATGCCATCATGGTGCTGAACCTGATACAGCAAAGCAAACTTCAGCAAGGCATTGTTTTTGGATAATTAAAAAAAATATATATATTTGAAAAATATTTCTAAAATCATGCACCTCTGAGACAGCCCATCTTAAGGCCCTCAGCTTTTCTAGGGCCCAATCTGTTGTCACTGGTCCTTCTGGATAAGCTATGTGATACCGAACAAAGAGAGTTTCTACAGCGTGAAGCTGGGAGCTGGCTTTCCTTGCCACCCCCTTCAGAATGTTCCTGGAGGCATAGAATCCTGTCCAAGCCTGAAATGGTTCTATAATAGAAAGATACATTCAGAAGTCAAGCAATGAAAGAGCTAATTGGTAAAAGATTCATACGCAGGGATCTCAAAGCCCTCTAACCAGTAGAGTATGGTAGGAAATCCTGATCTCCTCTAACTTCCCAGGTGAGGTTTGACTGGTGGACAGCTTGGAAGTACTCGCTGAGGGTGGCATACTGAACTGTTACTCCGAACTTGTCGCTGTGCTGGTTAATGTAATCCATCAAAATGTCCATGTTGGAGAACTGGACTGACGAATTGTAGAACTGCTTATCACAGCCCTGTGAAAAAGTAGTATTTAGTTTTAGACTGAAGCCAAATGTTCATTGCATTAAATAAAGAGAAACATCACATCACACATGTATAGATGAGCAAGGATCTAATATAGATCATGGAAGTTAACAGACCCAAGGCCAGAGCAAATGGTTGGTCCTGAACCACTGAGCCCTCTGTTTAATGTTGTCCACCATGGTCTGGGCATAAGGTTCCAAAGTGCTATCTAAGACGGGTACGCTCATGTTGGGGTAGACTCCATCTTTAGGGGGATCCGGGAACAACGCCACACCATTCCAGTAGAATCCTGACCTATGAAGATGTGTTATGTTACTCAGAATAAAATACCTGATTCCTGACCTATGATGACATGTTACGTTACTCAGAATAAAATAACTGAATCCTGGCCTATTAAGACATGTTATTACAAAAATACCTGATTATCTGCACAAACATGCCTTACATTAGCTTGGTTACACCTCTGAAAACAATGAACCTACCACACTCCTCTTCAGCCAGTTTTCCTACATTATTACTAATTGGCTGTTGCATGGCTGTGTTTAATGTGTTTATAATTACTGAAAGTTGACGTAATTGTAAGGCGTTGGTAAGCCAGACACTGTAATTACATGTTGGAGAAGGGTAGGTAGGATGGGGTGCAGTAGCTGAACTGGTCCATGGTGTGGGTGAAGATCTCTTGCTTCTCACCTAAAGAAGGGGAACCTCTCCACACAAACTGCAGCCCCTGGAGAAACACATTACACAAATGTTGCATTCCATTTAACTCTGTATCAAGCTTCTTGTCTCTCCCTTTGAATATACGTGTCATACAGGCATTTCAGGAGCAATCACTAGCAGTCAGAAAGTCACGTCTAGATCCATGATTCATTGAAGGGAGTCATCCCTTGAAGAAGCAAATTTTACCAATCAGCATGCCTTTAAAGAAGGTAATGGAATCCTCCCAAGTAATAAGGTGACCATCCGTGAGTGCTTAAGTGGATAAGAGTCAGTACAACTGTGAAACAACATGGCTGCCACCACACAGGGGACCACAAGTGATCACTGTATCAGTGAGATGGCAAGTCATACTTCAGTTTTTTTGCATTGGGTCTACAAGAGGTGTTTGGTTTTCTAGAACTCTGTGCTCGGACTAAAAATTATCCTTTGGCACCAGTTTTCCATTCATCATCAATCCTTCCGAAACTATGACAACCTCACAGAGTCTTCGACATCACAGAAGGCTTCAGGATAAGATACCTTGTTTTTCTGCATGTCGCTTTTGAGGTCGTAGTCAATTCGTGATATGAGGTGAGCGTGGAATCCTGCTAGGGCGAAAAGGACGGGCGTGGTGGCGGAAGCCCCAAAGGGGTCAACGTGCCATGAGAAGCGTGGCCGAACTCCAAAGGTCTCATAAAGGAAACCATGGCCCTCTGAAGGCAAGAATTAAGTGTGGTTTATAGATACAAAACAAATACAATATTTACATGAACTGTTCTGCAAGTCAAACTGTTGAGCAGTTACTAAAGTGAATGAATATCAGTATGTGTATGGACACAAATGTTTACTGAATGTATCTTATGTGAAGACCTATATAGTGTGTGCTTTACTTGCATGTTGTAAAATCTGGAAAAGATAAACTAGCTTAACAGAGACAGTTGGACCTACCTACTTAACCCTGGTGATTGACAATAGACAATTCATATATTGGTTGAAGATCGACCTCACTTTACCTGTCAGTTGAAGGATGGCGTCATCTAGATCCGTTACAGCCTCATCGTGCATCACCTGACCTCCAATAATGAACTCCAGACGACCGTCTCGTAAAAGCTGTCTTACCTTAAAAGGATTAGCATAGGTGTTGTTAGTAGGTCTGATTAGGCAGTCTGAGAACAGACCACAAGGACTATAGCAACGGCCAGCAAGTCAGTATAGTCAAAACAGGTTTCACTAGAGACCCAACATATTTTATTTTCATACTTGTTGCTTATGTTGTCCGCTGGCCACTGTGTCCCACCAAATGCGGAAGAACTCTTGCTCTACAGCGATGAACTTGCGATGCTTCACTCGTGAAAGTTCCTCTACCACGGTGGTATACACATTTGCGGCGTAGGCATGCATACTCTCCTAAATACAAACAGAGTTTGTTAACTAAAAAAGGGATTTTGTGTTGTTATAATTCGGATACGTTGACAAGCATGCTAACAGAACACTGGACAGACAGCCGATGATGGGTCTAAATTGCACTAGCAAAGACTTTCATCTTCCGTTTCGTTACCTGAACAGTGTACACCCAGCCAACATCCATATGACTGTGGGGAATGACAAAGGTCTGAATTGGACTTGCCACATTTTCGGAGAGGCCTACTGTGAAGTACAGTACAACAAAACTAAACGTGAGCCGCCGCATTTTTTCCTGCAAGGCGACACACTTTGTTTACAGTGGGTGTGACAGTCACGCTGTGTTGTCACGCTGTGTTATCACAACCTTCAACTACAGAGTGAGAGAGAGTCCAAACTTCTGCAAATTGAGTGTTCGCGTTTCAGTAGTTCTTCAAAACACAAAATGAATACGTTAACCTCACGTTATAACTGTCAGCTCAGCTCCCTTAACAGGTCTGAAATTGGTCTAAGTATGATTAGACAGAACGTTAACTATATGTGTTTTTTTGGTCGCATATAGAAGAACATATGTATTTCAGAATTAGGAAAAACACACAACACATTGTAACTGGTTCTCATAGACATGATTCACAAACACCATGCAGAAATGTGCACCTACTGGTTTGTTTTGTCTGTAAAAAAGGCCAGGTGACAATTTCCGTATTGTTGAGACATGCAGACATTGTGGTTCCTTGTGAAAAGGGTTTACACACTAAACTGCAGAATAAATTATCTATTTTTAACCAACCTTGCCAGTTAAGAAGATCTTTAAGAATGTTTTTTTCAAGTAGTGTTTGTGTTCGATAAATACCACGTAGGTCTCAAATATGCTTCAGTTTGTTTTTTGTTGTTGTTGTTTATTTAGTTTTTTTTTAAAGATCTAAATTAATTTTGTTACATTGTTGAAAAAGCTTGTTTTAACTTCATCCCATTTTTTATATGTCTTCTCTTAAATGGATCTGCGGACATGTTCCTACCCCTTTTGCTCTGTGGTGAGTCCTGTGTCACGTTTGCCTCATTGGTGGTTTAGGAATGGATATAACATGTATCTGTTTTCATCCTTTATGATAATATACTGTAAATGAACCCTTTATGATTTATGAAGAAAACAACAACCTAAATGGGCTTTTGCATAAATGAAAGCATGTCTGCACAAGTTGAGACATTTCAGCAAAAGATGGCATTGACAGACTTATGATCACAGGCTGTGTTTCCTTGTTCTGTGTGAGGCTCAGTGCTCCGTCCCCTGGACTCTCTTCTCAGTACCACTTTGTAAATATATCTGAAACATGGGCCGGTATTTTTTGTAATAAAACAACATTTGTGTTGCCTTTTACCTTTTTTTCATACCCACTTTTGAGAGTAGGCCATTTGCAGATAATCCGAAAAATCTTGAAACCCTTTGAAATTACATTATTCATTCAAATATGTTACATTATCAAAGTGAATGTGTATGGCTATTGTAGCAATGATAATAGATGGGTTTTTTTTTGTCTTAGTAACAGTTGAATTATCAGAAACTTCTCTCAGCATTATCATTAAATTGGTAGGCTAGTAGCCTATGTGGTATTTCAGTGTCACGATACAATTAATACATTTGTAAACTAATGTAATTTAATGAAGGCTAGGCCTTTTGGGTTTCAAGTCTCAGAGGTGTTTAGTAGGGCAATTTTAGATTGTGTGACCTACATGTCCTCAATTAAAACAGTGATAAATACTGATTTATTATGTATAACCTGTTAGTATAAGTCTATGTGCTGCATAAGGTCAGGGATAAATGAGTAAACATGCCCTTGAGGTGTTACACCATGGTGCAATATGCAGATGACAGTGGAAGAAAAGGCATATGGCCTGCAGAAGTCAAGTAGGCCTGTTATATGAAAGAGAGGTTGGGCACTGCCCGGCTTACAGGATGAATAGCAGGCAGGAGCACATGAGTGGTCAACAACCTAAACTATCGCAGTGCCTGATTTTATTTTACTTTTTCACTTAACAGGCTGTGATATAATTGCATACCTAGTCACACACCGAAAACAAATCCAGCAAAAAAACAGATAAATACTAAATATACAATGGCCTGTCTTAAACATTCGGGTGAAGAGGTTCTCTATCTTTGCATAAGCGAACACGCCCCTGCCCTGGTGGACCCCGGAAGTAATTGGAAACCCATTGACATGAGACTGCCCTCTATGAGATGAATAAGTGTCACCAGATCATGTCAACTAATAGAAGAATAGTGCTTGTATTTGGAGGTTTCGTGGCAGCCGTTGCAGCCACATTCTATCCCATACTTTTCTATCCAATGTCGCATTCGGATGAATACAGTAAGTGTACTCGTTTTACTATTACAGCCAAGACAGTAGTGTCTACTCTAGCTATCATGCTAACTTAGCTATCCTACAATAACTAACAGCAGCAAATACACCTGATTCAGTCGTACACGGAATGATGACAAGGATAAGCTATGTGTGAATAAAAGAAACATTTGAAAAGAACGCACCAATCATGTTGCCAACGTCCTTGTAATGTTTGTTTGCTGGATAGGTAGCTAACAGTTGTGTAAGCCATCTCTAGCACTGTGTCTCAATAACTCATTATGAACAATCATTCCGCAGGGCAAGTTCAGACGGCCAACCGGTCGGGCATCAGCCAAGCAGACGTACAGCCTGTCGGTACGTGGGCTAAGATGTACAGTGTTTGCTGGGCAAATGCAAATCATAAGAATAAGAGTGCTTCAAAGAAATTAGCTCTTCAACCATTACCAATAGCCATGTATTGTGCATAGAGCCATAGGCAAGCATATTATACAAATGTTTTTAGTTAGGCATATACAAATATTTTAAGAGCTTTTTAAGTTGATGAAGTTCAATCCCATTGTTTGCTTTGACTTGACTAAATTTGACAAGGTTCATTAACTTAGCTTAATTCCCTCAGGAGTGAAAATATGGTCCGATCCCTTCAAGTCCAAGTAATGAATCGTAGTCCATCAGCTCCATCAGGATGAATTTTCTGGTCAACAGTCCTGTGCTCAATCGAGGAAGACTTCCTTCGAACATCAGTTTGGCAATGGTGTGTGTGTGTGTGTGTGTGTGTGTGTGTGTGTGTGTGTGTGTGTGTGTGTGTGTGTGTGTGTGTGTGTGTGTGTGTGTGTGTGTGTGTGTGTGTGTGTGTGTGTGTGTGTGTGTGTGTGAGAGAGATAGAGAGAGAGAGAGAGAGAGAAAGAATGGTGGGTGATGGTGGGTTGCATTCTTTGAAGAAAACTTTATCCTATGAATAAAGTCTAAGTACAAACTTGTTAAATGGTTGAATCGGGTGTTAAGCTGTGGAATCTTTAGCACCTGGTTGAAATGGAAACCTGCAGGCTCTTAGGCCTGGTTGTATTGAGTTTGCTCTTGTTTAAGCATACATTTGTCACTAATTTGTATGTCTTGTACAGAGAATAAACATTTGAGCTGTTCTATGAGTTTTTGTGACTACTGACTTCTTTAAACAGCTTGAAACACAATTATATTTGGTCTTTATGCCAAGAAGACGGCAGAGAACTGCCATATTCTCACAAACACACTATTGTACCATATATTGGTGAGGCAAATAGGCCTGGTTTAAGAAGGTCTCATTCCATTTCCATTCCTTAACCTTTCGTCTTCCATGTGAAGTGCTCGCCATGAGGAATCTCAAGACAGATCAGAAGCAAAATGGGATGACCGAGTAAACTACCATACCTCTCCGGATTAAGTCAGGTCCCCATCCTAATTACTAACATTTGCCCCCTCCATTCTGTGGAGAACACTGGTGGAATTCTTCAATACTAACTAACTATATCTATAGTATACTATAACATTCTTTATTCTGTATTCACTGGCTTTTAATTTAGAGTTTTGCTTTATTTGACTTTGATCTATGGGTACGTGAAAGCAACACCCTTAATTTTGGCCTTAATCTATGATTAAATGTAATTAGTATTCTCTTGAAAAAAATTTCACAGTAGGTGCAAGACTCTGTGGCTTGTAGGCCTCTCCAGGTCTCCGTCTAACCATCAGACGACCATGTGTTGGGCAAAGCTGAAAATTGGACTCATCAGAGAAGACGAACTAGGAGACCCTCCAGTCCGCTTTGGTTCAATCCTTATGGTCTTTTACAAACCTCAGCCAGGCAAAGTACAACGTTGTCCCGGAAGAAAAACTTGCTTCCTTTTGCTCTGACAATGTTCCCCAACTCTGAGAAGTGTTTTTTCCAGCAGGGCAATGCTCCATACCACACAGCCAGGCCAGTAAAGGTGTGGATGGAGTATCACCAGATCAGGGCCCTGTCATGGCCAGCCCAATTTCGAGACCTGAATCCCATAAAAAAACCTCTGAAATGTGATCAAGAGGAAGATGGATGGTCACAAGCCATGAAAAGAAGCCGAGCTGCTTGAATTCTTGCGCCAGGAGTAGCATAAAGTCACCCAACGGCAATGTGAAAGACTGGTGGAGAGCATGCCAAGACACATGAAAGTTGTGATTTTAAATCAAGGTTATTCCACCAAATATTGATTTCTGAACTCTTCCTAAGTTAAAGCATTAGTATTGTGTAGTTTAAAAATGAATATGAGCTTGTTTTCTTTGCATTATTCGAGATCTGAAGACACTGCATCTTTTTTGCTATTTTGACCAATTGTCATTTTTCTGCAAATAAATGATCTAAATGACAATATTTTTATTTGAAATTTGGTAGGAATGTTGCCAGTAGGTTATAGAATAAAACAAAAATGTACATTTTACTTTAACACATACCAATAAATAGTAAAACCAGAGAAACTGATAATTTTGAAGTGGTCTCTTAATTTTTTCCGCGGCTGTATATCAATCAATCAATTAAAATTGTATATAGCGCTTCTCTATATACCCGAAGACGCTTTACAGAGTAGTTCGGTCCAGTCCATTCATTCACACAGTCATACCAGTGGTGGTAAGCTACATCAGTAGCCACAGTTGCCCTGGGGCAGACTGACGGAAGCGTGGCAGCCAATCAGCGCCTATACGGCCCCTCCGACCACCACCAACATTCATTCCAACATTCATTCAGATTCATACGATGTTATTTTACTTCAATGAAAAGTAAGATTGTTGTGTATATTTCGAGTGAAAGACTGAGGGGATAAACAGCAAAGACATATTTTTTTCATAGCCTGTTTTGCTCATATTCACTAGGGGTGCCAATAATTGTGGAGGGCACTGTATATTATTTGGCAACTTAAAGTATGAACTCATGTAATACTTAAGCCATGGGTAAATGTTTCTTTTGATAGACTGATAGTTCTGTTTCTTCTTTTTCAGACGCTGTCCGCTGTCAAGGTAAAGACTATTGTGGAGAGCCCTGTCAGCATGTATGAAAGTGATCTGCAAATTGATATAAGCTGGTGGATAAAAGTGTGGTGGTGCAAAAGTAACAGACAGATGTTTTGCGATGCTAAATGTTTCGTTTATGAGGCTGCAGAGACTTGAAAGACGTTCAAGCTCTTAAGCTAAGTAAGTATTCACAATTTAAAAATAAAAAACTGCACTGAAAAAAAGCTGACATGAAGAATCAAAAGGGAAGATGGTAATTGAAAACTTAAAAGAGGGCCCAAAGTTCATTTCAATGCAATTGTTTCAATACCAATGTTCTAGTCTCTTTTTTTATATTAATGCTTTTTATTTTATGCCAAACTTTAAGTCTTTATTTTAGCTCCATGTATGTCAGGATTACATACTTACAAGAAAAGCGGTAGTGTTTAATTAAAATGTAATCTACAAACGTTTTTAAATTAATTCTTAATTCATGTTGTCTTATAGCATTAATGATTAATAACAACACTTTGACCAGCAGAGGTCCCCCATCGAGCTCTGATTTGAAAAGCTTCAAGTAATTCACCTTTTTTTCCACGATACAATTTTGTTGGAAGCTTCGCTGGTTCAAAACGCCATCAGTAGCCTACCATAACTGTTTAATGTTGTCTTGTGCGCGAGGAGCCATAAAAAACACGAAGAGCGTCATCGAAATAATTTTAACTGCAATCCATCCAACGGTCGGTGAAATAACTAGGCTGTTTGCCAAATGTCAAATATAGGTGGTCTGGAATTGAGGTAAAAAAAAAAAACCTCAAGGTTACCTAACTTGCCAATTAACATTAAGTGTCATTTAAGGTAGGTTATGGGTTTTTCTGATTAGTTGATGACAAGCCTGTGGCAGGTTGTTCAGCCTGGTAAAATTAACGTTAACTTGTTGTTCTAACCTTTACCTGTTGTTCTGTCAATAGACTGAACTGTATGCTGTGCTAGCATATCTAGCGAGTTGACTGAACAGTAGCTTTGTCCTGTCATCAAGTCCATTGGACACATGTTATTTTATAAAACTAGTAATAACTATCAAACTGGAAAGCGTGAACCAAAAGATTAACAGTCATTTGAAATAAGCAGGTAACAAATATTATCGCGAGTTGCAGTGGAAATTCACCGCTTGTGATAGTAACTTTAGCAGCTGAATTAGCTAATTCAGGTCTAGACCTTCTGTTGTATTTCCCAGGTAAGTTACAAAAATGGGAATGTCATTATCTTATCCCCTGGTGAAAGAACCAGAGAGCTACGTGGATCCTGACTACGATGAAGGTAATTGTTTAACCTCCTCAACAGTTCTTGATTTGTGTGTCTGTGTATCAAAGAACACGGCAGGCACAAATATGAACATTTATTATACGGCTCTTCAGAACGTTCCAAAAAGTACCGTTGATTTGAATGGGCCATCCCTACGTCATACCCATACATTAATTCCTGCTAGCAGACCTCTGCCAAAGATAATCACCGCTGTCATTGGCAACTGGTTTTGTACTTCTAATTCACATCTTTCATATCATTCCGCCAGAAGTCCAGTCATTTTAACGCAACAGTAGAGAGTAATTTGAAGTCAGCAAGTAATGGGTTGCTATGCAACACCTGAAACTTCAAAGTTCTATTTGCTTGAAGAACTATTTATTTCTAAACGGGACAAATGAAACGGCACCTAAATCATTAAAAAGAGGTATGTTGGAGGAATGTCTTCTATCGTTTTTGGCAAGTACCCGTATAATAAGCAGCTAATGTATTGTCCGTCGGTCATTCTACAAAAATAATTCCCTTCGGTACGAAACAACACCCTCCGCTGCGCGTCGGGGTGTTGTTCGCCCCATCGGGAATTATTTTTGTAGAATGACCTCCGGACAATACATTATCCCTTACTTATCATCTGCCGTCTATTAGCTGTGGTGGGAGGTGGGATGACACTGAATAAGGAATAGATGGAAATGGTATTTATCAAAACACGGTCATTATCACAGTCTTGTTAGTTATTCCGCTTATTATAGGGATACTTGCCAAAACGATACAAGAAATTCTTCTAAAACTACTATGATTTTGGTGCCGTTTCGTGATTTCCGTTAAGAAAAAATTGTTCAACAGTGGCGGCTCGCCCATAGGGTGCGCTGGGGCTCCGCCCCCCCGCTGACCTGACTGCCTGTTTTTTCTTTTCTTTTCTTTTTTAAATAATCTCTCATTTTGAAAAAATAACCTGTGTTAATACAATGATATTGATGATTTTGCTTTAGAATGGGTTTAGAACTCTCCAAAATTATATTTACATTACATTCACTTTCAAGTTCCACGTTTAAAACGTGAACGTTTATCATTTTTGGTGTAGTAGCCAATAGGATGTCTTGCCGGGGCTCCTGGTCGATCAGCCCGTGTGTGCTGTATTTAAGCCAATGGCTCCCCTGTTGCTAGGCAAAAAAGAATACACATCCGCCAATCTTCGTCGAGGAATTTTATGGGTTACGGGCGCTGAAGGCTAGAGCCCCTACCAAGATGCACCACTGCTTGTTAACAGGTATTTTCCATTCTAGCAGAGAAGTGTTAAAGCATGGCGACGTCGGATGTAGTTGTGGGAGCTCAGCTAGCCCCAAATTCAGTCAAATCCTTACATCTGCATCCCTTTGGAAGAAGAACTTTTGCGGAAAAGCTAATTGTTAAACAACTCGGACCATACAAGCCAGAAGTGAAAATAACCTAACAGACGCGAGAAAAGGGGAAAACATACACCAGAAGCTTTTCCCGAGATTGGTTCGATAGAAAGGCATGGCTAGCTGTGGGTATGTCAATGCCATCTTTTGTTTTCTTTGCCTGCTGTTTAAAACAAGTGCGTGTGATTGACAGTTCGTGGACACAGACAGGAATGACAGAACTGAAGCATTGGTCAGAACGCGTTTAAAAACATGTGCGGTCAAGAGTGCAATTTGTTGTTTCTAAGTTGTGAGCTGTTACTGTTTCATACCAGTTAAAATAATCTTTCTTCTCATACTCATACAGCTGCAGTATACATGTCTTTAAAAAAACTAAATTGTTGTAGTAGTTGTAGTAACAAAAAACTGTTGTTCCCTAGTATAATTTATCGTTATGTGTTGGCACTTTCTATCTGGACATGGACCATAATAAACATGTAACTTGTTCATTATCATTACCTGTGAAACAGTTGATTTCTACATGGCAGATATATTAATATTGTCTTTAGACCATTGGTATTGACTGGTTTGAGTTATTTTATTGGTATAGGCAAGGGGCTGTTTTAAAACTGAGCAGCACTTCTCTGCATCAACAGCTCACGTCTCGTTTTTAATTTATTGGCCTACATGAAATAGCGAACAACAAATTTATCATTGTGAATGATTTGGGATCTCCGGCTGGCCACCCGAAAATGCACCAGAATGCAGGAAATCACATCTACGAAATTCAAAAATTTCTGGGGGAGAACCCCCAGACCCCCCGCTCAAATAGCCCCACCAAAAAAAAAAATCACCAGCCGCCACTGTTGTTCAAATAATTCAAATCAAAGGAACCTTTGGAACATTCTGAGGAACCATATATTAAGAACCTTTATCATCTGCCGTCTATTAGCTGTGGTGGTGGGATGGAAGGAAATGGTATTTATCAAAACACAAGAATAATCCAGGCAAAATAGCGTTTTACGAAAGACTAATTCAGCATTGATCATTTCTATGAGGTGTCCAGAACAACATACTAAAAGTCCTTAGAAATCCTAGTTGAAATATGTTTAATTCTCATCAATCTGGGCCTCGTTTCCCGAACGCGCACTTAGCCTAAAAAGCACTTGAAATCGTTCGTAAGAGGAATCCTACGTTGCAGACGGGTTTCCCAACGACGCACTTAGCTTAAGTGTATCTTTCGTTGAGAAGAATTCTACGTGTGGTCAGGACCAGTAGTAACTTCACACTTAGCGATTTAATCCACCAGGGGCGTCGTTCGACCGTCGTTCGGAAGAAAGGGGAATTTAAAAAAAAAACATGGCTACTTGAAGCGAGGAATATTTTACATTAATAAAGCTATCTACACAACTCTTTATATGTTTATAATGACTCGGTTTGATCTGAAATGTGCTACGCGACCAA
Organism: Sprattus sprattus; assembly: GCF_963457725.1. Lineage (NCBI taxonomy): Eukaryota > Metazoa > Chordata > Actinopteri > Clupeiformes > Clupeidae > Sprattus > Sprattus sprattus. The sequence continues at coordinate 14,103,894 of NC_137919.1, forward strand.
TGGAGAATATGTAGGTCTTAACTGAAGTTTTGAAACAGTAGTTTTATGGCACAATTAGCGCTTATGCCACCACTCCATTGGCTTATATGGTAGCTTCTAGCTAGATGGTTGTATACATATATATTTGCAATGTTCTTCATTGAAACTTTTTTTAAATCGCTAGTTTCATAGCTCATACAGTCACGCATGACGTACGCTTCAAACCCCTCGACACCTTATCCAGGGGTGTCGTTCGGCCTATTGTAGAAGAAATCCAAACGATGTTTCTGTGTATAGCACATCATGAGAATGTCATTGTTTCACCTGCCTATTCCCATCAAAATAGAAATAAAGAATATTGAGTATTTGAAAATAAAGATTAGGCTATACAAAACTAGTGCAGTGCCCTTAGGAATTATGCATTCTGTAGTGTTAGCAGACGTAGGGCTGTTGGGTAGTGTAATGGCAAGACATATTTGCACTCCACATAGGTACAGGTTACACTGAAGTATTATTGTGATGCATGTTTCCTTTTCATTAAGAAATGTGTTAATGGTAGCCTTTTTGGAGAGTTACCAACAAATAAAGTTTGAGATTATGTAGTGGATGCAGTTGAATATACTGTAGATGTCAACGTTGCTGTCTAAACTATAAACTAAATGTCATAAAGAAAGACATTATTTAAAATGAAGTTATGGTTGAAATAGGATCACTTCTTTATTGTAAGGGTAAGTGTAGGGTAAGAATGGTCATGCAGTTGGACTCAAATGTAGGTTAATTTTATTGAATGTATGTAGCCTACTGTACTGTATGACTTCGATGATGCTAGCTTTGACAGCCCACTCTCAGACAGATCGTAATAAATGTCCTTACAATGGGAACACAGTTTAAATAGGCTTCTCTGCTGGAGATGGCGTTACTATCCCCGCCCCGAATTCAGTGCACATTGCACGTTCGATGCACGCATAGGCTAGCTAATTTCACAGCAATTAACGTAAACAGGTTAACCTGACGTAAACAGCTCCTAAGAGCTACTTAAGAACTCGTGCACGTTGCGCTCGTGCACCTGACTTTAAGTTGATGGTTGGGAAACGCACGTACATAGAAAGTGTTACTTAGTGTACGATGTCGCGAAAATCCACGTAGGCCGTTAAGATACGTCGTTATCGGGAAACGAGGCCCTGAGCGGTGTGCTAATAATGCATGGTAAAAATACACCTCAAATGTAATTTTTTCCTTTACTCCTATCAAAATGAAACTTTAAACAATGAAAGTACCCATAAAAAGTAAAACATTTTTGTATTACAAGTTTCTTTTGAAATTAATTTGAATTAATTCCTTTGCAGACTCTGATGCATTCGACTTTGGTAAACAGTTGCATGAAATCACTTTATTCTACTGTTATGACATGATTGAATACAGAATCCGTTCAATCAAAGAGGAGGCCAAGTTTCTGAGTATGTTGACTTTAATCACTCATTCTGTTTCTTTTCATTCTGCCTATGTAAAGTTCCATTCCAAGAAATGAAGTGATAGTCAACAAAATGCAATACTCATTTCCTTTGCCCACGATGGTGGTGGCGACACGATGATGATAATACCAATAATAATAATTCTATCAACTACTACATTTCTTATCAGAGTATGCTTACACTTGGCCCGATGTTGCCCAGAAGTTAAAGAAGAAGTATCCTGACTGGACGATCGATGACTTGTTGAACCTCAAACATCAGTTTGAGTTTTTTGACACAACTGGTGACAGACTGCTCTGCTTTGAAGAGTTGTAAGTAAAGAAGTGAAAGACTAAAGTGTTTGGACAGTAGTAACCTGCTAACTGAATATTCCAAGTGATCAAAATATGTCTTTGCTGTTTATCCTCTCAGTCTTTCACTCGAAATATACTCAAAAATCTTACCTTTTCATTGAAGTAAAATTATTAAAAGAAAAAAAAACATTAACATTAAATAAATATTTTTCCCCAAAACATGTGTGCCACAATAATTGGCACCCCTTAATGTAATGTTTTGTGCAGCCTCCATTTGCCAAGATAATAGCTGTGAGTCTTCTCCTATAATGCGTGATGAGGTTGGTGAACACATGGCACGGGATCTGAGACCATTCCTACATGCAGTATCTCTTCAGATCCTTCAGAATCTGAGGTCGTTTGTAGACTTGGCTACAGCTCTTCCCACAGATTTTCTATGGGGTTTAGGTCAGGGGACTGTGATGCCCATGGCAAAACCTTTATTCTGTGGTCGGTGAACCATTTTTGTGTTGATTTTGAGGTGTGCATTGGATCATTGTCCTGCTGGAAGGTCCAACCACGGCCCATTTTAAGGCTTACTGGAGGGGGCTGTTAGGTCTTCATTTAATATCTGCTGGTATTTGATAGAGTCCATGATACCATGTATCCTAACAAGATGTCCAGGGCCTTTGGAAGAAAAACAGCCCCCCAACATCAAAGATCCGCCACCATACTTCACATTGGGTATGGGGTGCTTTTCTATATGGCTATCTTTCTGTCTACGCCAAACCCACCTTTGATGTTTGTTGCCAAAAAGCTTTATTTTGGTCTCATCTGACCACATAACTCGGTCCCATTGAAAGTCTGACTTACATTTGGCCAACTGTAGGCGCATTTGTTTGTTGTTGATTGACAGCAGAGGCTTTGTTCTGGCAACCCTCCAAAACAACTTGTGGTGATGTAGGTGGCGTCTGATGGTAGTTTTGGAGACTTTCTGACCCCAAGACTCAACTAACCTCTACAATTCTCCAGCTGTGATCCTTGGAGATTATTTTGCCAGTAGAACCATCCCCCTCACGGTGCGTGGGGTCAATGTACAGACACGTCCTCTTCCAGGCTGATTCTTAACATCTCCTGTCACTTTAAACTTCTTAATTATTTCCATGATAGTGGAAATGGGTATTTTCAACTGTTTAGAGATTTTCTTGTGTCCATTTCTTGATTTGTGCAGCTCAACAACTTTTTTTCGCACATCATCACTGTGTTATTTGGGTCTTTCCCATAGTGATGAATGACTAATGGAGTTTGTCCTGTGTCACTTCATATTTGTACGCCAGTGGAACTGGAAGTCATGGTTGACCTCATAAGAGTTCCTTATCAAACAGGTGAACTTAAAAATGTCAAACATGACTGGAAATATACTTCAGTTAGATTTGAATTACAGATTTTTCTAGGGTTGCCAATAATTGTGGCACACATGTTTCGGGGGAAAAATATTTGCCTTCAATAATTTTAAGATTTTTGTGAATATTTTGAGTGAAAGACAAAGAGGATAAACAGCAATGTAATATTTTTTTATAGCCTATTTAGCTCATATTCACTAGGGGTGCCAATATTTGTGGAGGGCACAGTATGTAAGAGATTCATGGCTTTACAGGCTTTTCAGAAAGAAAACGTACAGAAGAAACCTCTAGGCTATGGAAAACAGTTAATGGCCGATAGCTTTGCCGGCAAAAAAATGCATATGTTTCGTACTCAGTAGGCCATATGAGGCAATGACCCCAGTAGATGGGAACACGACCTCATATTAGCATACAGTGGTAGCAATACGCTAATGGCAAACATATGTTAGCTTAGTATGTGATTTAATTTAGGCCAACAAAAGCATAACAATTTAACCTCTTGTTTTCTGATGTGCTTTCAAGTTGTGATTATCCTCATAGGAATGCACAATAAAATAGAAATTACACCGTCAGCCATTAAATGTGACATCTGTTCAAGTGTTTGGCTAAAAGGACATTTGCCACAGTTGATACCTGTGCCTGTCATTAGTTGCCGGCACTCTTATTATAGCTCTGATATTGCATTTAAACTATGCAAGTACTGTTTTCTTATTTTTTTTTATTAATTTACTTGTCGAACACCTGCAAAATCCTTTGCCTGCCATTGAATTTCAAAGCTTTGTTTTCCCTTCTGAAGGGGTGGCAATCACAAAGATTGAGGACCGAGATATATGTCACTTTGGAGAACTCTGTGCCTTCAGTGTATCAGAATTACAGTATGCCTATACGCTGGAACATTCCACACCACTGTGGCAGTACCTCCATACCAATTTTCATATGCCATTGCTTATATCTGAAATTGAGTCTTTTGGTAGTGCTGTCTGTATGGCAGCAGATAGACACGACCTCCTCTTGTACTGAACAGAAGTTTGTGACACTGTCTTGATTTTCTCCTGTTGGCCAATGGCAGCTGTGTAGCTCTAGATCTGATGAACAACTCTGACTCGGAGGAAGAGCGCAGGGACCTTTTTGACACAGCCGATGTTCAGAAGTACAACACCCTTAACTTTGATGAATATCTAAAGGTTAGTCTGCAGAGGGACTTAAAGGAGCTTTTTTTTGTTGTAGATAATTTGAAACGCTGCTAGACCAGATATAAAGGACAGATATACCTCAGACATATCTGAAGGATAACGGTGGCAAGTGTTCTGTCTACTGTGTGTGATACTTTGAGGTGTATTTTATTATGCAGTTGCTGAGGGTAGAGCTCCTATACAGTACATGTAAACAAATACAAAACAGGATGAAACTGAAACTAAAAAGTTTGTAGAGTACAGTGATGTTGGGGAAAACTTTTCACTGTGCCTTTAGGTTTACATGGCCAGTCCAGAAGTGTTTTATATTTTTGGCAACCAAAGCTGCTAACCTTACCTTTAATATTGGCTCTGTTTAGAATCGAACAGTACATGTGAGATGTTTTGTATTTCTGATGTGTCTTCCTCTCTCTCCTCACAAATAGCTGATGTATGATATCAAGAACAAAGTGGATATGATCACACCCCCCAAAAAAGAGGGAGACAATGAAAAGAACCTTGAAAATTTTGTCAGTGATGTATCACAAATGGACACCTTCAGCCAAATGTGCTATGGCGTTTTCTAAGATTCTCTGATGGAGGGTTTTAAATGTTTAAATGTTATAAAGAATTGTAATCAAATAAAATTCTTACATTCTTACTTGGTCCTTGTTTTCTGGTTGTATCACCTCTAATAATAACCGCAAATAGGTTGTGCAACCTCTACAATACATGACCATTGTAATAGTATCTGTGTATTTTCAATCAATCTTAAATCACAGATAGAGGTGTTCTTTTTTTAATTATTATTTCGTATTATGGGATGCAGTGGTTAATTAAGCAATAAGCCCCAAGAGGCCGTGGTTTGCGCTGATTTTAGAACAGGTAAGGGGAGTTGTTAGGCACAACGCGAATATTTACAAATATTTGATATGGTTTCATAAATAAAGACAATTCGATTTAAGAAACAATAGTTTAATGATAAACCGTCATTCTTCCGCCACTAAAAAATATAGTTCCTAAATAAATCGTTGCCATGCAACGCAACAGCCAGATGGAACATTCACTGGGTATGAAATGCGCTATATGGCACAGCCTTGCCTTGCCATTCGCTGCGCAGTAATATGGAATGTTATCATAGAATGTTATGAGGACAAATTGTAAGGTTATGCTGGATTTTACAACGGCTTTTAGTTAATCACAATCAAGGATTTGAACAATCAGTTTTAGAAATCCTTATATACTAAACTCCACCACAGGGTTGTGCTACATACCCAGTCTGGACCACTTCACTTGTGAGTGCTCAGTGAAGTTAAAGTTTGGCTCCTCTCAAGAAAGATGAGCTACCTACCAAATGCATTTCTGACCTTTATATACATTTTAATATGTCCATGGTGGTGATAAGAAACTGAAAAAGTGGAATGAATGCAAGAGTTGTAAGAGGGGGGAAAGGCCCCAAACCTGTTGAACTGAATCTGGAAACCTGAGACACACCGCTCTCCTCAGTAATGCTGTGCAAAGCCAGTTCTGTCTCCATGACGACTAGAGCAGTGGGCCTGCACCTGTGCACCTGCAGAATGGCAAGGTCCCACCCTTCACCCCTTTGAAATTCCCAAAGTCTTATTTGCAAACCATGTGACCAAAAAGGTAATTCCCAAGCAATTATGATTTCTGTGGAATGGAACTGGACATGCAAAGCAGTATAATAATAAATATAAATCTCTGATTGTAAAAAAGTCAGTGTTCAAGCAGAGCTTGAAATTGAAACCATTCTTGAGCTGTCACAATGCTTCAGTTAAGACCATTTAGTTGTCACAAAAGCAACTCACCAGCTTGTGCTTTGCAAAGTGAACATTGCAGGAAAGGCAGAGTGACCCTTTCAGAGAAGTCAAGAGGACTGCTAGCGTGGTGCCTGGTCTGCTAAACCCATCTTGCAGGCAGAAAGAAAGACGAGTAAGAGCGGGGAGCAGAGGGGAATTGGGGGTCCTTTTCTGCCTTGAGAGAGCTGCCACATATCCAAGAACTGACATAATATCTCAGCCCACACCGCAAAGAGCACATCGCAAACTCTCAGTGGAGTCTGCCTCAGGCCCAGCTGCCAAAGCCAATAACATTCACCTCCCCGTCGCCCTCCCCCCCACCTCACCCCGTCCCTGTACTTCCCAATCAACAAACCCCATTGTTTATGGGATGTTGTTATTGTTGGTCAGTGTTCAAAAACAAAGACAACTCCAGAGGGCCCCGTAGCTGCGGCTAGCACTCGTCCAAAGCAAAGAATGATGGAAAAAGGGACAACAGCAAAAAAGGGATGGGGGAAAAGACACGACTGAGGAAAAGCAGAAATTCCTCTCATACCTCGTTGGTGTTTTCCAGATTCCTCCAGCGACAGAGCTCTTGGCTGTGAGTGAGGTAAGCGATGGACAACCCAGGGGGAGGAGAGAAGGGGGAGCAGGGGGGCAAGAGAGCGAAGCGACATTCCTAGGAGGATGAGTCACTGGGGAGCGCTGCTCATTCTGCTGCCAGTCCCAGCTGGACCTGGGTCAGCCGCTCTTCGATCCTGTTTCCCCCCTACCCATCCCCAGCAGAACATGAAAGCCGACCTGAGATCAGTGCTTCAAACCCTCATGAGTCGTACGTACAACCCACAGAGGATGCAGTCTTTTAAAGTTAAGGTCCACGGAGCAGCTGTGGTTGACCACAGGAGGGCGACCATCTTGTGTCCTTGAGACTGAACAATTTCAGGAAAACTTTATTACTAACTGGAGATTCTCTGTAGGTATAGGACAATTACCAAGTCAACAACATGCATGTTGAGAGTCTTTTGGAAGACCATCAAGTCATCATGTGATATAACCATCAAGATCACATATTAGCATTATTAGATTTTTCTCTCTATTGTAAATGTATACATTTATATATGATGTCTTGAAACATTAGCACCACATTGAAGCTGGCCGTTCTGCTAGTATTTGGGTTCCTGTGTTGCCTCTGTGAAACAGGCCGATTTCCCCTCATGGAAATGTTTTTTCTTTTCTTTTCTTTTATGGCACATGCAGATTAACTGCTGGACCAATTAGCTCAGTGCTAATTGGCCTGGGTGCCTTGAAACTGCATAGGGACGTTCATGTTGACTGATGTGCCAAGACTCTTGACAAACAAACAGCAGACTCAGAGGAGACTGAAGCAAATTTTTTAATGCACTGTCTGTCTAGGCTGGTGCATAGGTCATTTATTTACGCCACTGCAGAACTATTGAGCTCTCAGTGACAACCAAAGATTATAGAGCAACGCAAAGCACTCTGGAATCTTTGGTAACAACCAATGTTTCTTCAACCCATAAATGTAATTCTGTAAAGCCAAGATGAACCGAGTTCCTGCCTTAAGTGAATTAACTGCATCGGAATAAATTGATTCACTGCTAAGACCTTGAAGAATAAAGTCTTCCCAGTAGGTGATGTAGTCATGCCTGTCTTTGTGTTTGCACTAATCAGTATCACACACTACATCCATTTGGCAACACAAGGCATCTTTTATTTTTTATTGTTAATGACTCCATGATTCGTGGACATTTTGAATTCTTCACCTATTGGATACACGATTCCCATTTGCTCCCTGCCTTGTGAGAGGTGACATGGTCGGGCTGACCAGGTCCAAAGAGCCTAGTGTAAGTGTAAGTGTTCAGCCAAGAATGAGAGGGAGAGAGGGAGAGAGAGAGAGAGGGAGAGAGAGAAAAATTAGATCCTACAGGACGGAGCCTGGCCCTGGCCAATGGGCTGTGGTGAGCTAACGTTACTGGATCCCACCAGGGGAGCAAACCAGGATAGATAGAAGGGTGGGAGGAGAGGGATGTTGGGAGGACAAGGATAAGAGAGAGGAAAGAAGATGAAAAGAAAAAAAGAAGAGCATCTCTGAAGATGTAAAAAGAAAAGTCCTTCACCAAGAGACAAAGCCGCTGCCGAAGCTGAGCTATACTCGTGAAGGCATTTTCTGGGAGCGCTTCATCGTGGAGCCACAGAATGGGGCTGCGGTTGCTGATGGCTTGCAGTCGAGCTTCTCAAATTCATCCAGGGGTAATTCCCCATTGTTTACAAATTCTGCCAATGTATTTGCTTATGCATGTGTTTTTTCTTCTTTTTAATGAGAGCATTGTGGGGGATTGGTAAAACTGTGATTCATGTTGTTTGGGCCCATTTGTATTTTCCATGACCAACGCTCTTTGTTGAACAAGAGAGAGTAAAAGAGAGATAGAGAGAGAGAAAAAGACAGAGAGAAAGAGGAAAGGATTTGTTTGGCTGTAGCAGGTGCCCTATTCACCTTGCCTGAGCAGCTGTCTTATTCTAGGTGAGCTGTCATTTAGGGGCCGAGCCGTGTTTGAACAATTACACCTTTTGTGGGGAGCAGTCTCCTCCTCTTCTCCTCCACTCCCTTCCTCTTAACAATCACTCCTTTCTCAAACAATCGTGGCTTTCACAGACACATAAACACACACTCAGAGAATCTCACACACAGACACACACACACACACACACTACACCACAAAGCAAAGATGTCATTTTTACAGGTCTCTTAAATCTCCTGTACTGGTGGGGGGGTAGAACTCAAAGGTGCCTAAACCAAAGAATATATTCTATTGGAATGTTGGAACTATCTACCCAGAACCCTCTGGTAAAGGCTTCTTTGTAGAGCTTCCAGAGTGCCCCTCAGGCTATCTGCTGTACTGTAAAGAATGAACATTGTACCATTTTTTCCACGAAAGTGCAATGTCTCTCTCTCACACACACACACACACACACACACACACACACACACACACACACACACACACACACACACACACATACACACACACACACACACACACACACACACACACACACACACACACACATTCTACACAGGACCTGCTACATGAGAGCCACTATAGGAGTCTTCCATGGAGGATGAGGAACAAAATGAAAAACACTTGGGTTCTTCTGTGCTGGCAACCCAAAGATATTTGTTGTGAAATGCATATATAAAGTAACAGTAACTGAAGTGCATATATAAAGTAACAGTAACACATACATTTAATTGCTGGTAAAAAGCTTGACTCAAGAATGAGATACACTGCAAGACAATATCCAATCAAGGAGACCACATGCTTCAGTTTCACCATGATCATTTACATATACACATACTAGAAAGGTGTCAATCACAGATTTATTTGCTGTGTATAAATGGCACCTCCGATTCCACACATCCAATGAACTTTTAGCTGGAAGGAGTTTGTTGTTAAGGGCCCAGTTTGCCTTTAGACCTGCCAACAACACGTGAGGGTGACTCTTCATGAAACTTGTAAAGAGGGGAGAGTGAGGAGACAATGATTTACAGGTCACATTAAATGCTGACACTTTTTGGTAATGAAAAGTGTTCCACTTCATATCAAAGCGATCTTCCACATTCAATTCCACAGAGGGCCCTTTAGCACTGCCGTTTTATTGGTTCCATGGAGTTTTTATACATTTTTCCTGGCGGCGACCCTCGCCGTGGTCTCAAGAAGAAAATAACAGTAAACAAGGACCCCCTCCCACCCCCACCCCAGGTGATCATAAGAAAGACCCTGACAAACAGTCATGGAGCTCCCATGTGTGTGTTTATTTGCTGCTGAGGGGAATTTATTAAAACAATTTGATGATGTCAAACCTATGGGAGGTTAGGGAGAGAAAGAGACGAAGAGAAAGGGACAGAGAGAGAGAGAGAGAGATAGAGAGAAATACATCTTGAAATACTGGTGGTCACCTCAGTGTTTTTATTGGTAGGCTGAATACTGATGGCGTACAATACACCAATTTCATTATGTGGTTGGTTTTAACAGCATGAACAATTAATTAGTTCATGGTCATAAATTTCCAAAAAATGATGACAATAGCAGTGACTTTGGAAAAAAAAAAAAACGTATTTATGTGTACTTTATTTTTATTAACACACACACACACACTCACACACATACACACTCACACACATTCACACACATTCATACATACACACACATACATACACACATGCACATACACACACTCACACACATACATACACACATGCACACACACACATACATACATATGCAAAATTCTGTCTCTCGTGGGTTTTCATTAGAGCGCCCTGGATGACAGCTCAATATACGACTTGGCCCCACCAGAGAACTCTGGGTAAGTAACGGAACTTTGGAACGCTTGATGGAACACAGACTGTCCGCTGTTGACTGGCTGGCGGAAGAATCTGCGCACACGAGGGTGCGCTTCGGCAACCGCACGCCTCTCTGAGAAATGAATTCTGAAGTCTGCGTCTGCGGTTTCAGGACGCACAGTAGGACGTGACCCTGCAAGCACGCACATCGGGTTGTGTTTGTTGTGGCTTGTGTTTGTCGAGTATCTGGCTGCAGCCATGGTTTAATGCACATTCCCAAGACTCCACAGCATGAATACACATGAGGTGTCCTTGCTCTCTTTCTCTCTCTCTCTCTCTCTCTCTCTCGCCCTCTCTGTGTTGTCGAGGCATCAGGGGGAAATGCAGGTGTTGTTAGTTGTTAATGTTTAGTCCCTGTCATTCACGTCTGCCTTAAGAATATATTTAGAAAGGTAATATTTCCCTCAGCATTAGCAGACCTAATGTTGCGGCCACCTATAAAAGACACAAGATCACATTGCAAGTGGTGAATTATTATGGTGATGTTATATTTTAGTTGAGTATACCCTTCTTAAGGCCCCCGTGAGTCTAAACGAAACGCTACCTGACATTATAATCCCTCAGTGCACTAATAAACTGAAAAAACACAATATGCATCTCTGGTAATAAAAAACACCAATTAATCAGACCGATAACACTGAATATCGTATAAGTTATATCATTCTAGGTAGAGTGAGGGGAACTGTTATCCAGAATTTGTAGGGTTCTCAAATTGATTTAGGTTGAGTTTCTTTTTTAAACTAGTGTGCTACGCAACAGCTTGATGTCATTCTTCACTGCCCTGTTTAGTGCCGTGAAGAGAAAGTTAAATCTCCATAATTTATACCGCTCTGTCCTCCAGATGTCCATCCACCGATAAATCTCCTGAGCGATTGCTAGCTAAGATCTTCGGGCAGCAAGAACGAGAAACCCGCTCCAGAAGTGGAATTCCACAGAAATATTTTTTCTTTCTTTCTTTCTCTTTTTATATATAAAATAATCATGCACACAAACCAAAGCATCTGCCCACAAACAGTTCAGTTTTTTTTATACAACCAATAATGCACAAACAAATTAAATTAAATGAATTCATCAAAAAACATTTTTCTGCTGCCCATATCATAAAAAGACAACTGAGGAAGTGTAGGGTGGTAGAGTGTTTTGTTCCCTACACGGAATGTTTTGAATGCTTTGGAGATTCCCCACTGTCCTCCCTCCTTTAAACTTGTCAACCTGAAGATGTTTTAACTTCACTTCAGTGGGGAGCTTCTTCCACCCCTTGCCCCCGCCTCCTCCAGTGCCGTGCTTCAGGGATCCTTCACCCTATCGGTGGGGCTTGAGCTTTGGCCTTGCCCTGGCCTGGCCGGCCTTGGTCCGACCCAGGCTCTTCTCCTGGCCTCTGTAACTCACAGCACATTGCAGGCAGGCAGGCAGACCTAGGCCTGGGCCAAGACCAGTGCACCATCCTGCCCCTGGCAGCATGTACATCCACCACCACCACCACCCCCCTCTGTAATTACAGGCCTGTGTTTTGGACCAAGGCTTTGTTTGAGAAAATGGTGGGGAGGGAGAGGGAGAGGGAGAGGGAGAGGGAGAGGGAGAGGGAGAGGGAGTGAGAACGAGATGGAGTTTTTTTTTTTAATGGAGGGGAGTTTGGGAGTTAAGGGGAAG